>NC_060210.1:155756136-156079545 GCF_021130785.1 Homalodisca vitripennis | reverse complement strand
TTGTTCTTCAGTTGAGCCAGGATCCTGGGACAAACATTATAAACCAGTGATTTCAGATAGCTCCCATAAAAAATCATTGCAATGGGCTAAATCAGGTGACCATGCTGGCCAATGCAGATAAACTTTTATGGAAATAAGCTGTCCTGGAAAGTGTAGCCATTGACGCTCATGCTGTAACACCATTCTGCTGGAACCATACATCTCCCTCGTCCATCCTATTGAGCATTGGCAAAAAACCTCTTGAATCATATCAATGTAACGGTCTAAATCCTCCGAAACAACCCGTTTGTTTTATTTTAAAAAACCATGGACTTATTAAAGTTACTTCACATCACCAGTTTTTTTGAAGTTATTTACCCATGGAATATATAGCCTGCCGATCAGAAACACAACCAGAGGGTGCGATATTAAAACGGGTACGGACTGTACATTGCATGGCGATGATTGAACGTTAGTTTGAAAGTTTACTTCAACACCGAGTGAGTACTACCTTGTACACTCCATGAAACAGACTAAAGTGACTGGATAAACAACCTTACGACCCGCTCTCTTGAATGTCCTTATTCCCATCTTCCTCGGAACAGCAGTCGCTTCACGGCACTCAATTCAAATAAGCAAGTTCTTCTGTCTCACCCTGTATTATATTAACACATCAACCTTCAAAGAGCCATCACACCATCAGTGATGTACTATTTATTTTACCTTCAAAACTAATAATAATGCGTCTATTTTGAAATGATAGCCGTCTTGAAACTCCTCCCTTTGTTGCTGGTTAGCCTGATCAACTAACTGCAAAAGTAATAAACTAATATCTGAAATCATTCTTTTTTCTGTCGACTTTTCTTCTGAAATAATCTTAATTCCCTATTTCAAGTAACCAATTTAAAATTTTATAAGTTTGTATTTTTAAAGTATTCTAAGCAGCAGGCATGTTGGTATTGGAGAAATGGTTGTATATTTATTTCTTTAATATATAACAATGATTGAAGTAATGGTTAAATCTGCACTCATTCAAAAAATTTAAAGAAGAAGGAGAACAAGATTTAGTGAACTACAGTATATCTGCTATGAATGACTTTTGGTTATCATTAGTTATTTAGTTTACTGACTAAGTAAAAGTCAACAGTATCCCTTCTCAAAGATACTAGGATAGGGTAAGAGTAGAAGGAATTGACAATGCATGTTTCTTTTATGTTGTCAAACATGATACGTTGGGTCTACCTAATGCGGTTTTTGAAGACACTGTGGGATAAGGGAAATTTATTTATATTTTTGTCTCATAAGGTGATACTGTATTTAAAAATATTCATATTCTTGTAACAAAGCCAAATTTTGAAGTGATTTGTATTTTAACTTTTCATAGTAATTAAGATAGATGTACAAAATATATTCCTTAATATTTAGTTTCATAAATTCTAACAAAAAATATGAATTTTCAGCTAGACACTTATCTGCAGGGATTGTTGAATGCTGCAGCAGCAACGCACCTCGACATCTTTGCTTTGAGTACTTGGAGAGTGGTGATGAACCATTACAGTTGCCACAGTATTCATGTTTGAATGCACGAACTGTTATTGAATATTCAACCAGCTTCTGTTATAAAACTCAAGACTGTGAGACAAATCTTCACTGTTTTCGCCCTTCTTTGGAAAATGTAACTAAACTTGTTAGCATTAAGACAAAGTCCGGGAGAGCTGTACTATTTCTAGGGCACCCAGCAGAAGTTTTCCAGACTGTTAGAGTTAGCAACTATATTAATCTTTATTCCCTGTTCCCTTCTTCACTTCCAGAGAGAATAGTAACATTTTGTAATTACCTCATGTCATTCTCTATTGGAATGGCACTTTTGAACATAATACCTTGTTTTTATTTTGATGGCCAGCATATTATTAGAACATTAATGGATATTTATCTAACAAAACATATTGAACATTCAAGTGTGAGACATGCTATGTCTATTTGTTTAACATTTTTGGGAACGTTTATTTTAAGCTTGTACTTAATTTTAGCATTCTGGTCAACAGTGAATTAAGTTTATAACCCTAGTTCAGTGAGTAAAATTTATCTATTTACCAGCTCAAAAGTAACTAACATCTAGATGGAACAGAGAAGCATAAAATTAATGCAGGTGATACTATTAAATATTAGTATGCAATTAATAACTTTTTCTACAAATATTTCTCTTGGAAACAACTGTAGTATCTTTTAAATAAAAAAACATATACATAAAAAAATAAAGACATAATACAATGTTCAAGTGGCTATGTTGAAGTACATTATAGTGCATATTAAAGAAATATCTTAATAGATTAGAAAAATCATCAAATCATTTATAAAATTATCTAGTTATGCCATTAATGTATATTTTTATTTTGAAAATTGTTTTTGAGTTGGAAAGGTTTTTGCAAAATTGTATATAGGAAAATATGCTTTTGAAGAAATAACCACAAGGTTGACTAATTTGAAGCTATTTTGTCTTTGTAGCTATAAAGCAAAATATTTGCTCACATCAAAGAGTAAATTAGAATAATGAAAATATTTGTAATAGCTGCTTTACCTAATTATTCAGAACTTTTAAATTTAAACACTCATAAATAGTACTTGACGTATCATCTTAAAACTTTTGCATACGTTTTTAAGTACTATAGAAATAGAATTCATTATTGTACGTATATTTGTTGTGTATAGCACAATTAAATTATACCCTACTTCAAACAATAACATTTTTATTACCTTGTTTTCTTTCTGTATAGTAATATTGTCTACTTTATCTTTAATCTTTCATTATTGTGTCATAAAATATGGGTTTTATACAGGTATTTGAATCAGTTAGTGAAGGAAACATTTTTATGTAAAATCTCATGACAGACATATTAAATTTGGCAGTTTTTATCATTAATATACTATAAATTTTATTGTATTATTACTGCAGATTATATTTCATTATAAAGCTATGATATAAACAGTTAAAGTTGATATTTTAATCTATAAAAACAATCTATATGTATTAGACTTTTTCTAATGACTGTTTTATTCCATCTGAAAAGCCGATTTCATTCATTCGTGGATAATAATGTAGACTCACTTTTCTTAAATATACTTTTGTATTAATTTACACTGTGTAAATCATGGAACTCATAGGTCAAATTGTATATGCTTTTTTGTTGTTTTAGTGCTCATTTACAGAATATTTGTCTTCATTTTACTCAAGGAGTTATAATGAATTATATCTAAAGCATAGCATACATTAACTGTTGTGTTGAGCAAATAAACTGAAGTAAATTAGGTATCTTTTAGTCTTGACTCTTAG
Organism: Homalodisca vitripennis; assembly: GCF_021130785.1. Classification (NCBI taxonomy): domain Eukaryota; kingdom Metazoa; phylum Arthropoda; class Insecta; order Hemiptera; family Cicadellidae; genus Homalodisca; species Homalodisca vitripennis. The sequence goes on along the minus strand of NC_060210.1, from coordinate 156,076,235 downwards.
ATTTAGACAATGTAAAAGTATTTTGGCTCTGGGCACAACAATTTAATTAATTAATTCAAAAGAAATTTGATATTTTAGAAACGCTCAATAAATTGGAGTATTAGAAACGTTTAAAATGTTTACATGATAAAAAAGTCGATAAATGCATTTGAATGGAAAAAATTTCACATCCATAACTACTGAAGATTTATATCCTTGAGATGTTTAACCCTTTTAATGCCGACGTGCGCCGCGAGCGCACGTCATTAGGTTTTACGAAAAATGTCGACGTGCGCTGGGGGCGCTCGTCCGGTTTTTGTTATATTGTAGTTTTAATTATTGACCAAATGCCACTAAACTTTGCATACTGTATCTAGACACTACTACTATTGATACAAACTCAACATGTGATGTCGTTATGAGCTGTTTTCAACCTTATTTACGTCCAATCATTCAGTTAGCGTCTTTGGTTGCTGTGGTAATACGTTGTTGCTAGGTTATGTTTTAATGGGAATTATTCGTGCTTTTCTTTTGTTTATTTCAGTTTGCTTATATTATTATTAGTTTTGTGATTATTGTAAATAGATTTGACCATGAGTAAAAGAGGGGGATTCATACTTTGGCTTCGGCAAACACAAGTGTTAAAAAAATTTAAATTATGTACCCTATATTGTAAATAATTAATTTTAATTTTATGTAAACTACTTTCTTTATTATTTCAACAAACAATTTTATACATTGGGCTAAACAACACGTGTAAATAAAGTGATTTTGAATTAAGCTTTTCCTAGTGCGCCAGGCGCGGCTCTGGACTGTTGTCTTAATCTCGCCCCCCTGGACATTGTCATTCGAGCTATGGCCAGGAGGAGTGCCTACTGTCTTCAGCAGATGGGACTCTGGTCGGGCTGCAGCGGTGGGCACTGCAGAATTAGCACTCTGATACAGGAGGATGTTTTGCACATGATCTCTGATCAGATGTCACAAAAGTTTTCCTTTGAAAAACCCTTTAGGATTATTTTACCCTCAAGGGATGATTGGTCAGAGGGGAAGAAACCTCTTCCACCAGCGGAGCTCGAATGGTACACAGACGGCTCCAAAACAAAAAGCGGCACAGGCGCTGGAATTCTGGGAGTGAGACCATGTAGGGAGCTAGTGGTTCCTATGGGTCCGTATCCGACAGTCTTTCAAGCGGACAGCCATTATGGAATGTGCTTGTGAGAATCTTCGTCTGCGATATAGGGACAAGACGATTAACATTTTCACGGACAGTCAGGCAGCGCTGATGGCGCTGGATTCTTGCGCGATCAAATCCAAACTGGTTTGGGATTGCTATCAGACTGTTTCCTTCCTTGACAGAATCAACAATGTAACCGTTTGTTGGGTTCCTGGTCATGAGGGGATTCTTGGGAACGAAAGAGCTGATGCCCTGGCCAACCAGGGCTCAGCAACAATTATGACGGGCCCTCAACCGTTCTGCGGTGTTCCAAGGTGTGAATCCTCTAGGGTTGTCTCGAAATGGATTCGCGCAGAGCATGGGAGAAGGTGGAGGTTGCATCCGGGTTTGAGAGTGAGTAGAATGGTATTACAGTCACCTTCCTCCAAGGTGGCTTCGGACCTTCTCTCATTAAACAGATCAATGTCTTCTAAGGTCATTGGTCTCATTACGGGGCATGGTCACCTGAGGAAGCATCTACACAGAGTTGGCATCCTTCAGGAGGATCCGCTCTGTGGAAGGTGTAATGAGCAGGAGGAGACTGCTGAGCACCTGCTCTTTGATTGCCCTGCAATAGCAAGAGATCGGTATGCCATCTTTGGTAGCTTGGACATGGGTGGTGAATTTTCCCAGGAGGACTTGATAGGTTGTTTTCGGCAGTTTGTTGAACTGCTGAAGTTGTAGACTGGTGGGTCTCATGGTGTTTCCGGGGTGCGCAAAAAGCCCTTGAGGCTTAAGTGCATGGCAGTAGGCCGCCCCAAGGAGAAGAAAAAAAAAAAAAATGTGTTACTGAATTTTACTGTAAAATGTGGACTTTACAAGGTTTTTGAAAAATGCTGCAACTTTACTATTTTTCAAGGCAAGTTCTTCAAATTTGGTGTGTGTGTTAACAATTAAATATAGTACAATTGCCAGTAACTACTTTTTAGTTAAGGCTAATAATAAAGGTACCTTTATATGTTCAAACTATTTTTTTTTAAGTTTTTGTTTTTTTATTTTTTGTTTTTTACAACTATAAATTATATAAATTTGTAAAAATTTTAATACTCATTTGTTTTAAACACTCCACATTATTACATAAAAAAACAACACCTCAATGGATAATTTCCCTCAATAAATAAAAAAGTTATACATTAAAAAATTGTTGTCAAATTATGGAAAAAGGGCCTGGCATTCTTTGCATGTACTTTTTGAAAACAGGTTGGCATTTTTCGCATGGTCATTGAAAAAATGTCTGGCATTAAAAGAGTTAAGCTTATTTTAGGAGAGTTAAATAATTTTTTTATTGACAATAGCTCAAATGTTCTAAAATAACAAAGAAAACAATCAGTTTTTAGTAAATAAATAAATTAAAGTGTAAGGTATCATAAAATGCTTGAAATCTGTTACAAAATTGCTCTAGTGGAAAAAGCTTGCTTGATCTCTAATAAAACCTTATATACATTTATATTCATGCTATGCAAGTAAAAGTACCCATGTTTACTGTAGTTTTTTTATTTGTTGTAAATCAAAGCCTGTAAATTAGGCTGGTGTAAAAAGTCCTTGTTTGCTGCTATTTCCACTTAGATTTGTTACGTTGAAAATAATTTGATATACAGTAAAAAGATGTAGCACCAATTTTGACCTATTAAATAGAAAGGCTGAGTCAGATTTTGGGATTTTTCAATCCACCCCTTGCATCAAAAGTAGCCACTTTTTAACTGAAATAGGCTCTTTGGACCCATGTATGTATGTATATATTTTCTTGATTGGAGCAACAAGGCAAACTCAACTATAGCATTAGAAACGTAATTCATTCGAACCAGAAGTGCTTTTTCATATGAAAAACCTGATAAAAGTACCAGTTGCATGTTTGCTTAACCTCGAAAACCTTATGGGAAGATTGTGCATACTCCTAGTATATCATTAAACATACATTATAGAAATTTGCTGACTAAGAAAACGTTAACACACCATTTCATTGAATTTATACTACAAGACTTAAAGCTAGTGGCTGAAAATTAACATGTGAAAAGGTGAAATTGAGTTGGATATCAAATTAGAAGGACATTTTTCAAGTAAATTGACTCCAAAATGTAAAAATTATATAAAATAGTTAAAAAAAATAAACATAAAAATCCCAAGTAAGATTATACTTAAAAATACTTTTGTATGGTTGCATAATATACAAGATGTGGTTTTTTTTTTAAGTAAGTAGAGATAAAATAGATAACCAGTTCTAGAGTTGAACATATAAATTTGTTACAGAATTTGTTTTTTTAATCTGATTTTTGTTTGAAATTGAAAATATGCTTCCTACCACCTTCAATAAGTAACTCATCGGAAAACTAACTATTTATTCACACTCCAAGCAATCAAAGTGAGAAGATTTCAATTCCAGGTCAATGACCATGAACACAGCAGACACAGAGTATCAAAACTGTCTACCCAAAATTAAGACAATTACCTATTTGTACTGTCATTTACAAAAGTAGGCATTTACAAAGCATTATATTAACTAACCAAATAGGCTGAAGGAATTTGTCATGAAATAATTTACCAACTTCCTTATAAGTTTGAAGTTTTGCATGTACGCAGTATTGTAAAAAATGTGAGTATATTATAATATAAAATTTTTTATTTTTATAAACACTGAATTTTCTTTTTTAGATCAATTTCTTGATCTAACTCTTCAGCTTTCTCTTCCAACAATAGTTGTTGTTTTAGCTCTTTTAAGGCTTGGCTTGGCCTTTTTTGCCATATTACCTCTATTTACTTTTTTCTTTCTATCTCAAAATTTTTTCTTTGTCTGAGGTATTTCTGAAGTTCAATGAACTAATTATTAATAAACATTTATATATAATATAAATAAATTGTATGTAACATTGTTGCGTATTGGAGCAGGCACAATAGTATAAAATACTTACATTTTTTTGTTTTTAGTGGGAACGTATTTTACTGTTGTCCATAGTTTATCTGAAGAATAATCATCCAAATAGAGGAACAGTGGCTTTTTTATTATTGCACAATTTTTATGACAATAATACATGTAGTTACATAGCAGTTATTTTCTAATATTCTCTTTATTGTATAATGAATGGTGTGTGCTGAAACCTATCGAGCAGCTTTATTTTAAAGTAATTTTTATAATAATGCAGTAAATTTTAAATTAGCCTATAATTCTTCTCTAAACAAACATTGACTGTGAAAATAAGACGAATGACGTTTAGTGGGCCTATACACTGAAATGATATAAGGGATATAAACCTAACAATTTTACTTGAAGACGTGTGCTAACTATTCTTGAATACACTTAGGTATGCATTTTTAAAAGTGTTATTCCATAAAACAAAATTGTAAAGACTGAGAAAAATGTAAAATAGTTCATGTCTGAGTATAACATAATTATTGTAAATGCCTACTTTATAACAATCTTTAACATATCTTTAACATATCTTTGTTAACAATATACGTTTAAGTGTTAAATTTCTTAAATGTATGTTTATCTTTGTATTAGAAAGATTCATTAAAAATTAATTTTAATTATTTTTCATTTCTTCTTTAAACATTTTAAATTACTATACAAATAACGCGGAGGAAATTGAAAAATAATTTCGATCTGGGTAGGCAAACAACAAATATGGCCACCGAGCTGTTAATGAAAGTGGTGTGGCCACCTATACTGGCCATACGAGTTGCGAGGACAAACTACAGCAAAACTAACACAAGCTGTCTGCAACCTTGGTGTGGCCAGTGCTGCTGGCCTTTCAAGTGCAAAGGGTTAACCCCTTTGAGAACCAACATTCTCATTGTCTCATAAAAAAGAATGTGCGATACAATACTGCTAAAATAGCTGTTTTGCAAACAGTTTGAGAAATATCAATTTAACAATATCTGTCTTAATGTTATAATTTTTCACTTAAATGTTTAGAAACACACTAAATGGAGGAAAAATACTAGTAGTCACAAATTTATATACATGTATATAAATTACATATACAAGGTGTTTGAAAAGTCTGGGTACGGCTTTTTTTTTTTTTTTTTTTTTTTCCTTTTGGGATATTGGGGTGGATTCCTAGATCCTCACTTAACGTCAACCTGAGCTTATTGTGTGCCCCTTTGATGTTAGAGGGGTAAGCCTATCTTCGTGCCCTTAATTAGGCTAAGAAGCTTTTCCCCGATACTAGCATCTGGTTCGTGCCTGGTTGTTTATTCACCGAAAAGAGCCCTTCTCCTTGCTCCCGTCTCTCACAGTCCAGTATTATTGTGTTTTGCAGTCTCTTCAGACTTATTGCAAGAGTCTACACTCGTATCCGAGTCCTCATTTCGTAAACCTAGAGTGTTTAGGTGTGTTTCCTGAAGTGGCCGATTGTCCAGTGATCAAGCAATCACTTGCTTAAACCCGATCCCTCCCCCCCAGCCCCATCAGCAGCCATCTGGTGAATCCGGAGCTAGAATCGGCAAGCAGTTCTTTTGCCGAGTGCTTGTCCTTGGTGACTCTGCCAACCGCAAGCGGTGTGTCCTTCCTGGGACCAATTTGTTTATATACTTTTGATTAAGCGGCTGACTTGCTTATCATACCACAACTCACGGTTCTGGACCGGTGTATGGCATGCTTGCTCCGCTTTTGGCAAGCCTTGTCGGCGCATTCGTTGCCAACCTATGCCTGTGTGGCCCGGTACCCAACCAAGACGCACACAGTTGCGTGATCCAAGCTTGCAGAGAGTGTTAAAGCACTCCACACAAGCTTGGATGAAATGCTGTTGGAGTCAAGAGCTTTAAGAGCTGCCTGACTGTCTGACATTATACAGATGTTCATTTTCCTGGTACATTCCTGGTGAGGCCTAGGTTGGCACAGGCTAGGATACCATAGATTTCGGCTTGAAATATGGAGCAGTTCCGACCCCAAACTGCCGCTAAGGGCAGTTCTCTAGGGGATTGACTAAACACTCCATATCCAGTTTCTAACCCTTAATAAGCAAGCCATCCCCGTGTACCAAGACAAAGCTCTTTTCTTTTCTTATTGTTGGGATGTTATCTTGCGATTTTTTCCACTCATCTCTGGAGTAGAAGTCAACAGAGAATGGCTTATTGAATACGAACCTCCGTTCTCATTGTGTCGGAGACCATTTCGAGAATTAGCGCTTGGGTTTACAGCTTCAGTGATGGCGCCATGGCTCGCGTTAGACGCGCCATTCCTCCACAAGCCAGCAACCATCAGCCGATAAGCTGACTTACGCGCTTCAGCTTTTTATATGAACATCAAGAGGGTAGAAGTCCTAAGAAGCCACCTCGAGGGTCGCTGAGGGACTGCTCCTGAATGCATGCTCCGGTTACAAAGATTGTGCCAAGCCTTTGTAAGCTTTCAAGCTTGGCTTTGGCTTTGGCAGTTACCTGATTCACCTTTTGTCCCAACCAGACCTAATGAAACCATAAGTGATTTGAGGCCTTACAACTGCTTTGTAAAGCCATAGTGCTATATGGGGTTTTACGCCCCATGAGATTCCTGCAAGTCTCCTGGACGTCATGAGCGCCCACTTTGCTTTGTGCAGGATATTATTAAGATGATCATTCCACGTAAGCTTATGGTCTAGAGTCAGTCCTAAATATTTGACTGTCTTTGACCACTCCAGCTGATGTGGATGCGAGTTTTTCAGCCTAGAAAGAGACTCTAGGTTCTTTTTTCTAGTGAATGGTACAACTACTGTCTTAGAGGGATTTTACTTTCAGTCCCTCTCTCCCTGACACCAGTTGTGTACATGTTGAAGGTTGGTATTCATGATATCAACAACAACATTTGTGTATTTTTCCCTGTACCATAAGGACTATGTCGTCTGCATATCCTTGGACATAGATTTCCGTTGTGTTAGTAAGGTCCTCAAGTAGACCATCTACTACTAGATTCCTCACAGTAGAGGTGACAGGATGCCTCCTTGAGGACATCCCCCCCTTGTGGGTGCGATCACAAGCGATACTTCTTCATTGAGATCGGCCCTGATCCGTATCCGTGGAGCACAGCATGGCCCTAAGCCACCGGCACAGAGCTGGCTCGAGGCCACGTCGCTGTGCTCCACTTACCATTGCAGTGAATTTGGCATTGTTGAAAGCTTCCTTCAATGTCTATGAAGTGTGCACAATGCCAATTTCCTTGGCGGACAGCTATCCTCAATCCTACTGACTAATTGGTGCAGTGCTGATTCACAGGATTTGCCTTGCTGGTATGCATGTTGGTTGCGATGAAGGGGAGTGTCTGAGAGAACTCCCTTTCTCAAGGTGCCTCTCCACCAGTCTTTCTAATGTTTTCAGTAGAAACGAAGATAAACTGATGGGACGAAAAGATTTAGGGACAGAGTAGTCCGCTCTCCCCTTTTTTAGGGATGAAGACCACCCTGTTGAGCACGCCAGACTTGTGGTATGTACCCATAGGCTAGGCTCGCCCTGAATAGTTCACATAGAAGGGTAAGGAGATTCTCCGGGCCCTTGTTGAAGCAGGGCCGGAAAGATTCCATCCCCTCCTGCAGATTTGAAAGGGGCAATTTAGAAATTGCCCATTTGGCTTTAGAGAGAGTGACAATCCTTCTGGCAATGGCCCAGCTACCACGACAAGCTCTTTGGAGCCATGAGCCTGCCTCGTGATTACCCAGAGACGTTCCAGTGTCGTCATTCTCAAAGATACAATCAGGGAAGTGAGTCTCAAGGAGAAGTTTGAGGCTATCACTAGACCGGAAGTGTGTTGACCTCCCTGGGACCTTAAAGATCCCAAGTGACCGGTTGGACTTGAGGCTAGCAAGCGTTGCAGTCTAGCTGCCGCGCTGCTTAACTCATTTACCTTCTGTGTAAACTGCCTCCAGGAAACTTTGTTTTTGCTTTTTTGATTGCTAGGCTGTATTCTGTTAGAGCTCTAATGATAGACTCCCAGATACGGCTCCTTTTTGCATTGATTGTACAGCTTCCCTGACATTAGCCCTTTTGCGAGCGAGGGTCTGCAGTCCACCACTTACTATTGGTTCGACTCTTTCCCCCCGTCGCAATGGGCAATTTGTCATGGAAGCTAATTGATTATAGCATTCTGCAGGTCAGAAGCTATCTGGATCTATGTCTGTGAAGCATCGCACCCTTCCGCCTACCGATCCCAACTGTGACTGAAGGTCAGACTTATATCCCAACCAGTCAGTCCTCCTGGGATTACGATAGAGGACCTCTGCAGCCTCATCTTGCAAGTTAAAGAGGATATACCTGTGATCCGATAATGAGGCCTCTTCGCTTACGTGCCACTTATCAACCATTCCAAGTATTCCTTGTGTGCAGATTGTTATGTCAATAACTTCTTGTCTAATTCAGTGTTGCGAACGTAGGGCGGTTACCTTTATTACATATAAATAGGTCCCTACTTAGAAGAAATTGTAAAAGTGCCTCACCTCTAGCGTTAGTGTTGGTGCTGCCCCCATCCAGCAGAGTGATGGGCGTTGGCGTCACAACCTAGAAGAAGTTGTTGTTGACGTCTGGCTTGTGCTTCTTCCACCAGGAGCTCTAGGTCTCTTGATGGAGGGAGTTCCCTGGCATCATATGGCAAGTATACGGAGCCTACAATTGTGCTCCTGCACTATACCTCCATTCTTCCAGGTCAGTGTGCCCACAGTGAGATCTCTGGAGCAGAATTCGTTGAGGGTTAGAAAATCCAAGCCTCCTTCCTCAACAGGATGCAGGTTCTGACATTCCTTAGAGAGGTACAGTAAATTAGAACTTACCTTTGGTTTCATTTAGGCCCGCCACTCTCCCTTGGTGAAGCCATGGTTTCTTGAATCAGTGCCAGATCAAATCCCTCCTGGAGGAAGAACTGGCAGAAGGCTGCCGAGGCAGCCCTACTGTGCTGGAGGTTGATTTGTAGAACTCGTGGCATTGTCCTTGACTGTCGAGGAGACAATTGAGACCTGCCAGAGTCCTAAGTTGGCTCTACAGTTGGAAGCCTTCACAGCCTTGTAGCAGACCTCGTCCAGGAAGCAGACGAATCCGTAACCTTTCGGGTCTGGCTTGGATGGAAGGATTTTTCCACTCGTTTACATTCAGGTTGGGGTTCTGCTTATTGAACATCTCAAGTACCTTTTCAGGTGTCTTCTTCAGAAGCTTCGGGTGAGCTCTGAAAAACACCCTAGTGGACCTCAAGATGTCCTTACGCAGACCCACTCTCAGAGAGATTATCATCTCCCAGAGGTTTTATTCTTTGGATAACTTCTTCCAGCCAAACGTTTGGTGTGCTCGTTGATGCAGGAAGCAATTAAAACACCTTTTCTCTAGGTAGGTGCCCGCAAACGATGGAACGGAACCATCTCCAGGGGTTGGATTTCTTCCATAATTGCGTCCTCGATGGCTTCTCCTTGCTCTGCACTAAGCTTCGCTTCCGGGTAGCCTTCGAGGGCTATGGCCATTTTTAATATCGCTGCGACCTCTCTGTAGGTAGCCTTGGGTGTGCTACCAGAGGCCTCGGGATCGTGGGCTTCGGCTTTTGGGTTTCCCTCCTAGCCTTCTTTGCGGGTCCCTCAGCGGAGGGCGGGGTGACCAAGGTGCCTCTGGGGCGTTTGGCCGACCCCACCCGCCTTGGTACCCGCAGTTGGGCCCGGAGTTGAGACCATCCTGCAGTTCTGGATTCTTTTTTCTTCTTCTTTTTCCCCCTCCTCCACTTGGAAGGGTCAAAAGCTTCACCCTTTTCAAGAAGTTTAGCCTTTAGTGCTTCTCTTCTTTGAGCAGTGGTGAGATTGGGCCTCTTCATTCTGAGGGTTGCCGAGTTGCTCTGTGGCATCATCCAGCGTTACCTGTAGACATGGAGTGGCTTGGGCTGTTGAGGAGCTGATCTTCTATATCTTGAAGGGATTTTTGCTTCCTCAGCGCTTGTACTGCCTTCCTCAGATAAAGCCTTGCCATGTATGGGAGCTTCAGTGTGCAATGGAACCTCCTGTGTTCCTAAGGCACTTTGTTTGTGAGGAGAAAGGTAGGGATGTTGGCATAACAACCTCTTGAGTTGTGTTGCCAGGTGGTGGTATGTGCGAGGTAGCTTCAGGAGCTACCTCAGCAGGAAGAGGTAGGTTAGAAACAGCTTCAGGAACTGTTTCAAGGGTTGGTTTGTTTTGTTTTTTGTTTTTGCTTCTTTCCATGTTGTTCCCACGAGAAGCTAGGGAATGGAAGGGTCCGCCCAGACAGAGCCCGCATGCCTGGGTAAGCTGCTTTTAAACTGGGAGGGTCGCCGGTGTCCAGAGTCCTGCATAGTATAGACTGGTTTGCCACCAGCCATTCAGCCTGGCCTACGCTGTTCCACCGTGGCTTGGCCCCTAGTGGGAGAAATGAAAGGGAAAACTAGATCGAAGAGTTTTGAGGAACTTTACCTCAGATAGAAGAGAGTGAAGAAGAGAGATAGGCTGACACATAGAGAAGTGTGCCAGCCATAGGCCTCCAGAACAAGAAGAGAAGGGATCTGGAGCATTAGCTAGGGTACCTCGGGTCGCCACTACCCGTACGGCCTTGAAAAGTAAGACCGCCCCTGAGGGACGGCCCACAGAGGAAAACATGGAAATCTTAAATTAAAGCATGGGTCGAGTGATACCTCATTTGAAAGAAATCACTTAGTAGAGCTGAACGCCGCCTACCGCATCAGAATATGACGATCCAGTCAGAAATGGCAGCGCATAACGTACTTCACAATGTGTACCTAAAACAACCCGCCATTTCTGTTTGGATAAACCTTTTGAGATGCGGTTTGCGGAATTCAACTCTATTAAGTTAGCTCTTTCAAATGAGGTATCACTCGACCCATGCTTCAATTTAAGATTTCCATGTTTTCCTCTGTGGGACGTCCCCCCATGGTTGGCATGTCATGGTAATAGCAAGGAAAAATAGTTTACATAGCCATATAACACTGTGCAAATTTTATAGATGTTATCTGCTATGGTTTGTAAAATATTAAGCCGTACCCAGACTTTTCAAACACCTTGTATATTAATTTATAAGTCAACAAGTAAAAAATGTTAAAAATATAGTCTGAGCATTATTAGAAAGGAAACAAATAATAATTTTAGTATGGGAAACTGATTAATTTGCTTTACAGTTTTATTTTGAACAAAACTACAAACTTTGGTTAAGTTAGATTTTAAATTAAAAAATAACGATGATAATATTTTACTCACACACTAAGAAAATACAGAAAGTAAGTTCTTACGGATAATTTAAAAGTTAGGTAATTATAGGTCATTTGTTTTGCAAGAAACATGAATAATTTCCTTGTACAATATTTTTAAAATGTTTACACATAAAACAGTATAATGATGTACAAACATATATTTATAGCTGTTGCTCAGTAAATGAGGTGATATACTAAATTTTAGAGGAGAAAAATGTTACTAACAACAAAATTAACATCAAATTACATAATGCGCGATTATGATGTAAAATTAACAATTGCTCAATAACCTAAAATGAAAACATTGATTCTGTAAAAAGGCATGATTTGTATTATTATGAAGTTTTAGCATTGTGTTAAATTATGTGGTCCCTATCCTTTTGGAGTTATGGTGTTTCGTAAAATTATATAATGAGCGCGACATCATTATATATGCGTTTGAGTGCGAGTGAGATGTACTCTGTAGATTGCTTTCTCACTCTTAAATACATGGTCAACTGTTTTGTGTCAAAAACATATGCTACAAGCATGTGTATACACAAAAAATTGACCATGTGCTTAAGAGTGAGAAAGCAATCTACAGAGTACATCTCACTCGCACTCAAGAGCATAGATAATGCTGTCGCGCTTACACTTACAGGATAGCTTTAATTTGTCTGGGGGATGATTGGCCCATGGGGTTGGTCTGGCTGCCTACAAAAGGTATTAAAATAGCTACATGAAAATGTTATATATAAAAATTGGAAGTTAGAATATAAGTAAAGTGCAGTAATTTTTAATGCAAATTTAAAGCGTCTGGTGGGAGTTACCGCCCACAAGAGGTGTCTGGCAATATTGGATTATGATTTCTTACAATATTTTGTGAAACATATCCAAAAACCAGCTGTTAGAATTTAAGTAAAGTAAGCTTTATTTTTATGTACCTTTCTTACATATTACCTGTAAACGGGCCGGCTATTGAAGCTCAAGCGGGTATGCATAGGTGCTTAAGCATACATTACCCCACATATTTCTCATAATTTTGGGAGTTAGAAAATAAGTAAGGTCTGGGGGGCCTGGGATCTCAGTCTATGTCGTGACTAACCTCAGAACATTTATTTCTGATGCACTGATTTTTGTCTTAGAGCACCTTTATCGTGGTTTTAAGTTTACTTATAAAGCTCAGTGCTTTCAGAATACAGGTATACCGCAATAGAAGCAGATTGTCGTGACAGGTCACAAAGTTTAAAAACGTACAACACTGTACTTTTACGGAACACTTAAATACAACCAGATAGAGAAACCAGCACTTTTAAATGTGTCCTAAAAGGTTTAATAGACTACTGACTACACAAACACGTTGAATATGAACTAAATCTGCCCAGAAGGTAAACACTCAGGTGATGATACTAGATAAGTCAAAATGATGTATCTAAATAGTTATATGAGAATCAAAGGGTTGATAGGTCTTTTGTGCATTCCTCATTATTTTATATTACCTGTAATGAAACTAAGAAAACCTTTTTACAAACTAAGGCTTTAATCAACAAAATTCAACTAGATAACCTTAAATATTCAATGTATAAACTCAATCAGAATGTATAACAATTACTTAATATCTTCTTTAAATTAAACATATGATCTAGTTATGTTTACATGGAGTAAATTATATAACATTCTCCCCCACTGAATTTAAGAGGTAGTCATTGAAACGTTCAGGGATCCTTCTTATTCTTGATCCTCTTCGAGGAGAAACTATTTTATTTTCTTGATTGAACTGTTCAGATTCAACTTCAGTGTCTTTTGAAAAATCTTTCTTATTTCCTTGTGATGCATCTTCATGTTCATCCTCCACCTCCTGTACTTCCGACCAATTGGATAAGTCTGTCACATTAGACTTTTATCACCTCGGGGAGCTAAGTGTTTTAGTGAAACAGTAGATTCTCTTCCATTGGGGTAACGAATTAGAGCGATTGTGGATTTGCTTCTACTAATTCAACTTCATCAACTAGTGGTTGTATTTTGCTGCTTCTTACATTTCGCCTAGTTAGTACTGGACCAGGTTGCAGTAACCATGCTGGTAGTGAAGTACCTTTAGTTGATCGGCGTGGATGTATGAACATTCTCTCGTGTGGAGTGCAGTTTTGTTGCTGTGCATAGTAAAGAGCGTATCGAATGTAGAGACTCTGGAAGTACAGACTCCCAGTATCGTTGGTCAGTCCTTTGGATTTTAGTGACAGTGTAACGGTCTTCCATATAATTCCATTATACCTCTCAATTTGTCCATTTCCTGCAGGATTGTATGGACTGGTTAAACTTGTAGCAATCCCCTTTTGGATGAAGATATGCCCTTATTTCATCAGACAAAAATGATTTGCCTCTATCAGAATGGATGTAATTTGGTATCCCATAAACAGAGAACAAGTTTTCCAAACATTCTATCACAGTACTCGAAGTCATCTCTTTGCAGGGGTAAGAGAAGGGGAAGCGAGAGTACTCGTCAATAATATTTAACATATATCGATTTCTACTTGACGATTGGTAGTGGTCCTTTAAAATCAATATTGAGTCTTTCAAAAGGTGAAGTGGGCCTTTATCAATGTGTTGGTTTGTGTTGTGGAATCTAGGTTTGACCTCTGAACAAATAGGACAAGATAAAAGTCATTGATTTGATCTCATTCAAAGAATATGGCAAATTCTTGCTGCGTACCCAGTGATAGAAACGCGTTTATTCCTGGATGACAAAGAGCCTGGTGCATTTCAAAAAGTTTGTTGTCAGTCGTAGATGCATTACAGATCCGAGAGAGTGCGTCTGCAGAAACGTTTTCTTTACCAGTCGATATTGAATGTCGTACGAGAAAGGAGAAAGCTCTAGTCGCCAGCGCATGATTTTGTCGTTTTTAATTCTGCTAGAATGTTTTTGGTCAAAAATAAATGACAAAGCTTTTTTGATCAGTTAAGAGAATAAATTGTCTTCCTGAGTTTTTAGTTTGTCTGAAGGAATCTTTAAATTACTACTCGTATCAACGTAGTGACAATATGATTGAGGTACACCTGAAGTCATGGAGTAAGCGTCCGCATGTTTCTGAGCTGACTCTAAGGAAACGAGCTATTTCTTCAACTTTTTCCAAGGTTAAAACGTTATGTTCCAGAATACGTTGTCTGATTCGAGAAGAATTTAAACCACTAATAAAGGCATCTCTGATAGACTCATCACTATAGGTTTTAGCATCGACATTTACGAAATCACACTCCTTACTAAGAGATTTAAGCGTTTGCAAATAGTGATTTATTGATTCTCCTTCTTGTTGTTTATGATTAGCAAGCAAGTGTCTAGCAAAAAGTACATTTTTCTTAGGTATGAATAATGTTTCTAAAGTTTTGTATAGCATTGTTGTAATCTTTACACTCACTGATAAATTCATAGTTTTCATAGGTTAGAAAGTTTCACTAGTACTCCAAGTTTCTTATCTTCTTTAACTTCAGCATTTTCTATGAATGTATTGAACGTTTGAAACCAATGTTTCCATTGTTTAGAAGCATTTGTTGTTTCAGGGCTGCATGCAAATTTCTCAGGTTTCAGTAGTTTTTCCATGTACAGAGTATTGAAGTTAGTATAGCAAAAATGTTGATTAAATTGTAATGAAACTAAGAAAACCTTTTTACAAACTAAGGCTTTTAATCAACAAAATTCAACTAGATAACCCTTAAATATTCAATGTATAAACTCAGTCAGAATGTATAACAATTACTTAATATCTTCTTTAAATTAACATATGATCTAGTTATGTTTACATGGAGTAAATTATATAACATTACCTAAGCAATTTTTTGAATTTTAATTTTTACACACAAGTAAAATGTTAAAAATATATATATATCAGTTTCATAAATATAATATATATTAAGAGAATTATGTCTACATTGATTGTTCCAAGTACCTTCCGGAAGTTTTTCTCAAATCTTTCCATATTTCATCAGTCGTAATCTTGATTAAAGATGCGAGCGCACACCACATCTACATGGATTGCACTGTAACTTAACGTATTTAAAAAAATGTGTGCCTACAAAGAAAAAATATTATGTATTTTATTTTTATAAGTCTTCATATTGGTTTTTTTAAATATATTTGATACATTTCACAACAGAAAATGGTTTACAATTAAATTAAATGTTATAATTTATGTTTCTTACTATAGTTACATTTTGCATCTTTTGTATCTAAAAACCTGCAAGAGTTTATGAAATGATTCTACATTCTTGTTGTTTTGTTCTACCTAATAAATAATTGAAGTAATTAAAGTAAAAGAAATATTTCAAACAACAATTGACCAATTTAATTACTATGGTAATACAGATTTAAAAGTTTATTCTAAATTTAAAAGTGAGACAAACACTACTAAATTTTTGTGTTCTCCTTCAAGCTGTAATAAGAAAACCCAGCCGAGCTTCAGTATTTGTTACACATTGTATGGAAGGATGGTCAGCTATAGTGACGGTATAGACGAGAAGAACAGTTTTTCCCTCCCCACCTGTGGGCTTAGAAGATTGGCCACCTCTAGTTCCTAGTGAGCAGAGGTGATATGGTACCACGTTTGCAGAACGAGTTTTTAATGTTGGTTTAACAATTCCGGCTGGAAACAATACCAAATCATGGGTCACCAAACATCATAATTTGTAATAACATCAAGGTAAGAAATACATAAAAATTCTTGATTATTATATCTGGGACACCTTGAAAACCCAGCCGAGCTTCAGTATTTGTTACACATTGTATGGAAGGATGGTCAGCTACAGTGACGGTATAGGACGAGAAGAACAGTTTTTCCCCACCTGTGGGCGTAGAAGATTGGCCACCTCTAGTTCCTAGTGAGCAGAGGTGATATGGTAACCACGTTTGCAGAACGAGTTTAATGTTGGTTTAAACAATTCCGGCTGGAAACAATACCAATCATGGGTCACCACACATCATAATTGTAATAACATCAAGGTAATAAATACATAAAAATTCTTGATTATTATGTCTGGACACCTTGAAAACCCAGCCGAGCTTCAGTATTTGTTACACATTGTATGGAAGGATGGTCAGCTACAGTGACGTATAGACGAAAGAACAGTTTTTCCCCACCTGTGGGCGTAGAAGATTGGCCACCTCTAGTTCCTAGTGAGCAGTGCAGAGGTGATATTATGGTACCACGTTTGCAGAACGAGTTTAATGTTGGTTTAACAATTCCGGCTGGAAACAATACCAAATCATGGGTCACCAAACATTCATAATTGTAATAACATCAAGGTAAGAAATACATAAAAATTCTTGATTATTATGTCTGGGACACCTTGAAAACCCAGCCGAGCTTCAGTATTTGTTACACATTGTATGGAAGGATGGTCAGCTACAGTGACGGTATAGACGAGAAGAACAGTTTTTCCCCACCTGTGGGCGTAGAAGATTGGCCACCTCTAGTTCCTAGTGAGCAGAGGTGATATTATGGTACCGACGTTTGCAGAACGAGTTTAATGTTGGTTTAATAATTCCGGCTGGAAACAATACCAAATCATGGGTCACCAAACATCATAATTGTAATAACATCAAGGTAAAGAAATACATAAAAATTCTTGATCATTATGTCTGGACACCTTGAAAACCCAGCTGAGCTTCAGTATTTGTTACACATTGTATGGAAGGGATGGTCAGCTACAGTGACGGTATAGACGAGAAGAACAGTTTTTCCCCACCTGTGGGCGTAGAAGATTGGCCACCTCTAGTTCCTAGTGAGGCAGAGGTGATATTTATGGTACCACGTTTGCAGAACAAGTTTAATGTTGGTTTAATAATTCCGGCTGGAAACAATACCAAATCATGGGTCACCATAAATTAGAATTCATTTGTACTCTTTGAAATTATGAAATCACCCAAAGACTCAAACAGCACGTCTAGAGATGATGTGGGAGATGTGCGAAAAGTTTTAAGAAAACTGCAGTCAAATACTCAAGAGCCTCCATTTATTTCGATTGTAATGCACCCTGCACAGCTAGATGTCAAAATTGACTGTCCTACGAGCTGTCTCAATCTTGGATGTGACGCAAGACTGAGGGGTGGCGGGGGGTCCATTTTGTTTGAATTGTAAAAAACTATGTATGAAATATACTTTACCAATAATACGAATAGTATTTTTTTATGGTTATGTTCCCAAACTAGAATCATGCATCATAAAAACCTTGTTTACATTTACAGTATTGGTTTATTTGGTAGCAAATATATTTAATGAATTAAACTGAAAGGGATGGGATTGAACAGAAAGACCATTTAAACTATTCTTTATTTCGTTTTGTTACAAAAATAACTTCTAGATTTGTATTAAATACTTTGCGCTAGATATTCAGTATAAGACAACACTAAATAAACTGATTAAAACTTATTGCTCTCGTACAAGTTCACAAGTTATATTTATGTTTCGTTTAATGTATTACAGGATTATAAATCCTGAAGAATAAAATTAAAAGAGGATTATCTAAACAACAAAACAAAAATCAGAAAACCTAAGTTACTTTGGGATTATACCGACCACACTGTCGCATGAACTAATAATATACTGACAAAAATATTAATGCACGATACTGAGTCATCCACCTGTGTCCAGGGCCAGAGTCGATGGTGCCTGGGCAAGCAAGCCTTCCTTCTATTCGTTTATGCTCCACCTGTTCTATATGTAAGAAATGCTGATTAAACATTCTTTTGTTGCTAGTTTCCAACAACGAGTGCTGTGTGTTGTGTTGCAGATCCTAGTCCAGTCATCTTTAATATTCAACTAATGTTTGAAACAGAGCTCCGGGTAACAGAGATTTTGATATCGATACTATAAAAGAAAGGTCCTTTTTGGAGCTAAAAGTGTTCTTTGATTACGAGGTAACTGTAATTATATATAATAGGTTTCAGTACTTTGGGATTATACCGACCACACCCAGACATGAATCGTGACATTTTTCTTCTTCTGATTACTAGATTAGCGTAGAACAATATTTCGTCAATATAAAACAGGAATTGTCTTATCGCAAACCCCTCCCCATCCTCAGATAGAGGTCAAAGTTGAACGGTCTAGTAGATAACGTGATTGCAGTCTCGCCGCCCGTTCAGCTGGTGCGTCACTTTTTACTTCCGTGTTTTACCCGTACATTTCTCCAAATACAAAAATTGAATAGATAAAAACAAACATTATCTAACAAAACTAAACTCTTTATTGAAAAAAACACTCAAAACTTCTTTTTATTCTTGATCACACTCCGCCACCCAAAATGCGAGTGCATCCGGCCATCAGCGCTGGGCTTCGGCAGCACTTCCGAAGCCGGCGCTGATGTCAACGAAAGAAAAACATCCCTCGAGATAGTACCTATTAGTAAAATATCAAATTCTAGAGGGGCTGATCAGAAATATAAATTAAATTGTAACGGAAAGGCAATTATGTACCATGCAACAAACTTAAATAATCATGTTGATGCCGCGCTGCCTGCCGTAATCGGGATTCTCGAGAAAGATAAGATAACATCGACAACAATACCGATCACAATACCTGGAAATGCTCGTAAGTTTGTAATTAAAGAGTTTTTTTTCGTTCTATCATGTTTGTTTTCTATAAATTTATATTTTTGTGTTCTTCATACTCGTGTGGTCGGTATAATCCCAAAGTACCTAGAAGGCATTCTATTGTGAATAATGATTATGAAAGTGGATGAGACATAAAGAAGAACATACAATTCACATTAGCAGTAATTAGTTTCCAAGTAAATATTTTCATGAGGTTGTAACTAACAGCTTAGTTAAGCTATCAGATACATTTGAAAACACTTAAAGGCTAATTGAACAGTTACTTCGGGAATAGTTCACTTACCTGTTCTACAACTCAGACCTGCTATCTTCAGACAACCCCTAGTTATGTACATGTAATGAGAGCTTGGCCTTAAGGACTTTGGAAATGTGATGACGATTACACAAAACTCAGTTCAAAAATTATTGTCTACACTGACTGAATATGTCTTTACGGGTACAAATATAAACTGGTCATTTATCAATATCGTACTGTAAGGTACGATTTTTTCGTGAAAAATGTCAAACTATCTAACAAAATGTTATATTATAGATATAGCCTCGAAAAGTGTTTTTAATATAACTAATAAGAATATACCTGTGAACACATTTTTAAAGTTTGTATTGGTACAATGTACAGTTTGGATTCGAAAAATTCATCTTCAGGTACTTGTAGAGGTTAAGGTAAATAAATGAAGTATATAAATAATCAAACCAAATTTTTTTTATATGTTTTAAGTACCTTGGTGGCTAAATTTTGTATTTAATTTATACACGTCATCAATTTATATCTTTTAAATTTCTATCGAATAATAAATCTTTTTGTTAAGAAATATTTGTCATTTAATAATACATTAGCATTAATCTTGGCTCTTTGTAAATTACAAAAAGTTCTAAATTGACAATAGGTGAATTTTGCATGTGTGTAATTTTAAGATTGTTTTCGATAATTGTGTATGTATGGCTCCTGTTATTCAAAAACATCATATGCTACAAGCACGTGTATACACAAAAAAATTGACCATGTGTTTAAGAGTGAGAAAGCAATCTACAGAGTACATCTCACTCGCACTCAAGAGCATAGATAATGCTGTCACGCTTACACTTACAGGATAGCTTTAATGCGTCTGGGGGGATGATTGGCCCATGGGGTTGGTCTGGCTGCCTACAAAAGGTATTAAAATAGCTACATGAATGTTATATATAAAAATTGGAAGTTAGAATATAAGTAAAGTGCAGTAATTTTTAATGCAAATTTAAAGCGTCTGGTGGGAGTTACCGCCCACAAGAGGTGTCTGGCAATATTGTATTATGATTTCTTACAATATTTTGTGAAACATATCCAAAAACCAGCTGTTAGAATTTAAGTAAAGTAAGCTTTATTTTTATGTGCCTTTCTTACATATTACCTGTAAACGGGCCGGCTAATGAAGCTAGCGGGTATGCATAGGTGCTTAAGCATACATTACCCCACATATTTCTCATAATTTTGGGAGTTAGAAAATAAGTAAGGTCTGGGGGGCCTGGGATCTCAGTCTATTAGTACTACTACAAGCAGATGAATTTGCAAGTGGTTTTTTCCTACAAAAACCATTGAGGCCAATGGATTGGCACGGAAGTCCTCAAAGGGTTAACAGTGCATGGTGCACAAATGAGTCTTATCACAGTTAACATGTGAAATTAGTGTACAGAAACTGTCTATAGCTGTAATTGGCTGAAAGTCTATCACTTGTGGGATATGGAAAAATTTCATTTTTGTCTGTCTGTCTGTCACTTGATAATGAAATGACCTATAGACTTGAAATTGTGCATGAACCCTTATATCTTACATGAGGAACACTTGATTATGGTGCATGTCACTCCATGGAATTTAGCTAACCGTTAGTGAATATTTTTAACATTAATCTTATGGTTAACCATGATGGCAATGAGAAATTACAGTTGGAGGATAAATAATTTGTCAACAGACTCAGTGTAACCATAAGAGATTTTAACATGTGATATATTAACACATGCTGCTGATTCATACAGTCAAAAGAAAAACAATACAATAAAATGTCAATGTTAAAAGTCAGTAACAACTGATTTCAGTGCACTCTTGCAGTTCATTTCCTACCTCACCAGAACTTGTATTATTAAACAAAACCAAACTCAATGGCAAAAATGGAATGTATGATGTCACAAGATATTTCGACAAAGATTTCATTCATACAACTTAAATTGTGCATGAAATTTTTCATTTCTACATAGACAAAAAATTGACTGAGCTTCATTGAAGCCTTTAACTCAGTAGGATGACACAATTTTTCATTTTTCTGCTTTGGGGGATGTAAATATTTCCTTCCCTGAATTTCATTGCCTGAATGTTTGCAGAACATGTCGGCATTGAATTGTGCTATAGACTTGAAATTTTGCATACAACCTCAGAGAAGCCTCTTGTGCAATTGATGTGGTGTACTCCTACCTTGTACGTGTACGTAATGTGTTTACTGCGGTTCTATACCGGGAAATCTTGGTTCCTCTTAGCAGTGTGGTGTACAAACGAGTCTACCACAGTCAACATGTTAACATATATCTTTTTCCTATTTAGTAAACGTTACGGTACATGACTTTTTTCCGTCATATAGGTATACTTTGTCCTCAGATAGTCATCTGTATTTTCAAAAGGTTATTAAAACAATGTAAAGTATAAATTTATAAAGGTAGGTATTTAGGAACTAGGCACGTAAAATGGGATACTATGGCTTATATATATATACACTCATGTCTAGAAATTAATCATTCATTCCATAAAACTAGCCAATTGGTATTCCTCATTATCTCTGTTACCAACAAGACATGCCATTGAAAGGTTGAAGATCTATCTCAGTCACTTACTGGCAAGTGGAAGTGTAGAGTGATAGGACAACAATAAATATAGTGGTAGCTAATTCAAAACTTTTAATAAATTTCATTATAAGTTATTTACTTAATTCTAATGACTGTTGTAACTCTTTCAGACTCCTTTCTCCGTGTTTTATCATCATTTTTATTGTAATCTGAAACAAATAATAATTTGTTGTAAAATGTTTTAAACAAAATATAAAAAAAGAATTACATTCTTTAAACATACAGACTGTCAAGAACGTTACAAGAAAGACACCAATCCATACTAGTTTGACACTATAGAAGATAGTCAAATGTAAACTAGACTTAGTTACTGCTGCTAGTGTTGAAGTGGATGGCCACACAGGGGTGGTAACATACACCAATACAGCAATATCTGAGAGAGTTTATACTAACAATTGTACAGTGCATTATTATTATTGAGTTTTGTGATATACAAATACCTACAATTCCAAAACCTTTTGAACTTAAGAGTATAAATGTTATTACTTTAACCTTTTTAGTGCGAATATCTAAGAAAATCAGACATTGCAGATTATACATATATTACAAGCATCTGATTGTTTCAGACATTTTGTAAAATCATTTTTAAATAAATTTACATTGAAAAGTTATGAGTAATTTTATTACAGAATTAAAAGCGCCAGATTTAGGGTACAATAGGTTATAATAAAATATAAATCCAACTATGTTAGTAAGGTTTTAGAATCACAATCTTAATAAAATTGTAAATACGAAAGTGCCTTTGTTTGTTTGTTTTGCTTTCACGTGTAAACTATTCAACCGATTATACTGAAATTTTATATGGACATTCTTATGGTGCCTGGGATGAATAGACCTATTCTTATTTGAAAATCCCTCTGGACTACTCCTCACTGGTCTTTAAAGAAGCGATAAATTCCATCTTGGTCTCTTAAGTTGTAAAATCTTAATTAAAAGAACATGTCTAATGTAATCAACTGTTCTGTGTAAACATTGTTTATTATTTTTAGTTTGTTTACATTCATAATAAGTATGTTGTCTACGAATAACAAATATTTTTAATACCTTTTAAGATTTTAGCGATTAGTTAGGTACTCATCTACCTTACAAAATGCTCTAAAATTTGACACCGAATACTCCCCGAGCAGTAGTCGGCAAGCACTAAGCTAGATGTAAAATAAGCAAATCATGAAAGTTTGCTAGGTTGTGCTTTTGAACTTATGTACCAATTCCTGCTCTAAATGTTCCCAAATATTAACAGTATTTTTCAGTTTATAAAGAAACAAACGCGTAGTGTCATCGTTAATGTACTTTTTTTTATTTCATTCAATGCTGGGCTACTGATGTGTGAAAATACTTTTTATTATTCACTTACTAGTGTTTCTAAACTGCACCAAAATAACTATAAAAATATTTACCAAACAACATTTTCCCTGCTTAGTACAGTTAAGAATTTTTGTACTCCCACAATAATTAAGTTATCAATTTTAAATTCTGTAACTTTCTACCAGATAAAATGAGTGATTCAGTGGTATAATCAATGTTGTGGCATTGTCTTTTGTACCATACACCAAACTCAAATTATAAAATCAAACCTAATTTGTGTGTAATGTATTTTTAAATAACAAAATAACTATATTAAAATAGATTACGGTTTGAGAAAATAAAACTACAGAAGAACAAAATAAATATCAATCATTTTCAAAATAAAATAGATTACATTTTTTAAGGAAAAGAGTAAAATTTTAAGTCTTACACATCCTATATATGAAAGTTTTGAAGTTGACACATTGCTAAGACAGTTAAATTCTTGAAATACAGTAAAAGCCCGCTAATTCGGCATCCAATGGTTCGGCACTTTCATTCATCGGCACCGTCTTAAAAAAATCGCGTAAATGAGATATTTTAACTGCACTGTGAAACGTTACAGTTCGCAAGAGCGCGCTCGGAAAGGTTCGTGCTCAGTCGGAAGGGATCGTATGTGACGCAGCAGCTGTGTGTGAGGGGGTTCAGGGCCAATTGCCGAGTGTCCGCCGTTACGTGTTTGTCTAGCGTCAAGCGTCCTGCCTCAGTCTCAGTCACTGTCAGTTCGTACTCGAGTGCAGTCGTGAGTGTTGTGCTCGTTCATATTGTGTTTTAACTTTCTCAAAGTTGTGCCCTATGTTTTCCAAGCCCGGCTCATCCACCAGCAAAGTTGGAAATAAACGTAAGCATGTCACACTTACCATTCAACAAAAGCTGGAAATTATAAAAAGTGTAGAAAAAGGTGAGAGTAGAATGAAGCTAATGGAAGAATTCAACATTGGTTCATCAACAATGTATGACATCAAGAAGAATAAAGAAAAGTTACTTAAATTTAAGTCTCAAACTACAAATGTCAAAGACATGCAGTCCTCGCCAAACTTTAAAAAAAACCTAAACTTGAACGACCTTGACGAAATTTTATTCAAATGGTTTAGCGCTAAGCGGTCTGAAGGGAAGCCTGTGACTGGGCCCATGATCATGGAAAAAAGCTAAACAGTTCCGTGAGGAATTAAAAATAGATGAGAAAGAATGTGCCTTTTCTGATGGTTGGCTGCACCGATTTAAAAATCGACACGGAATACGGAAGCTTAATGTAGCTGGGGAAGCTCCGATCAGGCCGACCAAATGCGGCTGAAGAATATAAAACTGAATTTGAAAATCTAGTTGAAGACTACGATTTTGTCAGCATGCCGATTTACAACGCTGATGAAACTGGCCTACTTTGGCGTTGTTTGCCTAATTCGACTTTGGCAGCAGGGGATGTGAAATGTGCCAAAGGCTTTAAAAAAAACAAAGACCGTTTGACAATTTTGCTCTGTGGCAATACCTCAGGGGACCACATGTTGACGCCTTTCTTCATCGGAAAAGCAAAAAAGCCAAGACCTCTGAAAGGTATTACCCACCTAACCCGTAATATACGATGCTCAATCCAATGCATGGATGAACTCCGATTTATTTAGAAATTGGTTTTTCCACCACTTCGTCCCATCTGTAAAAAACAATCTGAAAAACCGTGGCTTACCTGAAAATAGCAAGGTTGTGCTCATCCTAGACAATTGCAGAGCTCACCCTGCAGCGTCTGAGTTGATATCGGGAAATATTTTTACTGCATACCTCCCGGCAAATGTCACGTCCTTGATTCAGCCAATGGATCAAGGAGTGATTCAGAACTTTAAATGTTTTTACAGAGCGTCCTTTCTTCAAGGCCTGATAAACTCAGAATGTATGGTGGTTGATTTTCAGAAAAAATTCAACATAAAAGATGCAATTTTCGGAATCGCCTTGGCATGGAAAAAGGTCAAGCCCACCACTCTACAAAAAATCTTGGCGAAAACTATGGCCAGCTGCCTACCAAGAAGAAGACATTGCTGTTTCAGTCGACAATGAAGCAATACTGGACTTGGTGGCCCACACAGTTCCCAAGACGAAATAAGGAAAGTGCCACAAGAAGAAATCTTGGAGTGGATACACATTGATTGCGACGAGCCAGTTGAAGAAGAAAATTACATGATGAACTGCTCATCAAAAGTGTACTTGGACCTCAGTCAGAGCCTCATCCTATGGCGTCCGAATCTGATGATGAAGAGGGAGCAGATGATGATCCAACACCCGTGCCTACGTGGAGTGAATCAAGTGCCAATATCGACACACGTTTATACGATTTGCCGAACGCAGCAGCTCCTACAATGCTTCAGAGCTTGTAAATTTTATATGTTCTGAGAAATTACTTTTTAAAGAAGAAACATGATACAAAAAAACAAACAGACATTAGGTCTTTTTTTAAATAAAATACTGTACACAAAAATTATGTTTACCATAATATTTATTACATAATGTACGCACTAGTTAGCCTACATCTAAGTTAACCTAAGTTTAGAAATGTTTTTCTAGGCATTAAATGTTCATTTTGTGTTCAAACTAATGTTTGTTTAATTTTATTTATCTCCTTAGTAATTCTTTAATTATTTACACGTAAAGAGTGATTTTTTTAAAGAGACACTCTGAAACTTAGACGACGATTTTTAGCCCGCTAATCATCGCTAAAGTAGAAAAAGTAAAATCAAGCTACTGTACATTATCTCTTTGGGACTGAAAACCCAGCCACTATTTTTAAAGAGTGATTATATTTTTGGCTGGGTTTTCAGCTTTTCTGAGTTAATATCACTTGATTTCACTCCTTTTACTTTAGTGTGATACGATTTTAGCGGCTAAAAACCGAATTTTCCGGCAATTTTCATATGACGCTCGGTAATCGGAATTTTCAATAATCCGGAACACTTCGAACCCCGAAAGTGCTGAATTAGCGGGCTTTTACTGTATTTTGACCTGGCTGTGCAGAACAAGAAATCTTCAGACATAATTAGCAATTTTGGTTTAACATTTGTTGAGCTTTATTCAGAGAAACTAAAATATTTCAAGAAATAATTAAGCAATGTTATTAAGTGAATTCAACAGGATAACTTTGACAATGGCTAAAAAAGAGTACATCTTTGCCAAAAGTGGAGAACACTGTTGTAGCTTATAGACAGGATGTGTATAAAGATCTGCACAAAAAGGGGTTTTAAAAATTATGTACAATTGGCTATGATTCAATTGTTTTTAGCACCATTTAATTTACCTGTATACCAGGGATTTATATATTTTATCATGTTACATGTCAATCTTTTAATATTACCGTACATCAAATAAGTGGTGTAAAGAAAATACTTTCAAATGTTAAAAGTATTTATTGCATAGTTCCTCAATAAACGTTACTTTATGAAAAGCTGTGTTACAAAGTGTTTTACTTGGTGAACTATATTTTTGTAGGGCTACTACCTTTAACATATGTTCATTAATGTTTTATAACAGCTACAATTACATTTTGTATATCTTAATCATTAACGTTTTTATGGCTGTTTCAAGTGCATTGTTGATGATGTACACTTTTTTAAGAACTTCCATGGATTGAAAATATTTTTTTAATAGTACAATTTCAAATAATTGTAGTAATTACTATAAATATTATACTGGTGGTCTTCCTGCCATTAAAAGTACTATGTAGGAATAGATGGTATAATTTAGATCAACAGAATAGATTTTTAATAAAATGGTGTACAGTACACTGTTATGTGCAGACAATATCCTTTGTAATTGTTATTAAACACTGAAATGGTAACAGTAGTTTGGATATTTGCCAGTGTTATACAATATAAGGATAGAATATACGTTTTGAAGGTTGGAATATAATCTTCTTAAGGTGTCAAAAAATTGTTATACATAATGTTAGGTAAGCACAAATCAATGATTTATGTGGTTAAGCAGGCAGATAGTGCTTTGTGCTTACTTAACTTAATGTATTAATTTTTTACACATGAAAAAGAAGATAAATTCCAATCCTTGAAACTTAATTTTCTATTGTTGTAAGATGTAACAATAGCAGGTGTCCAAAATACCCTGTTATCCTTTCAAATCATAAATAATAATTTTGAAACAGGGTATTAAAAGATTATTAAGATACAATTTTCATAAAATCAGTGTGTGTATGTATAACAATATATTAGATAATTGCACCAATTAAATACCGTAAAGTAAAAAAGTTTTTAAATATAACATGTACAAATATATAACTTACTTCCTCTTCCAGATGTTTATTATTTTCAAAATCTTGTCTTGCCCATTTTCTCAGTTCTAACTGACTGTCTCTATCTGGAACTTGTCGAATACTCCGCAGTGTATCTCTATACAGTTTTAGAACTTGTTTTCGTAACATGAACTGTAAACAAATAACACACATTATTATAAATTGATGATACTTTATAGTTGTTCCAATAATATTCTTCCAATGTCATGTTCGGGCCACTGTGCTCAGCATTCTAATGCAAGAGAAATAATAAATATTCCCCATCATAATTCCGTTACATCACTTGTGTACATTTTTAACTTTTACAAGTGTAACTTTCATATTTACTTTCACCTCATTTTGATCACATGAAAATGTAAACGATGCAAAAATCATCACGTGTTTTATACAAAAACAAATACATATTTGTTTTAAATTTGATAAAATGACTGTACTATACCGTTTGGAGAGAAAAAGTGATTAATGCGCATGCAAAAACCAGGCTCCAAGCACCATGGCTTGCACTCTGCCACTTTTTCTTGTTTTTTCACTTAGGACAAAAAGCTGAGGAACTTCTTATTGCACTTAGTCCTAAAAGGACCTGTTGTACTTGCTTCAGGAGTGACGGATATTCTGGAAGGGTAAGGTTTGGGTTAGGGGCCACCTCTTGTCAAGACCCCACCAGGAGGGCTCACCTCAGAAGAAGGAAAGCCAGCTCTGTTCCAGCCTTTATAATCAAAGTGGGCAAGGGACAGCAATTCCTCATGTCCAGCACCCTTTGACACTAAGAAACCTGCACCAACTTTAAAAATGATCTTCCACAGTAGACTAGGCTTACCCATCCCATTGCATCCTAATATCCTGACATTAGTGGTTAGTGATGTGCTACTCCTAGACACCATAGAGTTAACAAGATACAAGTGATACTGGTCACTGCTGTACTCAGTGTAGGTTCAACTGGAAGGTATAAGTCAGCCAGAAGTGAACCTTTCATATAGGGCATCATACCAGCTTGGAAATTCTATTTCATCGATTTAAAAAAAAACTAGCTTTCCCACAAAATCTTTCACACCAGGCACAAGACAATTTTCGAAACGCATAATTTCCTATATTTCAATCTTGGTATACATAAGATGGTATCTACTTGCCAGTATGAGATGGAATAGAAATATACTAGCACTTTTGGCAACCCTTCTTTTGACATTGCGTAGTTACGAAAAACGGAAGGGCCCCAGCTCCACAGAAAATAACTTTCACTCAGACTTTATCTGAATATATAAGATGTAGCTGGAGGCAGATCTATATAAACATTGCATCATACTGTAATGAAATGGAAAACAATTTAAAATATTTGTAGAAATATCTATTTTGGAATATTATGATTAAAAAATAGGTCTTGTGAAAAGATATGATCATTTACATCTGAATTTGTGTGTATATGCATCACTGTCTAAGATGGTTATTACTAGAGAACATGTGGATGGTTTGATTTTAAAGATATTTGACTTTTGAGTGCAGCTTGTAGGCCTACATATCTTCGACCATTTCTCACTTGAAGAGAATTGTTATATTTTTAAAACTGTCACTAAGGTTAAACTTTTACTACTCATAGCCACTAAGGTGCCTAACAAAATGGCACAAACAGTTTGAGTAAAATACAATTTAAACTTAAACATAACACAGACCAATTGGATCTCTACAATCCAATGTAATTTGGCATATAGTAAGTTTTACATTCCTCAACATTTCTGTTACTGCTTAACACATCTTATTTTGAAATCCAGCAAGCTATAATTTTAACAAATAATGTGTATGTTGAAATAACCCACAAATTTCTCCAATATTATGGAACTTTAAGATATTATTGGATGTATAGCATTAGAAGTCCCATTTAATCATAATTAAAATACTGCACAAATCAACAACCATATAATTTTTTATTATAAAAGTTGTACAAGACTAAATGTAAAACATATGGTAGTTTTATAAAAGGGGCTGTAGTTACTTGCAGTAGGTAATTGTTTGTGCTAAACAAACTTTATTGTTAACTTATCCCTTTAACTGCCAGGTTCTCCACAGCCCTATAACAGCCGATTTATTTTAAGAATCATACTAAATAATTAATAGGATTATTTTGATGAATCAACTAATATATACAAATGAAATCAAAGGAGAAATAGATTACTATGATAGCATACAAGTTTATGAGTAAATGGAGGTAGTTTTTGGGGAGAGAGATTAAAGAGGTACACCACAGTCAGCACACATGGTTCTCGCCACATTGGTAGAGTTGTGGTTTTGCAATCAAGGCATTGTCCACAAGATGCTCCTTTGTTGTCTGAATAAACAGAAAATTGGATCCACATCCTACTCCTCATTTTCTTCAGAAGAGTCTCATACTGAATGCTGAACTCAGTAAGTAGTTATAGATAATACCGACCCCACATAATTTTGTTTTCACAAAAATATTAATTTAATCTTGAGATTAAAGGGGAAAGCAAACCTAACTTGCGAAGAAAATCATACGAGTAAAGCCTTATAGAGGTATAGCCCATGCAGTAAAGGCCAAATACTTACCAATGTCTGGACTAAAGTAGGCAAGATCTAGAAGACCCCTTTAAATGGCATAATTAGTATGAGGATACAATTAAGATGGGGGATAAAAATGTATGATGGATTTCCTAGAATGTATACATTGAAACACACTTTAGAAAAACTGTTGTCAAAATCGGACATCTTATATTAAGGGGGAGTTGTGTAAAATGTACACCAAGTAGATTTCATTAAGTTAGTCAACTCGTTATTCGATTGTTTTTATCGAATGTTTCAATTGTTTTTATAAAATGAATAATTCGATATTACAATTTATTTAAGTTCTAATATGACTTTAGTTTTTGTTAATGCTAAAATAAAATAAACTAAAGCTTACATAGGTGGCTAGTCTTAACATAAAGCTCAATATAAGCTAGTCTGACCAGAGCACTCAACAAAGTCCCTGACACTGTAATAAGCCCACTGTACCAAATGCCGTTTTACCTCCCTCTCAAAAAAGGACTTGTTTTTGTTTTCATACAGTCTGTGAGAGCATTATATAGTTTAATGCCACTAATTAATAAATGACTTTCAAAAGAACTTGTTCTATGGGCAGGAATGGTAATCATATTGGAGTGACGTAGATTGTAACAATGTTGGGGATTGTGAGATTTGAAAAGGTGGAGGTTGTTGTGAACAAATTTCACGCAGTTCAAGATATAAATCTGTAAAATCTATAAAATGTAAGTACAATTACATTTAAATCTTAACAAAAAACAGGAAGTAACTAATTTTTGGAGAATTCCAAAATTGGTGATAACTATAAGATTGAAAGTTCTTGACAAGCGGTTATAGAGATTGAGGAGAATACCAGCAGACTGATTAACAGACTAACTTTGTGATTTTTTTACTGCAGAGAAGTGCACCTATCTGGAGAGAATCCTTTCCTTCATTTGAAAAATCCGGTTGGTAAGTCTAGGCTAAAGTTGGTTTTTGATTCTTTAATGCTACTGTTGGATTGCTATTGCTATTGCAATGTGTTATTCTTGTTGTTAATGTACTATAATTCCTATACGATTATTATATATTGTCCAAGTTTGGTAATATACCAAATCGATTAATATTAACAATTAAATAACGAGTGTGGGCCGCTTATTACTCTCCCCAACTTCATCCTATATTTACCTAAATGTCACATTGATACATAAATAATGTTAAATTGAATAGTATGAAATCTTAACCTAGAACAGGAAACACTCAAAATACTAAGCTAAGCTCAAAAATTGTCCCAACTAGCCCTTATTCAATAAATTTGTTTAAAAAAATCTTGGGATGGGTTTAATGAATTGTAATTATTGTTTAAAATAACCAGTAGTTAGGCCAATACCTGTTTTAATGTAAGAGCTGGGTATGACGGCTTTCTATACATAATGAACGAACCAATTACCAGAAAACGATAACAAAGCCAGTGCAACACTGCATATAGGCTAATACACTTCTGATTGCCTTGATTCTTAATATAAAATTCTGTTTTATGAATTCAGTTTGTTTATCACGGCAAGAATATTAATTAAACGAATAGTACATAACTGACACTTCAATTTTCCACTCCCTCATTTGTTTGTCAAAGTGCTTCGTGCTTGTTTTGTTAAATATAACCTTAACCTACAAAGTAGGCAGGCACTAACAGTAGCAGACGACAGTTGTTTACGTTTTGGGTCGACTGACTGCACTGCGTCCATTCGTTATGCATTTTTTTCATATTGTCTTGTGGGTGACAATTTTGACGACGCATTACAACAAAAACCCAATTGAACACTAAACACTTGTATGTACACGTTTGTTTATGCGTTTCCTTTTTTCCTTTATGGAGTTGTAATCAAACAACTCAACCAGACTTTTGCAATATTAAAATTCAATAAATAAACTTAGTGTGTAAGGTAACTTGTTACTATATAAATTTTGTGTACATATTTCATTTTGTTTTCCCTCTTAATACTTCAAATTTCAATTAGGGTGGTTTGAGATATGATGTTACACACTGTTTATTGCATGCACACTGTATGTAGCTAACAAAAGAACAAGCGGGGAAGTATGTTGTATAGAAGAACGAAGCAAAACAGTAGATTCCGTGCCAAAACAGTGATGTGACGCAGGGCCTGAGGCCCTGGATGTGACGGGAAAACTTCAGTTTCTACTGCGCATACAGCAACGACTTCTACCGTGTAGCCTATTGTACGTGAGCTGAAGCTTTTAAATATGTATATTAAGTATAACATACAAAAGAAATAAAAGAACAAGGAAACTTATGTGGTTTCCTTGACCAGTTAATGCTTGAACACTTAATAACAAAATTACTTTGACTAAATGGAAATGGTTTGCTCATAAAAAATCTCAGCGATCTCCAGATACAGATGACTGGCTATCCATTTTATTCAGACATGAAATGCGTGGTGGAAGTGGACGAACTTTATTGGGCTAAAAGTAGCATTTTCAACATTTTGAAAGTAACTTGTTATCAGACAACTAACTTTTAGAAAATCTGTTGATGGCAATGTTGTAACTAATGGGAAGGTTTTCTTTTAAAACTGAACTGTACTTTTCTTCCTTGTGCAAGAAAAGCAGCTGCGAGAGGAACCTGTTATAGAGAATTTAACTTAATCAAGCGTTAATATTCCACTTATATATATATATATATATATATATATATATATATATATATATATATATATATATATATATATATATATATATATCAATCACAAAGAGTTTACCTGAAATTAGGTTTAATTAATAAACACAATTGAGCTAGTGCCTAATAAAAAACAAACTTTTTTTGTTCTCCTTTAAGCCTTAGCTTCAGCTATGTATCTTCGATGTACACTGGTTTATTTTTAAAGTACACACACTGTTTCGTGTCTATATATTATTGGCCCTCCCCGGGATTTGAACTCATGATCTCTCAGTTAGAGAGCCGAGACTATAACCATTAGTCTACGGAGGAGGACAAACATAATCAGAGTTTGTTTTAATTATTTTTTTTAATCTCATTTAAGCCGTCAGCTATGCCGGCTTCGAAGTGCATCTGTTTTTTTTGTCAAAGTACATAATTGGACCTCCCCGGGATTTGAACTCGTGATCTCTCGGTTAGAGAGCCGAGACTATAACCATTAATCTACGGAGAAGGACATAATTGGAGTTAGAACAATTCCATAAACATATTAAAACAAACCAAAATGTTCATTTAGAGAATAAACATATGATTACTAATTAACATAATATCTATTACATATACACTATACAGGCTGTCAGGAACCTTGTCTATAGGATTGTCGGTATTTTACAGTTCATTATATAATGTCTAATATTGTTAATGGTTTGCTTGTGTCATTACAGTTCAAATATAATTTGTTGATATAACCATTTCCGTACAATTGAAAAACCAATATTTGTTGTGTGCGTTGTAAAAGCGATATAAACAGTGGCTTTATAGGAAAGTTTGTTATCTCATTTCTTCACATAAACATGGATTCTCGAAAAGTGCTTTGACAGCTAAAATTGTCTTTTGGCAGTGGCTAGTACAAAACTGTTGTACTTCCCTTTACTAGTAAACATATTTTCCCCTTTTAAAGAAATTAAAAGTTATTTGATCAAGAGAGATAATTGTGCAGGTGCATATTGAACATGTTGTTAACACATTTCAAGTTGATCTTCTCTAATAAAGTAACAAATATTTTATCTAAAACTGGAGCGACTTTAACATAAGTCATTTCAAATCTTCCGAATTTGAAAAAATAAAATTCTTGAATGGTGTTATAAAGGCCATTGGTGCTAAATAAAGTTCAGATTGCCACTGTTAAGTAGAATAGAGACCGTAGTTACACGAATATATCTAAATGTGTTTGTGCAGAGGAAGTACCTTATGTGGATGTTCTGGCTTCTTCTGAACTGGACAGAGTAGATTATATATGAAATAAAATTGGACTTTTTTACTGTCTTTTGGCTAACTACAATGTGGTTTACTTGCGTCTATAGAGTTCTGCATTGTCAGAACACATAAGTGAAAAATAAATGTACCTACAAAAGACGCTGGATTCATCTTTCTTATGAGCGATCCATTTTAGTCTTTGCTTTGTAGTATAAGCCAATGAAATACTATATACTGTACTGACATTGCAAACAATTCAAATAATTTGTATACTTAACACTGAGTATTAAATTCATATAGAACCTTTAACTATATAAGTTATTCTTGCATCTACCTTGTTTTTCGATATATTGCGTAGTTGGTTCTAAGAGTTATTTGCAAGTTTTATTTTTTTGATATTCTTGGGTTAAATTCATCTGTGGACGGATTAACTGATTGATTGTTGTTGTGAGCGAGAGCCTCTCGAAAATATATTTGGTTTGGCATTATAACACTAACTGTTGTGTTTAACAATATTCAAATTACATTTTAAGAGCTTACTTTTGGAAAATATACATTTTATTTTGTTATTTATCTTTACTGGCATTGTATGTTCTGATTATGGCTGGTCGTTTAAAGAAATCGCTCCCACCGGTTGCTGATTAACAAAATCCGGTTTCTGTCTCTCTATTTGCACCGTAAGTGTCGAACGAGTTGACCAAGAGGGTTGAAATTTGGCGTGAAACTATTTCTACCAAACAAATTTGAGAAGTTGCTTTGGTTGGTTGGTTTAATACACATCTTAAACATGTTAGCTTAACCTGTTATCTAATTTTCATAAAAAGGTAAAAGATTTTTACGGTGTCATGACTAGGATTAGTGGTGAAAACCCGGTTGCATGGAGCATGGATGTTATGTTAAGTAATTGAACAATTTTTATTGCCTTTAAATTTATATATTTTAATCTAACTCTGCCAAGACTTGAAATATAAGATTTAAACATAGCTCAGAACTGAAAACAGTGCGATAATGTGCAATTAATGGCTTTACATACTATGCTTGTACGGATTTTTGCATATTTCTAAGAAAGCTCCCTTAAAACCAAGGGTATGCCACCTTCAGCCAAAGGGGTTTGTTATTTAATATTGCAGTTCAATTTCATACTACTGGAACGTTATTAATGTTAATAAATTATTAATTTATCTTTTAACATAACCTTACCTAACGCACCGTTGTAGATGAAATTGAAAATCACAACGTGACGCATAAATAAATAATAATATTTAGAAATGAAAATTAAACAAATATTGCGACCCGGTGGCCACATGTTTGCTCTAAATGGCTGGACGGTTTTAAATTGATGGAAAAGAGCCGGTATAATAAAACGAGTTTCCTCCAGTATACCTGATTTCAGATGTCGCGATATTGAATAAAATTGACGTAACAGTAAGGAACTGTAAGAATTTAAATTTATAATTTATTAATCGCAGATTTTATTTAGTTGCATAATTTCGTAGTCATAAATAAGTTCGGTTTTTATTTGTTTGTGTACAGAAGTTTATAAGAAAATTTTATATTACATTTATTGATTGTAAAATGAATGGTTGGGCCTTAACACGCATGATTGTACTTAAAATTAGCCACTGCAAGGTTTAAGTATGTAGATCAGTTAATGTTGCAAATAGATGTAAAAATGAAATGGAATGAAAGAAATGCCTTTATTAAAAAGGCGTAGTTAGGGTTTTTAAGAGATGTTTGTCTTTATGTCAACGACACCTTTCAAACTAGTTATTTTGGAGGGTTGAAATTTGGTTTGAAACTGCGCTATTACTAAATTTATATATAGATAATGAAAATATTATATATAACGGTCCTTTAGGAGTCGCTCTCCGAGAGAGGGTGTTATCCACTGTAGCGTGAATGCAAAGCCTGACAAGCTGATTTGAAATTTGGCGTGCATTTAACCTTGTTGTCGATACTTCATGGTTGGAAAAAATTAGCTAGATGTTTATTTTGAACCTTGGGTTTTAACTACAGTAACTACTTAACTATCCGTAAACGAAACTAGATATTTTTCAAAATATTCAGTTATGTAGAAAAATATGTTTCTAGATTTTCGTATTAACCTACAAAGTTAAAGAATAATGATTGTTAGTATATTTTTTATTTAGGAATCCAGCGTCTCTTGAACCCATGGAAGCTTGCCATTGTCTGATTCTAATTCGTGACGACTGTACTTTGCGATTCATTGTAGAAAAATGACTATAAGGATAGTTATGATTATGAAGGGTTATATTTGATCGTATGGCTCTTAAATAAAACTTATTTGCTTTACAAACATTGATTTACATAATAACAAAAACTAAATAATATTCGGGATCACAATTCTCTCACACCTGCGCTCTACAAGCAAGGGAGTATTGATTAGTTGGACAGTGGGTGGGGTGTTTAGGCTTGGTCTTACTTATTACGTGTTTTACGCTCTTTATCCGTATTAAATATATGAAATGACAGCATTATTGTCAGTTTGTTAGACATTGGTAAGTTACGTTGTATTACTGTCGTGTTAAAAAAATTCCATTCCAGATCCACTTTTGTGAACAACTTAGTAAATATTTAATTTAGATAATGATATTTTGCTGATTTTGATTAATTATTGCACTTTTGTTGTTAATATTCTTTCTTATAATTTATATTAAAAGTTTACAAAATATATAGTATTTTTGTGTAATTGTCAATACTTTTGTCCACCGGCGTTCCATGATAGACGCATGACAAGCTCTCCTTTGACGATCGGCTTATATTCCATATTATTTGTATTTGGAACTAGAGTATTTAGATCTGTTCTGGATTTGGATGAATATAGTGGTTTACTAGATTAGGAAATGATGTTTATTATTTTAGTGTGTATTTTATAGTATAAGCTGTGATTTTGTTTCATTGGAAGATCTGTCAAGAAACAAGAAGACAACAAACAACTAACTAGAATTTTATTTGTGGCCAGTGAAGTGTACTGTGTTGTCTGCGTGCATAGGTTTCAATAATTAACGAGAGTTATACTTAATTTTTTTCGTGCCTTCGTAGATTATTATTATTTACAGCGGTTTCTACACTGAGGTGTGTATATGTTACTTACTTCTTTATTAATCATTTACTAGTATAAAAATAATTTGATTTCTTCCACGTATAGTCTATTGTTTGGTTACGCTATTACAGATAAATTACATGTAATTTTTATTTGTGAACAGATTTAGAACATCTCATAACACAGTTTTAACATGTTAACTGTGATTTTTAATTAGATAATAACTAAAAGGACAAGAAATAAATTTATAATTGTATGACCTAAATGATTCATCTCATGAGCAGACGTAGCCCCTAGTAAGTTTTGTATTTCATAATTCAATTTAGAGTATATGTAATACACCTAAGTGTAGGCTAATATAATATAAAATGTGGACATCATTTGGGTATAACATGTTTAAGTTTCTGCATTGTTGAATTTAAAAATCTTTCTCATACTGTGATGTGAGTCACAGATGACTTAAATATAGGTTAAGTTAGGCCTAGGCCTATAACTTTGGGATATAAATCGGCTGCAGTATAATAAGTGAAACATTGATAATATTGAATCATCAATATTCATGAGTAAAGAAGCCTTGCTATAATTAAACCAAGTTATATTATATTTTAATTACATTGTATTTCAAATTACAGTATAAAAAGCAATAATG
Organism: Homalodisca vitripennis; assembly: GCF_021130785.1. NCBI lineage: Eukaryota > Metazoa > Arthropoda > Insecta > Hemiptera > Cicadellidae > Homalodisca > Homalodisca vitripennis. The sequence goes on along the minus strand of NC_060210.1, from coordinate 156,038,668 downwards.
TTATGGTGAATAAAAAACAATGTAGGATATGTATATTTATAAAATATAGCAAACAAAATAGTTTTAAAATTTGCTTACTTTTTACTATTTTGAAGGATAAATGTGTCTGACACAAATGAAACGTACGCGTAACCTGTGCATTTTCTGCCATTACAATTCTGCAGTATTTGTGTCGGTTAACAGGTAAATTCGTCTTATCTTATTACGGGGATACTGTTGTTTCAGTAACTAATTCAATGACTGAACAACAACATTGGGCTGAATGATTTTTTTGTTTTGGGTTACTCATTAACCAATAACAGCTGAGATCATTTGGTGCAAGCAATTGGCTAGGAATGGAAATATTACATTATGCAATGTTATGTGATATAAGTAGGTTTAGATTAGGTTATTGTAATTATATTACTAGTAGTATAAAATTTAAACATAACCTTTATAAGTAACCTTTGTGTTATGATCTTGAACTTAGGTACTATTTTGTAAGATTTTTTTTCTTTTTCGCCAGAAGTGCCTAGGCTAGTGGCAGGCACCACCAAAACCCACTGATGGCCAGAAGCATTTTCGATTAGTTCTTTCCTGATCTTAGATTACATCCCAACTCTTACAATGTGATCTGATGTTGTAGACTTTGGACGATCTGGGACGTGATCTGAGATCGGGAAAATACCGGAAATGCCCCTGGCCATCAGTGTAAGCTTCACCTCAATTTTCTGACGAAGTAAGAAAAGCATCCCTTAAGATAGTCTTCAAATTCAAGATCAGATCATGTGAGCATTTGTTGAAGTTAAGCTTTTTATATTTGTAACACGTATGTATATCCTTGTAGTACCCAATAATTATGTTGTATAGTCAAATTTGAATTAACCCATTTATAAATTTATTAGTTTATCAGTCTATGTTACATTTTAGTGAGTTAGTTAAATTTTTGGGTATTTATTTACAATACCGTGACCATGAAAAATGGACTTTTTTTCATGGGTTGGGCATTTATAGCCAAGTATTATTATCACAGGTGCATATAAACGGGGGGAAAGTATATCATTGTATTATATTGATGCCTTTCGGCCATTATTGCATTAAGGATGGAAAATAACCGACAAAATTTTGTCGAACAACACTTGGAGGGTTAAGGATCAGGGGCATCACGTGATCTGGGATTCGACTTTTGGGGTACGGTCCAATAAGCGGACCCGGTTTTTTATATCGAAATTGGCAAACGATATTACTTAATCATAACCATCGATATAATCAATCGATACTGATGAATTATTTTTAACAACTTAAATAATCTATATGAACAGCTGTAACCACTTTCAAATAATACAAGGTAATATTTTAAATTTCACGTAACATTGTGTATTAAAATGGCTGTCAATCTTAGGAAGCTTCACGAAATTGCTTTAAAAGACGATAAAATATGTTTCTTATGGCTTCAGGATGTTGGGTTAGTACCTAAGAACCTAAGAATCCATTATGTGATATTTGTGGAAAGGTAACAAATGTAACTGTCAGAGGAGCTAACATGGTCGTCTTCAGATGCAAAAAAAGAAGGTAATGGTGGACACAACTTTAGTAAAAAACGTTTTCGTTCTGTTTCATTTAGTTAAAGTTATGAGTTTCCCTGATTTTGGTTATGTTTCATTTTATTATATGTTATTATTAAATTCACATTTTAATTTAAACATATGATTGTTATTACTTTTATATCGATTGATAGTCTATGATTCGATATGCGAATATTAGGTATCGATGATTATATTCTTTCGATATAAAAAACCGGGTCCGCTTATTGGACCGTACCCGACTTTTGCAAGCTCGAGTTAATTTTTTTCTAAAAGAGCAAGCAGTGCGCAGCGGGCAGGCATCGTTGACAGGATTAACGTCATCATTTCAGTAAAATTGTTAGAGGTACTGTCAAAAACAGAGTTTTCAGAGGATTTCAAAAAATCGTAACTCCTTTGATTTTCGTTGCCGACGAATTTTTTCTTCGCTATTGTTTTCAGGAAAAATTGTAGTTTTCAGGAAAAAAAATTAACATACCTTTCCATGGTCACGATTTTGTAAATTGATACCAAATTTTGTATACTAATATGCTACCATGGTAACACGTTACAAGAACATAATAACTCAACACATTATTTTGTAATAGGTATTGATGAATAACTGTATTTCCTGTCTCTAGTGGGCATTACTCAAATACCATACACATGATTAAACTTTGTTTTAATTACTTTGGAACAATAATGTTAAACTGAATTGTGTTATAGACTTTTAAGATTTTATCATAGTGAAGCTTCTTTTTTTATGTGTCAAAGAAATATATGTATTTTAGATTACGGTATAGAAAATAATATAACTTTGATTATACTAAGTTTGAGCAGCATATTACTTACAGTTACTACATGTCTGACAGCATTTAAATTGTTCTAATTGTTGATTCGATTTTATCAATCACTCGAGTGTTAAAGACGCTTATTATACTGCAGCCTTTAAATCATTGATGGATTTGGGTATTTGATACTTGAGTGTAGGTCAATACTATAGTGCCTAGGTGAAGTTTGCGGAACTATCAGATAGTATTCCATTAGGGAGCACTACCACCAGTGTTTACTGTTTAACTATTATGACTCATACCACACTTTTAATTTAATCAGGCCAATATTGAATTTTGTTTTAATAAAGCTCCTGAACATAGTAATGATCTACCTTGTTCCTCGGAGGCTCAGTGCAGTGACGTGGTTGTCAAAAACAATAACTGAAATTGGTATAAACAAGGAAAATAATTATACATGTCATGAGTCATGCCGCACACTTTATACTAAATTATTGAATTATCAGATGAAGCAAACAAAACATGACAAACTTAAAGATCTACCCTGTACTTTGGGAGTTGATGCTACAAATTAGAAGAAAAGTGGGAACAAGGGAAATACTAGGCCTGAGTCACTGCAACTTTTGTTGAACACAAGAAATATCTGTGTAATCAAAATAATTCATGTTCTCCATGAGCTACAGTGACTCATTCGTAATATAATACTCTTTAATTACAATAATTATAAAATATGCGTCTTGCCACTTCAATCTCCAGTTAAATTAGTAAAAGACTATTATAAATATACATTCTGGAAAAAGTTTAGGTTTGGCGGGATGTAGTAGGATTTTGAACTAAAAGTGTGTTATGAGTTACACTGGTGATTCATGCCGTAGTAAACATGTATAATTAGGTAAAATCATAACTTTAATATCAAATATATACATTTTTAACAACTAATAATTTCAAATTCTGTTCAAGGCAACTGATTAATAATGATAAAAGACATGTTAGAATTTCAAAAAGTCTGAATAAATAAAAAAATAAATACAAATTTTCTACCTGTGACGAATCTTGTGCACAACGCATGGTTGTGTATTTTATCGTTATTTTCCAACCAATCAACATAACATTTTGTAATCTTCTAGCTAATAAAGTAAGAAACTGAAAAATGTTGTATGAACTCTCAATAAATTATTTTTTGTTAATAAACTATAGTAAACTATCAGCAACCAAAATAAAAAATTATAAAATACAAAGGCTTTAAGCAAAATGTTTGGTTCTGAATTTTTACCAATCAAATTATTATCAATATTATATTGTAGAGAGTTTATTTATGGTAAATAATAGGAATAAATTAGATGCATTTAAAATATAATAAATAAATAATAATAATAATAATATAGAACAAAAATAATTGATTGAGAAACATGTTATTTTAGATCATATAAATTTTGTACAGTGCAGTCTCTATAATCCGGCCGTGCGCTAATATGGCACGTCCAGTAATCCGGCACTGTGCGAGCGATGACGGGTGAGGTCAATGCCCTTTGGTTCGTGTCACAGCAAGCACGGATGACTCACCGGCCCGCCGCGCCGCCACTAGTCACTCGTCAGTTGCTTGCCTACTTGCGCTCTGGCTACAGTACTACTGTATATAGCTTCGTTCCGTTGACGTGTTTGTGTTTCGTTGACGTGTGTGTTATTACGATATTTTATAATAGTTGAGTGCGATGTCGGAAAAACGTAAACATGTGACATTAACCCTTTGCACTCGAATAGAGTTTTTAGAAATATTCCTTACAAGTCGTATGTCCACTGGGAATGGCCGCGCTACTGTTTTATACCGGCTCCGCTTTCATATTACAGTCTTGTTCTTCCTAGCTCGTACGGCCACTGTGAGTGGCCAATACATAATCCGCTGAACGCTCCGCATGGCCACTGGGAATGGCCATTGCACTTTGTATCCATGGAAAACTATTTTTTTGGATGTTTTAAAATTATACTAGTTACACTAAATTGTGCTGCGACCTATAGGGAATCTCTTGAACTAGGTAGAAAAGCGCGGTACTTTCTGCCTATTATATAATCTCTGTTCTATTGGCGGCCAACTTGACTCTATACCAGCTGTTTTTATTTAAACATCTGATCCTTGTGATTTGAAATAGGAGACTTTCTGTTTCAATTATCGTGTGCTAATCGCTGTGTGTAAAGTTTGATAAGTGCAGCAATATGGATAAAGACTTTAATTTAAATTCCGATGAAATCATCAGACATGTGTTTGAATCAGATTTCAGATTGTGGAAACGTTGATTCAGATCACGAAAGTGATGTTGACTCAAACTTAGGTGAAGAGTACGAGGCATTGATTAACAGTGAACTGAGTGATGGACTAGGTTTTATGTTGGAAACGGAACTCAAGAAGATACAGAAGTTTGAAGAAGAACAGTTGGACGAAATTAGAGAAGAGGAGGAGAACGAAATCAGAGAAGAAGAGGAGGTGTGGAGGGAATGGACTGAAGGTGATACAAACTTTGTTAAATTTCAGTGGTCAAATGACTCAGGTTTACAAACCACCACTAGGGGCAAAATCCAACTTCGCCCCTTGAATATTTCCAGCTTTTCTTTACAGATAATCTCATATCTGAAATAGTTAAAAGAAACTAATAGATACGCGAATGAAAAAATAAAAAAAAATCACTCCATTGCAGAAAACGATCCATGTGGTGGTCATGGAAAGATGTAGATCTGATAGAAAATGAAAGCTTTCCTAGGAGTCCTAATAAACATGGCAATGAACCCCTAAGCCAGAACTCGGTGACTATTTCTCCACGGATTGGATTGACTACCAGCCTTTTTTTTAAAGACGTATTATCAAAAGAGAGATTTTTACAAATATTTTGGAATCTCCACATAAGTCCCTCCTCCAACTGGGCCCAATCCACGGGACCTTGACAAGATTTGGGAAAGTACGCAATGTGGTGCTGTACTTAGACAAAAAAGTACAGGGAATACTATGTGCCAGAAAAAAAATCAGCATTGACGAAAGTACTGTTGGATTTAAGGGGAAAATTTCTTTCAAGGTCTAATAACAAAGACAAACCCACCAAATGGGGGATAAAGGTGTTTGTTCTATCTGAATCCAAGTCTGGTTACATTTGTGCCCTGGAACCATACTTTGGAAAATGCACTACAGACAAAATGATTCGGCAAGACTTAGGTGTCACCAGTCGAGTTGTTTTTACATCTTGTAATAAGATTAAAGAAACCTATGGTAACATTGAAGGCCTACATGTGTTTACCGACAGGTATTACACTAATTTTGGATTTGGCTCAGGCACTCTATGAAATGAAAATCCATTTAACTGGCACTATTATGAGAAATAGATAAAGGCTTACCTGAGCAAGTTAGACCAAAAAGAAGTAAGAAGGGGAGTAATAGAAGAGAAGTTACCCAAGTAAAGTTGAAGAAGGGCGAAATTAAAGCCTTCAGAAAAGACGACAAGTACAATCTTTTGCTATGGAAGGATTCAAATGAAGTAACAATGTTGAGCACTTTGTATGAATAGTAGCACACAAATCTGTGAGGCGTGTTTGTTAAAAGAGGGGTAATAGAAGAGGTGAACAAGCCTACTGTTGTATGTAAATACAACGAATCAATGGGAGGGTGTAGACATTGCCGACCAAATATATTTCGTCATACAGTTTCACCAGAAAAATCACTAAAGTGGTGGAGGAAAATTTTTTTCTGGTTGGTCGAAACAGCCATCGTAAACGCGTATTTGTTGTTCAACATGAACCAAGACAAAAAAGTCAGACAGAGAAAGTTTCGAAAGGAGCTCATTAAAGGACTTGTTTCTGATGTCAGAAATGTCAAGAAACGTGGAAGACCATCAGACATACAGGATGAAGAGAGATTAAACGGAAAGTTGCCACATAATTTGGCCCATGGGGCCTGGTAAATCTAAGGACTGTTTTGTGTGCAGTGACCGAAGTGCTGGAGGATCAAGGAAGCGTACCAAGTACATATGCAAAAACGTGCACTGTACAGCCTGGTTTTGTGCATTGGACCATGTTTTGAGCAATACCACACAGCTAAAAAACTCAAAGTTTAAAAAAATACACCAGATAGTTATTATTGTTTTAGTGTTTATACAACAAAGATTTCATGTAAGCTCTAATCAATTTCATTTAATTAATTATTATCTGTATATTTTAATTTTATAAATAACAATTATTATTAAGCCAGAAAAACAATCTTTATTTTAAATAAACTTCATTGATATAACTAAAACAATACTTTGTTGTTTGTAGTTTTAGTGTTTTCAATACAACAAAGATTTCATGTAAGCTCTAATCAATTTCATTTAATTAATTTAATTAACATGTATATTTTAATTTTATAAATAACAATTATTATTAAGCCAGAAAAAACATCTTTATTTTAAATAAACTTCATTGATATAACTAAAACAATACTTTGTTGTTTGTAGTAGTTTTAGTGTTTTCAATACAACAAAGATTTCATGTAAGCTCTAATCAATTTCATTTAAATTAATTATTAACATGTATATTTTAATTTTATAAATAACAATTATTATTAAGCCAGAAAAACATCTTTTATTTTAAATAAACTTCATTGATATAAGTAAAACAAAGTTTTCAAACAAATGTGTTTGCTTGTCTTGAAATGCCTTGTACGTCCATTTCAGGTGAATGTTGATAAAATAATTGCGAGCTGATGACACCAGCCAGCCAATATGGCGGCCGAGTTGCGACAGACGAGTGAGCGGCCACTCACGGTGGCCATGCGACCTGAGAGATCTGTGCAAGCGAGAAATAATGCAAGTTATGTAAGTGTAGGGCACGGCCACTGACAGTGGCCATTCGAGTGCAAAGGGTTAACAATCAATAAAAAGTATGAAATTCTAAAACATTTAGAGAAAGGTGATAAGTTGTCTCATTTGGCCAAAGAATACAACATTGGTCGTGCAACAATACACAACATTAAAAACAAAAAAGACAAAATTGAATCGTTCTTCAAAAGTAGGCCTAGTGAGAAATAATAGGTTTCTAATAAATTTCAATGTACATTTGTATGTTTTTCGTACGTTTTTACCCATATATCCATTAATCCGACAATTTCGGTAATCTGACACTACCAATCCCGATATACTGCAGGATAAGTGAGATTGCACTGTATTTGTAATTTCAAATCTTTACTTTTGCATCAGTTAGAAATTGCAAGACATACTCCCAGAGATGATTTGAACCATCTATTTGAAGAAAGATGGTGCAATTGAAAAACCTTTTAAATTTTTTAATTTTTAAACATCGACAACAGATGTTTCACACGATTTCTCCAGTACATATTACACAAGTTTCAAGAAGTGTTTTCATTGGACTTGTATTAAACGAAAAAAGATAATTTTTCTGCAAGACAATGCTCATCTACACTACAATACACAACTTTAGATCTCATCAAATTTGACTTTGTACAATTTGATTACTCTCCATACAGTCTTAATATAGCTTTCAAGGCTACCATGTGTTTTTGAAAATGAAGAAGCATCTTGTAGGTCAGTGCTGGAATGACAACAGTAGCATTAACACAACTTTGCAGTATAGCTATGACACATTGCAGTGACCGTTGAATCAAGCAGCAAACTTATAAAAGTTTTTTTTCAATTTAATAAGTGCCAAGAGAAGTTAGTTATGATTATTTGGTATTTTTTTCTCTTTGAAATACTTGACTCTCCAACTTTAATTTCATACCATATTTATAATTAAGATTATTTCATATTATACTATATAGCCATAGTTATTCCACACCTTTAACTAACTTAAAGGAATAAGCTAGTAGCTATCTTTAGTTAGCACAACAAATTAAAAAAAAATGTAAACAATGTTTTGTCTGTAGTGTTGACATTAATTATTATAAATTGCTATTGTTGGTTTATAACAAGGAATTACATTTTTAGATTTCTTTCAACCGGTACACTGGACGGAGAAGGTGGTGGTGGTGGGATGGCGGCGAGTCCCTCGCCCCAATCCTCTCCCATGCCCCCTCCTCAAGTTCCCTCACCGATGGGACCTCCCCAACAAGCCCCCTCTCCCATGCCCTCCCCCTCTGCCCAAAACACTCCAGCCATGGGCCCCCCTCAGCACCATCCCCACAGTCCCACTAACTACAACCAAGGAGGGCCTCCACCTGGTCCCATCACTCACATGAATGGGCCATCTGCCATGCAACAGGGAACTCAAACCTTTCAGCAACATTCAATGGCTCAAACTCAAGGACAACAGCCCGTTCAAGTAAGCTTTATTTAAAATCATGACTATTAAATTCTAAAGGTTATTTTAAATCAAAACCAACAAGGAATATAAAATTATAAGCTTATTAAATAACTTAAATTAGTTACAACCTGTCCACCTGAACATTTAACTTATTTTAAGTTAACCATTTATTCAGCAATGTTTTCCTAATTTTGTTACGGGTTAACAATCTTTTTTAAGTTATTATTCAACCAATAATTTGTCAGAGATATTGTAGCACATTTTATTTGATTGTTCATCTTAAAAATGTACACACTTTCTTGTTTAAATATTGAAAGAATATAAACCTTACAAGAAAAATTAAAAAAATACTTGTCTATGCATGAATTGTATCTTTGAAGTAAAAAATTTCGCATAGCTCTAGGACAAAGATTAGTGTATAACATTATTTTGTGGTTTAACATTGTTATTATAGGATTAAACTCATTATTTCACTAAAGCCGTCTCTGAACTGTGTGACATGAAATTCTTGTAGTATCTTGGATTTCTTCAGAGGTTTAGCTAAAATTATGTACAGGTACAGACCGATTTTATAGATTTGCATCATAGTATATGACTTTTAGCTGGATATACTGTGATGTGACAGGAGCAATTTCTATAGCTGGTACTGAATAAATGTGTTTCATTTCATAAGCATCTATGTTATGTTATTTCTAACATTATAGTTTTTAGAACATCATAAGATAACTGAATAAAGAATCTCCTATATAATTTCTTTTTAATTAATTATAAAATCAGAAGCTTGTGAGGAAATTGCAATAATGTTCCGTACAAGTAGCAACTACAATATTGCAGTTTCTTGTTTTAGGTCAAAAATTTCTAATACATTTCCACAAAAATAGGGAATAAAATTGTCTTATCAAAATAAACAGCCAATCCTTCCTTTGGAATCACATACTTCTCTTATTAAAAAAAAGAATTTTTAAAGCAAGAATAAAGTTTTTTTGAAGAATCCTGAAGTTAATTAGTTTTTTCTATTTTAAGCCTCAGCTTTAGCTATGCCAGCTTCGATGTACACTGGTCCTCCCCGGGATTTGAACCCGTGATCTCTTTGTTAGACAGCCGAGACTATAACCATTAGTCTACGGAGGAGGACAAGTTAATTAATTAGAATATTCAATATTCTTTGAGTATTATTATCAATGACTAAGAAGATATAAGGGAAATTAGGATAAGAATGAGTTAGAAAAGTAATACAATATTTTTTTTAAATATCCTAAGTAGGGTGAATAGGGTTTTATAGATGGTGATGAATTTTCTGTAATAGGTTAACAAACCGGACAGAGGATCCTTGAGTATCATCTTGAATGTATTGCTTTATGACAGTTCTGTCGTAAAGCATTATAACTGGGGGGAATCTATTTCTACAATAGTAATAACATAAAAATGTATTACGTATGTGTAAAATGCATAAATTGGTATGCTTTACATCTGTCCCAAAAGAGCCAGTAATTAATTTTTGCATTTTGGTAAATAAGCATGCAAAGCACAATGGAGAAAGTGCTGGGGTATAGTTAAAGAATGCCACAGCACAATGTACAGTTGCCTGCGTGTGGTGGTTCAATGAGAGTCACTCTGTATGAAGTATGTCACACATCCCCATAAAAAAGTGTTTAGCGGTGTAACAAGATTCTTTTTTGCATTTAACTTTTAAAAATGGCATGGATACTCCAAATATGCTTGATCAAACTTTTAAGGAGGATGAACCAACCAATACAGAATAAAGTTTTCAATTGTTAAAAGAGGTTCTGGAAAGGTTATAGCAAACATCAATGATGATAAATGCTTGGAATGCGCTGCAACAACAAAAATTGTAAACTGTGGACAATGCTTCATAATGTTTTCCGGATCCGGATATTTTAAAAGGAAGATCTGTACAAACCCGTGCAGAAAGTTCTCATCTGGGATATAAATAGATGTGTATTCAAAAGACTGTTGAAGTTCCAGGAATTTCTCAAACTGTATGAAATTGAGCTTGGTTTTTTAGTCAGTCATTATAAAATATCAAACATGATTTTCGAATATGACTTAAACATCAGAGTAGTGAGTGGGACATTAATAATTGTTCCCATTCAGAAAACGCAAGAGAAAATTTTAGATCTATGTAGTTTTATATTTGTATGTTTGGTTTTTAGATGTTTGATACTCAATGACATAAAATACAGTAGACACATTTAGATGAAATTTGGAATGTATATTGGATATTCGAATAACACGTAGACATATTTAAATCCTAAAACACTACTTTTATAATTCCAAAACACTACTTTTATTAAATGCTTATACTAAAATTATGTATTTGATCAAAATACCATCTGGTTGTAGTGTGCTGCAAGTATGACAGTAGTATAATCTTTATTATAAATGGCAACGTTGCAATAGTGATGAAGTCAACCATTTATTTTGGATACTCAAATGTAGTTTACTTTGACATAGTGAGACAGCATATTTACAGTAGCTGAAGGAACAAAAACAAGAGAAACAGGACACTAATATGATACAACAAATAATTTGCTCTTTGACTACAATTTCAAGTGGAATCACAAGGTAATGCATCAGACACAAAGTGCAATTTTTATGGCAGAAAACCACAAGAAGGTAGAGTCTGTTTTGCACTGAAGAGATATACAATACTAATCAGTATAAAACCTAATCAGGTATATAAACTCCTAAACTGAGCTAAGAAAATGTGATGTTATAGCAAACAGAGATTTGAAAGCAAGAGCTATAATATTCTGTATCGAGTTTAAGGATACCTTTGATGAACTAATACCAAGTGTACAAGAAAAGAAAGAGAGCTGGGTAGGTCACAAAATAGGCATGCATTTTCAACTGCATGTAAATCACTTAACTGTGGCGACAGAAATATTATTAATTCAAACCATTAGTGCTCCTACACACACAAAACCTGAAATAAGAATTAATTGCCATTTTCTTATTTTATAATTCTCTTAACTTTAAACACTGGAATAATGTATATTTAGTATATGCCTATTTCTATTTTAACCCTTTAACCCTTTTGATCCCGGGGGTTTTCGCATGGGCGTCTGCCCACGTCCCGGCGTCTGGCGCTCGGGTATCTGCCCCAGTCCCCCGGCCAAGATTTATTGAAAATGTAGTGCTTCGACAAAAGTTACACAAACTTTTTATTAATCAATGGATTTTATTGATTCTTTTTTTAATATACTTCTCTAAGACTCTACTACAACATAAGCCCACCTAGAATTATAATAAAAATGCACAGACAATTTTTTGAAAAAAAAATGATACTTACCAAAAAATGTTTTTTCAAAATTTTTCTGTTTCCATTTGATATAGAAGGCATAAAATGAAATTTCTGCTCAAAAATGAAAGCATCATGTCCTTTTACATATAAACATGAGTTGTATTCTAAATTTTGACTTAGTTATATTCACAAATAACTGAGATACAGGTTTAATAACTAAATAATGCACATTTAGTTCCACAGGCACAACATTACGAAAAACACATGAAAAAATGTATGTACAGATAAAATTAAGTATTGTCACTTGCTAAGTTACAAATTATAACAAAAGAACATGAATAGTTATATTTTAGCTTTCATCAATTGCTTTTATGATGATCTTATTGTTACAAAAAATGTTTTTCTGGTGTGTTCACTAACACTTGTGCAGTGGAAAACACTTTGTGTGTAGTCCTTTTTTACATTTTTTACAAATGTAGCTCGATTTCTTCCTCTTGCCACCCAGTCTGGTGCTGGCTGCACTGCATACACAGCAATTTCTTTCCTTTTTATTAGGAAGTTTTTCCAAAAAACGGGGTAGTATTCCAGCATCGCCTCCACCTTGATTTTCATCATCACTGGACATCGGTGTCTGGAATCGGGTGTCTCTGTTCTTTGAAATCAAACCATTCAGCAGATAAACTGTCAACTAGAGTCACTAAAAATTTTAGTCTAGTCATAGGATTGGTGGTATTTTGTTTATACCAAAAATATATGAATTCAAAATCATCCTGGATAACAAATTGAAAGTTAATTTTTTCCAAAATTTGGCCGACCTGCGATCACCCATGTATTGGTGTAACATTTTGGTCATGGCCATCCACACCGCCCATAAAGTTATTGTACTCTCTTATTATTTTAGGTTTAGTAGTAATGTATATTTTATTTCCTCGTTTTTTTTTATTTTTGTTGTTCTCCAGCTTTATACACAGTTGATAACAACATTACAGGTTTTTTTTGTGTTTTCCTTTGTCTAAAACCAAGTAACAAGCATTGAAATTTTTCCTTTTGTATTTTCTTTCCCCAATTGTGTAATTTGTTTTTATTTCTTGAGGCACACCCTTCCTGTTCATTCTAATTGTTCCAGTCAAATGGGTACACTTGGTGTACAAAGCTTTGGCCAATCTAACAGAAGTAAAAAAATTATCAACAAATATATGAAAACCTTTGTATAAAACATCCAGCTACATCAAGAAGTTTCATAACTACATTGTAGGCCAGGCCTGTTTCCCTTACATGTTGTCTATCGGTATTTTTTGCTCCTTTATAGACAAAAAAATGCACACAGTAGTGGGTTACTGCATCACACAGTACCCACAACTTGATTCCAAATCTATGGTGCTTTTTAGGGAGATACTGCATCAAGGGGTTTTGGCATTTAGTCCGGTATAATACTTTCATCAATAGAAAGGCACATATTGGGACTATAATGGTGCTTAGATATCCTATTCATATGATCTATTAGGGGTTGCACACGGGCACAAGGGTCATAATTTGGCTCACTTAGGTTTAGGAAGGTTCCGTGTATCAACCATATGGAAATATGCCAAAATTTCTTGAAATCTATTCCTACTCATCATTCTCCCGAACCAACTACAATTCTGACTGTTAGATTTCCACCAGTAACTTGCATAGGTAGGTTTGTGATTTAGACCCATATTTATTAGGATACAAATAAAAGCCTGAATTTCTGCAGTTGTAACTTTGACCCATGTTCTCAAACTATTATTCGGTCCCCAAATTAGAATTGTACTTTCTGACAACTTCTTCAGCGTACATATTTGTATATTTTACAAACATTTCCATCAATGTAACTGTGAAAAACAGCCTAAAGTAAGCAATTGATGGTGTATTCATCGGAGGACAATGTTTCAAGCCGGGCAATTCTAAAAATGAAAATGAATGACTATAACCTGGATCATTTTCTGCAGTAACATCAATCCATCCTTCATTATTTTCTCCACTGGAATCATCAGTTGAATTACCATTTGTATGTCTAGGCCTAGGCCTAGAAGGTTGTCTAGGTTGCTGATGTATAGTAGTAAGCCTACTCCTTACATTTTCACCATCAATACTACTCTCAGATTCACTTTCCGATAAAATCCTAGGCCTACTTACAATTGGAAGAATGTTTGATGATGGTCCTGGTTGATCTGGATCATATGTGGGATCATTATCCGTGTCATCCACTTCAGAGAAACTACTGTCAACTTCACTGCCAAAATTATTCAAGAAAACTCTCATCACGAAAAAAGTTTTCTTCTTCATTTATCACTCGACTAATCGTATTGTCACTAAGAGGTGAATTTGCCCGTTTCATTGTAAATAACTACAAAGAATCATAAACTCATTGTAAATAACGTAACCAATAAACTTCCAAACAATAAGGTTAACTACAGCTCATAACAAACAGACGATACACTCACGACTGACGACGATGAGAGCAGACAGCACATGGCACCGAGCAGCCACAGCCTTCTAGTTTGAACGAAAACATCGTTGCCCAAATTGAACTAAAAGTTCCTTTACATACTATAACTTTGTAAAGGTGTTCATTACAAATGGTTTAATATAACATAAAAAGTATTCAACCGATTATAATTGTATTAAAAAAAAAACATTTTTGTGAACGTCCGGAAAATCGGACGTTGGGATCGAACGTGATTTTTTAAAACGTCCGAAAATTCGGACGTTGGGATCGAACACGATCTTACAAAACGTCCGTAAAATCGGACGCTGGGATCAAAAGGGTTAAGGGGTATGGACGTTATATGAAGTCTTCTTTTGATAGGCTACAATGAGTAATGGATGAAATAAAAAAAGCACCAAAAGGAGTAAAACTTAAAATCTTTAAAAAATGTTTATTTGTATTTTAAAGCTTAATAAAAAAGGACTATGTGTTCTACAAGTCAATATTTCAGTACTGTTTAAAATTAAATGTCTTATTTCCTCACCTCGGCAGACTCAATCAATATGGCCTGCCATTTGGACAACAGTAACAAACTAGATGGTTGCTCAACAAATATGTCACTCTAAATATGGCCACAATATGCAGTATACGAGGAATGGCTAGTATAATGTGGCGGCATATTCTGACAGCAAAGCGATGCGACCTTGAGTCAGTGGCTTCTACCAGGTGGCTACTGCGATCTGGTGGTAAAATCAGATTACAAGTGAATATGAGCACAAACATGGAAGTTAAGTATATTGCCGATAGATAGAACCACTTTACAGACAAATCTACTTAAAGGCAATCAGTAATAGCAATGCATTTACGATAATACAAAACTACAGAGGCTAAACGTCATGACGTCCATGGGCCACTATAAGAGTATACGTTATATGATGTCTTTACTCATTATGTAGAGTTTACACACACTCCTTAGAAAGGGTTAAAATCATTATAAGGACTCCATGTTACATTATAAGTGCTTTCCGGAAAAAGACTGCGGACTTTGATTTTATTATTCCTTTACACTGGCCTAAAGTATTTGGTGTCCATTGGAGCTATTCTATCAAATATCATGGAATGTTGCATAGGAATTCAATTAATTTTATCGTATTTATAAATTAATTTCTGATATCAGACCCTCAAATACTGGCTCTTTAAAATTAAAGTCTAATTATTAAAAACTGATTATATCAGATTAGAATATCAAGCAGTGAGTTTGAATTTCACTTATCACAGGAGTTTTTGGTGTGCAATTTAACAAGGTTTTGCCTGTGGTGTGTCAGTTTTTTAATAGGAAATTGCGTGCAAAGCCGTAGGTAACTGCTAATTCTTAGAATCAGAATATTTATTATGTTGTGTTTAACTTATTTAGATGAAGGCATTTCATTTGATTAGGTAACATGTTATACATTTTAATGCCCATCTCTGCAAAGCTATATTTGTAGATAATTACAGTGATTAACTCTAAGTATACAATGGTTTCTAGTAAAAGGAATGTGTACAGAACTAGTTACAGTTAAATCTTGTGAGTTATTTCTAACATACAGTTATACATTGAGCACAAATAAATAAGGTACAGTCAACACTCTCAGCTATCTGAACAAAAGTTTGCAATGAGACCTTCTGCTAACATTACATATGACCCTTATGGCTCTTTTTTTTAATATTAATAGCCTTTATGTTTTAGAATCACTGCCCCACACAATAATCCCATAGGACAAGTGACTATGTACATGTGTTTAGTTTACTGCTTTTAAAATTTCAATATTTACAAATTTAATCTCAACAACATAAAAATACCATTGCCTAGATTTTTTTTTACATATTACTTCAATGTAAGCATTCCACTCAGATTATCTTAGAGGTGTACCCCTAAAAATGTAACATGTTCATGATGGAGATTATATTTAAGATTAAAATTAATTTCCTGAGTTTTTTAATATAGTTAAGACAAAGGATGTTAGCTACAATTCATCCACAGTTGAGTTGGCAATATCTAAAGAGTCATTAAACAGACAAGAATTTTACAGTTCAATGAAATTAGAAGGTTGTCAGCAAACATGTATGCGCTTACTCCATTATTATTTAAAGAGCCTGGAAGGTCATTAACATAAATTATAAATAATACAAAAATAAGATTGTGTTTCCCATTAAATACGTAACAGTGAACAGTCAGTTTACTGTGAGGTACTTGTTGACCGGTTTTGTGACAGGATGTGACACATGCAAAAGGATACTATTGATAACTGGATCCTGCAATCAATACACCGAGCTACTTAATAGTGTCATTATTGACAAGTCGGAGCAGTGGTACCCCAACCTAAATTGGCACTACCGGGCTTCTTTTTATTTCTCAATATGTTTCAAATTCTAAATAGATGTCACAAATGAAATTTGGATGGCGTAAAAGAACCTTTGATTATCTATCTGTGAATTATTTTATAGATCCTCTTTAGGGGGTTTATGATGAATGGGTGAAGCATTGAGAAATGTAGTTGAATGAGAATAAGAAGAATATGATTGGACATCATGTGAGTTGAAGTGCTCCTGCTTATTTGACAATCTATATTGGTTCTTTGAAGTGTTGATAAACAAAACTTATACCAATGTGTAAAGTAAAAATTATTTGATTGATTAAGGTAAATAAAACTAAATTTTTGTAAGTACAAATAAAAAAAATCTATTAACAAGTGCTTCATAATTGTGCAATAACATGAGAGTAATATCAGCTATAAGTAGATAAGGTTGAAGTGCTGTAGATAAGAACAAGAAGTTGACAAGAGGTATCTGATTTTTTATGTGGCTGTTTTATCTAATTTATGTGAGTTGAAGTGCTCCTTTTTATTTGACAGTCTATATTGGTTCTTTGAAGAGTTGATAAACAAAACTTATACCAATGTGTAAAGTAAAAATTATTTGATTGATTAAGGTAAATAAAACCAAATTTTTGTAAGTACAAATAAAAATATCTATTAAAAAGTGTTTCATAATTGTGCAATAACATGAGAGCAATATCAGCTATAAGTAGATAAGGTTGAAGTGCTGTAGATAAGAACAAAAGTTGACAAAAGGTACCTGATTTTTTATGTGGCTGTTTTATCTAATTTGGACCTTATAAAACTCTTGGTCACTCTCCTAGGTACTAATAGCTCATCTAATAAGGAGGAATACATTGGAGTTGGAGATTGTTCAAATTCTACTCATTTTACATATCTTTTTGATTCAGAAGTATTGCTCTTATTCTAGAATTCTTAATTTATAATTGATTAAATATTATAAAGAGTTATAAAATATTTATTTTTTAGAACACACAGATCGTTTGGAATATAAATAAAATGTTTTAAAACTTCATAACTAAAATACTGTATACATATACAGGGTGTAACAACAAGTTTGGGCTGGCTATGCATTTTCAGATTTTATGTGTGATTATAAGCTAAAAAATGAAGAATAACTTTTTCCAATTTCAACTTTGTTTAGCGGCTAGCCACTATTTTGTATTTTTTATTAACAAATTATTATCTCTAAAACTAGTAAAGCCAAAGAAACAAAATTTGGCACATAGATTTGAATAGTTAAGAGGAAAAACATTGTGTTATTTTTCTTTAATATTAACAAAATGGTGTCTGTTGAAAACTTTTAAAGCCAAATAACAAAAAAACCAGTATAGTTATAAAAAATGTATTAGACACCAACTATTTGAGAATTTTATTGCAATTCCAATGGTACCTATTTCAACAAAATCCGTCAGGTCATACGCAAGCATGACCACTTTAAAGTTATGCTTGCACAAGCCAGAAGCAGCAATCATTTTGTCTTCTGATAGGCATCAGCTGTATTACATCAGTTATAAAAATTTTATAAGGTACTAACTATTTGGAAAATGTTATTACAATTCCAACTGAACTTATTTCAATGAAATCCATCAATGCATAAGCAAGCTCGACCACTTTAAAAAATACTCTTGTAGAAGCCAAGAGCAACAAAAAACTGATAAACTCTCAATTATGACATGTTTGGCGCTCCCCGCTTGTGCAAGTGTATCTATAAAATGGTCCTGCTCACTTATGTGTTGATGGATTTTGATGAAAAAAGTACCATTGGAGTACTGTTATCAGTATCTAGTTATTAGTATTTCACTGGCTTTGTAATATCATACTCACTTTAATTCAGCCCAACTAAGAAAACTTCAAACTGATCCCCTCTTTTTGGAAACAGTTT
Organism: Homalodisca vitripennis; assembly: GCF_021130785.1. Lineage (NCBI taxonomy): Eukaryota > Metazoa > Arthropoda > Insecta > Hemiptera > Cicadellidae > Homalodisca > Homalodisca vitripennis. The sequence continues at coordinate 156,020,083 of NC_060210.1, read as the reverse complement.
GAGACAAGAGAAATGAAGGTACCCTTTTACAAATATAGAGGAGCATACAAAACTCAAAAATGCAAGATGAGTTTAAACAAGTTTGTTTCTCCCATATTGACAACTTTTTAGAAATTTTGAGAGTTTACAGTAAAGAACAGACTAAAAGTCTGTGATTTAGAGAGAAGTTACCAGGAAAAACGAGATATCAATATGTTCGCTTTCTACTGTTGAGACTCTCAATTGAGAAATCAAAGAAAGAAATCAGATATGAGTTTGGAGAAGCACTAAAGACAAAAAGAAAAGGTTTTTCAAGAAAAAGGATTAGATCTAAAATAAAATTGTGCATAAATTAATACAATGTAGGACGTACGTCACACCACATGTGGCGTAACAGGCTATGCTGACATAGCATGCCAGATTTCAAGTTTATTGCTAATTTAATTCTCAAGTTATCCTGCGGAGAGTCAGATAATCAGATATGAAGTAAACCTTTACATTCCCCTTTTTATGAGACTTTTATGACAAATGAGAAATTGCGTTAGCCAGTAGACTCAGTAGAGTGATAAGCTGCAATGACGCTCTGTCAAATTCCATGGGTTTGTCATGCACAACCATAGAACTCATTCTTGTCTAGACGGAAATGAAATTTTATGTAAAATTTAAGTTTTAACTCTACAGATGAAATCTTTCTTGAGGTATTCATATTTTTGTTCATTAATATTTAGGTATTATAGCAGTGTTTAAATAATAAAACTCTTCTGAACTTGGAAAAGACAAGATCGCACTGAAATTAAACCTTGTCATTGACATTTTTTCTTTTTACTCTATTAAAAGTGTATACATGAAGTCACCAAAAAATAATGTGTATGTTGGATTAGTCAGGCTACATATGTTACATCTCATACATGTTAACATCTCATATAAATGTACTTGGTTTGCTTACAAATTTATTTATTCTGTAATTTTTTTCGTTGCCGTCATCATGGTTACCCATATCACCAATATAAAAATATTCGCTACACTCAGCCAAATCCCATGGAGTTGACATACACCATCATCAAATTATATATTATAGAAATTAAGCTTACGTAATGCAAAATTTTAAATCTGTAGGTTCATTGGAAGAAATTAATGTTTTTGGTAATAATTGGTTCATATGTTTAAAAAAAAAAAAAAAAAAAAAAAAAAAAAAAAAAACTGTTGTGATTGGACATTATGAAAGCCTTTTCTGAATCTGTGACCTTTAAAACAGTATACCATAAACATATTGCATGCAGCAGAGAGAATTATGTTTTGGAGACCTGTGTTATTGAAACCTTTGAGCCAACCTCTCATGTTTAGATGAGTCCATAGTTTTGTCTGCAACATTCTCTTATTACTTAGTTGGAATAGTTCAAGAACAGCTGGAAGATAGGACCACATTATGGGCTATTGTTGTGTAATATTTGGACATCAAACAACATAATGGAGTCTTTAACCCTTTGAGCCCCGGACCTAAAAATATAGTTTGTGCAAATTTTTACCAAGTCTAGTTTTGCAAGTAACTGTCTAAAAACCCCAAGGCCTTTTCAGTGATTTTGTACGATTTCATTTGAAAAATCATACCATCACTAATATACTAGCTAATGGCCTAAATAATACATTAAAAGGTTTGGAATAAGGTAATTTACAAATAAAAAATTCAATAAGGGCTAAAGAAATGCTATGTACTTTTATATATGTAAAATAACGCATATGTGCAAACTAAAAAAAAGAAGAAGTTACATTTAACATTTTTTAGAAATAAAATAAATAACCCGTGGGACATAATTTTATTTCATTTGTCATGTTATTGCAAACATACAAAAACATTTTCAGACAGTTTATTCAATAATAAATATTTTTTTAAATGACACAAAACCTGTGACGTACTAGGCCTAGGTTGTGTAACATTATTCTGAGCTGATGTAGATGGTATCTCAGGTGTTAAGTCTTTAGCACTAAATAGGCCTACATTTCTGCCATTGTCTCTATCATATTTAGGATCATACGTCGGATCAAGGTCACTATCATCGTCAAAAATATCAGATAATACCGAATCGTCATCTGAAAAGTCAATATTCAATTGTCTGTCAACTTCACTTGAATGTTCTGCTAGGTTTGAGTCACCCATTATTTACAAAATAAAACAATATTTCATACTGAAAGTACCGAAACAATAATATAACTGTCGAAATCATATTGTATATGTATGTAAATAACATTGTGGTGTAGCTAAAATTAAACACTTAAGAGCCATTTATAATAACTTATATCATGCCAACGACATATCGTCGGCTGGGGTTTCTCGCACTATTTTTACCGCCGGAATATCGTCGGCCTGGAGTTTTTAGACAGTGAAATTTACCGACGATATACCGGCGGCTGGGGCTCAAAGGGTTAATCAGTGCATCCATATATCATTTTTGTGTGGTTAACCATATCAAGATTTGAGTGGTTAAATAACTTGTTCTTGCATATTTTTAAATATCTCTTAATGTTTCAAAATGGTGGCCATTTAGATTTATTCAAAATTTATATCTTGATTATTTTACTGCATTAACAAAAAATTACATGCTTTTTAAGATATTTTATACATTCTCATTTTTTATATCTATTAAGATTTTCAAGGTAGCTACCGTTCAAAGTTTTGGAAAGGAGTATTTACATCTCACTTATTGGATATCATAGAGAAAAAAAACCAAAAAGGTTTTAAGTTTCTTAGGTCATTTACATTACAACTATGTGTGTATTTACATTAATTATTATATTTCGTAATAGAGGTGATACAAAGTTTAAGAAGTATACATATAACATTGAATCATTATAAGTAAACATGTTTACAAACACAATTTCTAATTGATTGCAACTAAAGCAGATTCACACACAAAAAACAACTTTAAATACTTGTAATGATTTTTGTCTTATAAGGATTCAAGGTGATAGTTTATAAATATTTAACAGTCAGGGTCCAAATATATAGATAGCGCCGCAAAACTATCTTACAGATGTTAACACATTGAATAAAATAGACAGAGCACAACGTGACGTGATCTGTGTATTTTATTGTATATGTTCACTGTATTGAACATTTTGCATCACATCACTCTCTGTTTATTCCTAACCTTACAATATTATTAACATTTCAACCTTTACAGTCATCACACGATCAGTTTTATAACCTAATGTGTATCGATTTGTTTGGCTACACGTATCCCATAGGCTCAAATTAATTTATGCGTTGGCACCAGAACAGTAATACTACACCGTAATTGTTATTACAGGGTCCGGCAAAAAAACCTCCCTGATTTCAATAGGCATTTGCAAAAAGAATAAGAAACATACAGAACAATTACTTATATTTGTGAATAGCCTATATGATGCCATTTTACATCACTTAGTACACTTTACTTGGTTTTGAAAATTATGTCCGATAAATGATTTCCTCCATTGTTAAGACATACACGAAGTCTTTCCCTGAAGTTGTCTATAGTTCTTTGTATAACTTCCCTTGGAATGGCTGCCACTTCCTGCCTAATGGCATCTTTTAGTTCTTGCAGAGTTCTGGGACGATGTTTGTACACTTCAGCCTTTAGGTAACCCCACAGAAAGAAATTTCAAGGTGATAAGTCGAGTGACTTTGGGGGCCAGGAAATGTCTCCTCTTAAAGAAACAAGACGTCCAGGGAACAACTCTCTTAACATTTCCATGGACTGCCAAGCAGTGTGACCTGTGGCTCCGTCCTGTTGGAACCAAACTTCTTCTTCCTCATGGTCTACAACAAACTGGTTGATCTTGGGTCGGAGAAATGTCTCCATCATGTGACAATAGCGATCGGCATTGACCGTTATGTTTGTCCATCTTCTTAAAAAAAGTACGGCCCCCATACACCAAATTCCGCAACGGCGCACCAAACTGTGACTTTTGGGCTGTGTAGTGGTTATTGGTGGAGTTCCCTAGGATTTTCTGCAGCCCAGTAGTGGAAATTCTGTTTGTTAACAGTTCCACACAAGTGGAAGTGGGCTACATCAAAAGAAATAAAGACAGCATCTGGGGGAATGTTTTGCAAAATGTCATCACATGCAGTCCTGCGAGTTTCATAATCTTCTTCAGACAACCATTATTTTGTAGGGATGCAGATGAAGTTCCTTATGCAGAATTCTCCTTACACACCTTTCTGACAATCCCAGGGCAGCTGCATGTTTAACAGCTGAACGCTTTGGAGACTATTGGATGGATATTCTCACTCGCGCCACATTCTCCGGTGTTGTAGCAGTACGAGGTCGGCCAGTTGGGTTTCTTTTTAGTGCTGACCCTGTTTGTCTAAAGTTTGACACCCACAGTCTAATCGTTTTCGCATCAGGAACACTATCACGTCGGCCAAGTTCGAGTCGAATCCGAAACGCTTGTTGATTAGAAATCACAGAACCGCCATTTTTAATAAACACCTCCACAAGAAACGCCCTATGCTCACCGAGACAAGCCATGGCGAACACTGAAAATGGCACGTACGCCGCTACAGAACAATACCCCCTCCACATCTCCACCCCCATTACAACTCACGCGGTGACTTGCTCAAACCGGGGAGGTTTTTTTGCCGAACCCTGTATTTGTTGTAAACAGCACATAATAACACATATACCGATACCGTAAAATGTAAAATCAGAGGAAAACAACAGATCAGTAGTGCTACATAGCAAAGAGTAGTCAGCTGATTCTCCATCTACATACAACTGATCTATAGATTATTTACAAAAGAGTTCAAGAAAACTAAAGAAAGCCTGTCGTTAAAAAAAACATTCAGTAGAATACAACTATTATTACTGTCCAACTACAACTCTTGTCTGCTTGAAACTACTACACATGAAAATTTTTGATTAGCTCAAACTAAAGTACATTTTCTTTTATCATTACTTGTTCCAAGAGAGCCATTGTTACAGTCACTACTAATGTTTTACCATCTAGATTCTCATAAATAACATGTGATCCGTTTTAAGTATATGTGGTGGACGATATCATGCTAATAAGTATTTTGATTTTACCTAAAAAATATTTTTAAACATGCGGTAGAACATAAAGTACAATTTAGAATGTACAATATATGAATACGTGGGGTAGTTTTTTAAAAAACATACACAATTTGAAATACTATACAATTTTATTGAAAACTTTTAATAATTCTTGATTTTTACTGTTAAAAAAATGTATTACTGCAATGCAAGTTTTGTGGGGAACATTTTTCCATTAACCAAGATGTGTTGAATTATATCAAGTTTGAGTCTGCCTGTTTCAGCACTGTAACCAACTGATCTGCCAATTGTTTCGAGCTTGCAGCTATAATTCGGCGTTTCATTATTTCAAATGGACTACCTACAACAAAACAAACACTTACATTCAGAAAATCAATAATAGACACTGTTGTTATAAAATTTGATTATTGGACTAGGTACCCTTTTTCATATATTATACAAATTAAAAATGTATTATCTTATTTAAAAATGAAATACATTAATAGGTTTGGAGTACCATAAACTCTTAATCACTGGTTTTTTAGTGGTGTAGTTATCAGCGTCTATTAGGTTTCTTTCAGACAATAAGCAATTCTGTATTGCTGTTAATTTAAACCATCCCTGTATTTATTAACTTGTATCTATATATTTATATTTTTATTTTGTGTGTATAATTTATTGATTACAAGGAATTTTTGTCTTTTTCTGTGTTAATAAAGTTTTTCACAACACAATTCTTAAGACAAAATGCTGATGGTGCTCTGCTTTGTTTGTCGTTTTCTAATATTATTTGTGGATGGTATGTTATTAAAAAATACTCTGTGACAGCGTTGTAAAGTTAAAGCCATTTGCTTTTGTTTCGTAATTGGCAAGTCTTGGGCAATCATATCTATAAATAAAATTTGATATCCAAAAGGCAATATTTCGTCAATTCTATTGAGAACTTTTGAGACATTTATAATTTTATTCCATATTAAAAACACTGTTTAGATCAGAAGTAGAAAATATGACAGTTATATTTCATTAATTAGTTATCTGTAATTGAGATAGTGGCAGAGAGGAAGAAATTGGTTTATTCTTGTCAATTTCACTCAATATTAACCATTTCTGTGCCTTATATTTGTTTTGTGTAAATATGAATTTACTGTACTGTGTCTAGTAAAACAAGTTGTAATTTTTTATAACTAAGAATAATTATTTCTTAACTTCTACAGTGTCATAATTCTGACTTGTTATATTAAACAATCTTCCAAGATAACAAAATGTAAGAAAAATAAATATTTTGGATGAAATAATATTTAATAATTAACAGTGATTATTAATTTTATTCAATGTGAAATCCTTTGAATAGGACAGATTCAAAAACATACATTGAAACTAATAATTACCACACATCAAAATTGTCAAACAATTTGCCATAGAAACTCTATCAGTAAGATTCAAAATAAGAGTAAAAGGCTCTAGATCACTCAAACAAATTCCTTAAATATTGTGCTTCATATGAAACAAAGAAAGTCTTGAAATATTGTGAAGAGTTTAAATTAATTTCTAAAATATTTTATGTTTACCATCAGTGCTGATAACAGTGCCCCCAGCCTCTTGTACAATGAGAGCTCCAGCAGCATAATCCCAACAATAAAGGTAGTCCACTTGATAGGCATCCCAGGCGCCTTGGGCAACGTAACACAGAGACAAAGCACATGTTCCAATTGCCCGTACCCTATAAATATTATAAACAATATGGTAGAAAGTATTCAACAAAGTTATTGGTCGTATGAAAACGTTAAATATCTGTGTAAAATGAACATGTTAACAGCTTGGTACTGTTCACGTCAACAGGTTTCTCTCATGTTCTTTGTCATAATTGTATAATAATTTGTAGTTGTTTGCTCATTGTTATGTTATGCCAACTTAATAAACTATTACACAAAAAATAGTTAGTATTCATGTAGGAATCATTGTACTCCACTTGTTAAGTTTATTATGTAAATCTACAGACCTTAAAAAATAGAAAAACAGGCATACTAAGTAAAAATGAAATAATCAAATAAGGGAATGATTCTTGAGTAGTAGCACTACAATAAAAAACAAGTAAAGTCCACCTTTAAACTGTTAAATTTTGTTTTATAAAGTTTACATTATCAGAGTGTTCAGCGTGCAGAGAACTTTACTTAGCATGACTACGCTGAAACTAATGCTGATTTTTTGTGATCAAGTTCAAGGATATTATACAGCGCTGTCTTTGTGACAGAGAGTTGAGAGGGTTGTGAAGTGAGTTCACAGTTCAAAACCACTCACCACCAGTGAAAGTGTCTTGGTGTCACACCAGTCGATCAGTGTCTATAGTCCGTCTATGTCTATATAGTCTAGTTTGTAGTGGTGTATAGCAGTCAGTGGTTGCCATATATTGGCTTTGAAAAAAATATAATCATGTGTTTCTTTTACTAGTTTAAATAACTCTTTTATTTCAATTTATGGAGTGTGATTCATTTGCCATTTTGAATTTGTGCTGATAAAAAGGTGTTACAGGATTTAATTTACTTCTTCTAATCCCTCACTTATTCAAAATAAATTTAAATTCAAATATCTAATGTCATTGTGACAAAATTTTTAAATGTTATTAAAAAAAACATCATTAAGTAGAATATAATTAAAAAAATAATACATTTTAATGTACCAAATATATTTTTAAGGCCGTACTAAACATTATCTAGCCTTGGAAAAGACTCACGAAGACTAAAATTTGTTATTCCATTGTTCTGGAATTCTAAAGCTATATATACTTGAAAAATGCGAGAATTTTATGATGAAGTTGGCTGGACACCCTGATTATGTCAAGTATATTTATATTTCAATGATTTTTTATTGAAAGGGAATATTTGTACTTAAAAAATTTTACTAGAAAAACAATTAAACATTGATTAGTAGTGTATTTTTAAGAAAAGAAAGAATATTTTATTGTGTACGTTTTGGTACCACATACACTGCAAACATATAAATAAGTAATACATTTATTCTTTTTTAGTATGAAAAATAAGGCTATGGTTTTTATTGATTGCAGTTGTTAACTGCCACTATGTCCTAAAAGTCATATTCTGAAAGTGACTTAATTTCTGTTGTTGGCATCTTTTTTATCATCATATCTAGATTTCAGTATAATCTCCCTTTTAAGTTTCAATTGATATTTTTGTAAGAAGAAACAATCACAAACTTGTATATTTCTGGTGTGTATGGGAGTGATGAGTGATGTGTTGAGAACAGATTTGGAAGGTACAATTTGCTGTAACATGGTAATTTCTTAAACAATATTATTTTAATACCTCGTTGAGATAAAACAGAGCACAAAAAAATATTTTCTTTCAGAAGATAGTTTTAAAATACTAGGCAACGTGCTAGAAGGTTAATTATTGAAAGATACATAGTCACATTTTGTATTACATTTCTTTAATTAAAAGTCATTATTTGAGTTTTAATTACTGTCCCATATAACTAAAGTTATGAATGGCTTTGATATCTTATTTACTGTAAGATTCAGTGGGTTGTGTTTTATTTTTGTTTGCAGGGAATGATTTCACTCAGTTCTTTAACTTTCGACATTATAAACTTAAAGATTCTGTAATGATTTTTGCCAAAATATATTAAACACACTAAAACTAAAAAGTTATAACGTGATAGAAACAAATAAATCTCAGTAGTTGAGTACAAACTAGAGTTATGTCTCCGTGTTCAGTAGAGACAGGTTGTGAGCATTTATATAAGTCTAGTGACCGGCTTATATGATTGGAATAAAAAATGTTTGTAAATTTACATATGAAAAAATTATGTATGTTAGATAAAATTATTTAAAATAAAATATCTTCAGGTATGTGTAATAAATAAGTTGTCAGTGTTCTTTTTTATTAATTAGTATTGTAAATTAATATGCTAACAGAGTATTTAAAAAGTAAGAACATACTTACAGCAACTTTAAGAGTTACTCTGTTTCTGTTATGAACTACGAGTATTATTAGTTAGTAACTTGATTTTTGAATATATTTAGCATATATGAGCTCTAATAACTCACCCATGTGCTTGAGATACAATGGCTGCTAATCTTTTGAGTACTGTTTCTTTAATTTTTGGTATACCTGCTAATGATACTTCAAATCCAAGGAGTGACTGTTTGATATCTAAAAAAAGAAATGAGCCAATATAGATGGTTATTATCCTATGAGTTTATCAAACACTGCTAATATATATATATATATATATATATATATATATATATATATATATATGTAAATATTTATCTACAGATTCTGGAGAGACATTTGGTAGTGTGTCTGTGGCAAAATGTTTAACATTCCCATGAGGTATGTTTGAAAAGTAACAGGATTTTTATTTTTTTTAATATATTCATTCCTCCACATTAATTTTGTCACTTTCAAAATAGTCCCCTTTAAATATAACTTGTGCAAGCACTTCTTCCAATCCTTGCAACACTTCACAAACTCGATCTTTGGGATAGCCTTTAGCTTTTTCAGTGATGCACTTTTAATGTTATCTATGCTTGGCCCTTTAATGATCTCTTTAGTCATGTCTGGAGAATATGAAGGCTAGAGCATCGTTACAGTGCTGTTTTTGGCAAAAAATTCATAAAAAGGCAATGAAGTGTGTGTGAGCTGGCCTATTATCATGTTGCAAAAGCTATGAATTGTTTTGCCACAAATCTGGGTGTTTTCTTTTTCGGATTGCTTCACTCACGGCATTGAACTTGTAGGTAGTACTCCTTATTGACAGTTTGAACTTGTGGCATAAATTCAAAGTCAGGTTCTGACTTTGTTTCAAAATTCAGCAATTTTGGAAAAAATTTTCTGTCAAACTTTACCCAAAACATTCAAAAAATTTCATGGCATGAGCCAATTAATATGCCATCATAAGCAACTTCTCTGATTGTAATACAGCAATCGTTCATAACCATTTCGTCCACTTTTGATGTGTTGAGGCACCTGGAGTGTTTGTCATTTTCATTGCCTTCACGGGCCATCTTCAAAATGTTTATACTACTTGTAAACCCTTGTTTTAATCAAAGCAGACTCACAATAACATATCCCCCACTTTATTTAATTTTTCACACAAAATTTGATCAAATCCTTTGATCCATCTTTTTTAATAAACGAAAATCGTGAGTACATAAAACATGTCTAACCTTAGAAGCTGCCACTGAAAAAGTAAACAATGAATACAGCTGGAAATGTTATTATGCTTAGGAGCATGAGCACCAACATAATAAAAAAAACTATCTTGACAATCAGACTCTCCAAACCAGTGAATCTTAAAAAGTCCCCATTACTTTTTGATCACATCTTGTATTTATATACTGTAAAGATATTTGTAAGATAGTCATAACCACTTTACTACTGCTTCATTTTTCGCTGATTAGAAGTGTTAAATCTTTACAAGGAAAGTTTACTAACTTTTGCTACCGATGTTTTGAACATATTGATATATTCATTTTAGTTAAATTATCACTTTTTCAAAATTTTGAACAATTCGAAAGGCTCACTTCTGATCAAGTTTTGGTGAGGACTAGAAAAAAATACTCTATAATTGTTGAGAATTTTATAAATCAAAGTACATCAGGCATAATCTAAAAAGTAGTAACTAAAAAAGTATTGTTTTAAATTAACAACGGGCATATTCATCGAAGTATGTAATAATTTTTGCAAGAGAATAGTGAAACTTAATTGTATGTACTAGTAGAGACTCTCTAACTCTCGAAATACTTATAACGTTAGTCAGGCAACTAAACAAATTATCAGTGAATCTAACAATGAAAAACAATAAAATTAATTTAATGTTTGAAGTGTTTTTATTATTAGTAAATTAAATTATTAATGAATGATATACCTGTTACATCAGAGACATGGATAGGTTTTCCGTTCAGCCATGAGCCATTCCCCTTCTTTGCAGAAAATAGTTGGTCTTTGATAGGGCTGTAAACTATCCCAATTTCCAATACTTGATTTACTGCCAGAGCAATTGATATAACACAGTTTTCATCTCCATGGACAAAATTGTTGGTCCCGTCAATGGGGTCAATCATCCATGTCGGGTCATTCGTGAGACCTTCAGCACTTGCCGTCTCCTCACCAATAAATCTGTTAATCCAGCAAATGTTTTTAGTTCATTTTTGTCAAACATTTAATTGTGTAAGTTTTAAATTTTATAACTAACAGTACAGTACCATGGTGATGGTCTACTGATACTGAAAATCCTGGAATTTGTATCTATTAGATATGAATTGAAGGAGTCTTAAAAATTAAAAAAAAACACATTTTTGTTTGAAACAGTTATATTTTTAAACATTAAATTTTTAAGGTAAATAATAATTGAAACTTAACCTCAAAATTATATTTTGATTGTCTTATAATAATTAAAGAATTATATATTTAGTTAGTACGTATAGAAAAGTAACCATACAACTTTCCTTTTTTCATATTCAACAAAGAATATTCAAAAAATGTCTCAAGATTACTGAATAATAATATATACCAGTAAAAGTACTGCTTTAGTTTTTATCTGTTGTGTTCTACCTGAGATTTAAAATAATTAATTTTTAGATGGGTGGAAATCAAAAGTAATTTAGAATAAGGAGTTAACTTCAGAGTATTTTTGTTTAATTAGTTATTTTCTATGTGCAAAAATAAATATAACAAACATAATATGAACAAAAATATGAAGTGTCTTATCATGTGTTTAATTAATTTAAATTTTTTTTGTAGGTGGTTTTATGTATATAGCAAATTTACACTTGATAAATTAGCTAAAACAATGACAAAACTACATAAAAATGTAGTTTGATGCAATTTTATCAAAACAACAAAACAAACCAAATTAGCTAGATATATCTGTGGATAAGAACATTTCAAAATACTGCAACATTTGAAAATTAAAATAATGAAAATTGAAATAAAATATTCTGAAAATTAAAAAATACTAGCTACTAATTGGTCAAAGATGTAGAGTTTTTATTGTCCAGTAAACAAGAGTAATTTTTTATATGATCCAAATTATTTAAGTCTCAATTACTGCAAAAATTCATGTTAATGGGCAATTAAAAATGTAATACTATATTTTATAGTAAAAAATAAAAAGTAAGTAAAATAAAAATATATGGCTACAATAAAAATAATTGTACTTAATGGAAGAAATACATTTACAAAAAATACAGTGTTACTTGATAGAAAGAAAACTTAAGCTTCAAGTTTACATTTAAAAATCCCCTACAGTATGATAGTTATCAGCAGGTGTATGTTTTGAATTTTCTCACATGATAGTGGCTGGCATAAATTATGCACTTAGTATTAGTCCTGTGTGTGACTCAAACACATTTCAAAATTTGAGATACGTATGATAATTTTAAAATTTGGGCTTAAGCCGCATAGAAACCTCTTTGAGAAAATTATAATGTATTCTAAAATAACCCAGAGTACATTGTGAAAGTAAATAAGAAAATAAAAACTCGTGGTTGCCATTTTCCAAATCATCTATATCATGTATGCTTTTATTTTAAAAGCCTGAGAATAAAACCTCAGACCCGCAGATTTTCTTTTACTCTGTATTTAAAAATTCATGAAAACATTTAAAAACTGTTTTCAAGTTTTTATTTTGTGCTAAAACCATGTAGTTCACTATTCTAGGATACGAGTTTGAATTTTTAAGATTATGAGACTGGTTGTCTCTTACCCAAATTAATATGTTTATTTACAACAGATTTTTTTGTTATTTAATTTTTAATTGTTCTTCGAATCTGTCTCACCTGACGAAGAGAATAGATTTCAATCAATGAAACATGATATATATTTTGTAACATGGCAAATGTCCGAAATCTTATTATATTTTCAAATTTTCTATTGACAAAACCAAAAACTAAACAAAAAAATAGAACATGTATTTTTGATGGGTGATAAATAAAATAGTTTTAAATGAGCATTTATTATGAATTACTTGTTAGACCGTGTGTGATATTTTAATGCGGAACAATGGTTTTAAAAAATGTTATTGTTTGAAAGTTCATTGCTCTCATTGTCATTATGACTTAATAAGAATAGATTAGTTGAAGTGTATCATACTTCATAGATGAGATGATGGTAGAAGCTTCTATATATAGACTCATATTTGATTCTGGTAGTCTGAAAAGTTTCCGACCTAACAAAAATACAAGACATTTTTCTGAAAATTTTTTTTCAACATTGTCCCCTTGTAACTTGACACGCTTCTTCCAGCGATGTTCCCATCTCTGTAACCCGTCCAAATAGTACTCTACATAATAATTGTTCACGAAGGTGATTGCCACTTCATTTGATACAAATATTTGTCCTCTCAGCATAAGTTTTAGATGAGGGAACAAAAAGAAGTGGCTTTGGGCTAGATCTGGTGAGTAAGGCAGATAGTCAGGCAGTTCAAACCGTAATTCGTAGATTTTTGCTATGTCAATGACAGAGGTGAGGTTGTCTTGGAGAGTCAGAATTTTCTTTTTCTGCTAATGTGACCATTTTCCCACAAGTTCTGCCTTCTGCTTGTCAAGAAATGATGCACAATATGCTCTCATAATACTTTTTCCTTCTTGAAGATAAAATCGATTAAAATAACTCCCTGACTATCCCAAAAAATAGTTGCCATCACTTTCCCAGCCAAAAAACAGTTTTTGTCTTTCAAAAACTGTTTTTTGGAAATGGCATTTATGAATTAAAATGTTGTTTAAGAATACATGTAATACTATGATGTAAAAAGATATTGACTCAATCAAAAACTAATACACTACCTTCTCATAAGATCCAAACAAATAAATTAACTATCTTCCTAAACATGAATTGGCTTTTTCTTCACCATAATAACAAAATTCCTGAACAGGCACCTTCACATATAAATATAATCATCTTTAACAGGGCTGAGCTCTAACCCTTGCCTCCCTCTTCTATGTCAGTCTGGATTGCCTTTACTTGTTAAAGTGGCTAGCTGCATAAGTTAGTTCACTCATTAAATTCAGAGATATAAGGAAGCACATGTTGAAGATTGGGCTGTTGGAACGGAAACTGCTTTACAAAAATCAATAAAATTTTTATTACAAATATAGTAAAAATATGGAAATTACATAAATGAGAGAAAGGAGAGAGACATCTTTGAAAAGGCTAATATTTTTTCATAACTCCAATTTCAGTATTGAAGAAAGTAACATGTTAATTCTCCCAACAGAAATAGCTAATTAAGCTACAATATATTTATCATAATAATCACAACATGAGGGATATAATAAATAAGCAAACATATACTTACTTGTGTGTTGGAAATGTTTTTAAGATTTCATCAATTATTAATGATTCTATTCTTTTGTCATATTCAGTAACTAAATCAGAGCTTGATGTTTTTGTGGTAACTTTTTTTGTTTTCTTAAATCCTTCAGCTAATACCTAAGACAAGAACATCATTTTCTGAATACAAATAAGTATAAATTTAATCAATCAATCAATCAATATTTCTTTATTACATGAACATTAAGTACAGTAATATAGTCAAACATAGTATAATGTAATAGGAAAAGTCGCTTAGGTGTTTGTTGCATCCAGGAACTCCTCCAGGGTGTAGAATGGAGTCTTGACAAGGAATTCTTGAAGTGCTTTCTTCAGTGCGTTTCCAGTTAGCAATTGGAAGTCTTCTTCTGGCAGTTGATTTCTGAGTTTTCGTCCTATGTAGGACGGTTTTTCTTTCAAAGAGGGCTGTTCGATGGCGGGGTAGAACATATCTGGAGGCATGTCGTGTGTTGTAGTCATGGAAATCGTTGTAAGTGTCAAAATTGAGTCTGTCAACATGTAGAATTGTTTTCGTATACATACAAGGCTGGTACAGTTAGAATGCCTAAATTTGGATACGCTTCCCTGCAGCTTTGTCGAGATTCAAGATTGGCGAGGGATCTAATTGCCTTTTTTTGAAGGGTGAGTATCCTTTTCAGGTTTTCAGTAGAGCTGCCCCAGATGATAAGACCATATCTAATGTGGGACTCTACCAGTGCGTAATAAGCAGCTTTGACGGATCCCTGAGTACCCACTGATTTGAGTCGCCTCATAACGTATATGCCTGCGCATATTTTATTGGAAATGGTGCTCACATGATGACTCCATGAAAGTGTACTATCGATAGTCAGGCCCAGAAATTGTGTTTTATCAACTACTGATATGTCTGGAATATTTGTTGGTATTTCCTTTTTCCTACTGAAATGCACTTGCGTTGTTTTATTAGGATTTATTGCCAGATCATTCAGTGCACTGTATTTGATGGCTTGTTGGAGAGAAGTCAAGGAGTTAAGGGATAGTTCATCTGCTGTGTCATTTTTTATAAGAAGGGTAGTGTCGTCTGCATACATTATGCAGTCCGTACTGGAGCTGGCGATGAAAGTAGGGAAGTCATTAGTTAGAAGAATAAAAAGAACTGGGCCAAGTACCGATCCTTGAGGCCACACCTCGTGCCAGTGGTTTTGGAGTATTGATGTGTACGATCTGGTGATGGAAGATTCAGTATGCTGTACCTCCACAAGTTGTGACCTTCCTCGGAGGTAGCTGGAGAACCATTTGTTCTCTATGCCTCTTACTCCCAGATTTTCCAGCTTTTTTAAGATTAGGTCATGTCCCAGACAGTCAAAAGCCTTGCTGTAGTCAAGAAATAGGGCTGTTACGTACTTTTCGTCATCTATGCTGTCAATGATTGATTCTACTAGGCTAATAATTGCTGATATGGTTGATTTTCCTTTTTGAAATCCATGTTGGTTGACTGTGATTAGGTCATGTTGTTTAAGGTAGGCCATCAATCGCTTCAGAAACAAGTTTCTCTATGATTTTTGCAAATGTAGATATTAGCGAGATGGGTCTATAGTTCTGAGGGTCTGATTTCTTCCCTTTCTTGTGTTTTGCATAGACCTTTTGACACTTTAAGCCTTGAGGGGAAGTGACCGTCGGCAAAAGATTTGTTAATGATTGCTACAAGGGGTTGGGTTAATTCATTTGCACAGAACTTCACACTCTTTGAAGAAAACTCATCTATGCCACTGGACGATTTGTTTTTCAGGCTGCAAATTGTTTGATTCACCTCGGTCCAAGTTGTTGGTGTCATGCAAAATGACTGTGGCAAGGGAATGTGCAATAAGGTCGGGTTTTTTCCTGTCCACCCAGGTGCTAGGGTATGTATTTGGTTTTGAATTGTCATGCCAGCCATCTGAGTAAAGTAAGTGTTAAGGCTTTCGGCTACTTCTGTAGGATTATGTAGGGTGGTGTTGTTTGATGTTAAGTTTAGGGCACTCCTGGTTGCACTGTTTCCCACGCCTCTCATTATTAATCAAACTCCATAGAGCCTTGGTCTTGTTGTCAGATTCTTCTATGTGCTTTGAGTTTGCTTGCCGATGCAGTGTTCTTAGTTTTTGGTCATATATCCTCTTACTGTTTCTCATTATTTCTTTGTCTCGAATGTCTCCTGTTGTTTCATAGGTGTTGAGGGCTCGTAGGTAGGAGGCTTTCATATCGGCAGATTCCAGGTCATAGTAATGAGATGGTTTGGTAGGGCCTCTGTTTCTTGTGTTTCCTTTGTGGGCAGCAGATATCTAGGGCAGTACAAAGGGTGTCATGGAATATATTATATGCAGTTTCTGTGTCTTCAGCAGTTTCAACAGCTTTCCAGTTTTTTGTTGTAGAAGATGGATTTGAGATTTTCAAGGTTCTTTTTCCCCATTTGTCGCTTTAGTTTTGATGTTGAGTTGGTCTCTTGATTTAGGTTAAGGCTGCTCAATTGGGCTGTATGGTCGGAGGAGGCCAGTTTGTAAAAATAGTTACAGTGACCTCTGCTTCTGGGATGTTGGTGCATACGCAGTCTATCGAGGATCTCGTCTCGGCTGTTACCCGTGTCGCAGGAAGGGGAAGCCTTCTTATGTTGTGTGTGGTTAGTTTTCGTCTTGTAGCATCAAATTGTCAGGGTTGTTTTCTTTTAGGCTATCAATGTTTATATCCCCTAGTAATAAAATAACTTATTGTGTGCTTGGCTGTGGTCTAGGATGTGTGATAAGAAGTTTAGGCCACTTCTTGTGTTTCCACCAGGAGGGCGATATACACCAAGGAGATATATTTGCTTTTCTTTAATTTTGATCTGTGCCATTGCTGCCTCAAAGAGGAGCTCTTCACAAAAGTGTGTAATTTCAATGGCCTCTACACTGGTTGTCAGGTTTTGTCCTTACAGTATATAGCGGCACCTCCTAGCTTGTGATCTGTTCTGCTAAATTCAGTTTACCAGATTGTAGCCTTGTATTTTGGTGTTTAAAATTTCACTTTGACTCAAGCCGTGTTCTGTCAATATTTAAAAGGCTAGGGGATGTTTCATTGAGCAAATGGTTTTAGTCTGTCAACTTTGTTTGGTAGCCCCCTGATGTTTTGATGAAGGATTGTCAGATGTTCGTTTCGTTTCGTTGTTTGTGGCCTAAAAAAAAATTCTCCATTTTCTGGCGTTGGGGTACTCAGTGAGCAATCAGAGACAGCGGAGGTTTCTGTAGATGTATTGTGACTTGTGGATATTAAATTTGTCAATTTAGCATATTCTGAGCTGTTATTGGGCCAGTAATTATTTATCAGCTCTCTATAGAAGTCAATGTTTTTCTTAAAGAAGGTTTCATAGTCCTCATTGATGTCTTTTATTTTTGCATGTTGGGGATGAGCCTTTTTGCCGTCTGACTGAGGATTCACAGGTTGTGTTCTATTGAGTTCCAGTGTTGGAGGGAGTGACACTTCCGCTGTGTAAATCTGTGCTTTTGCTTCTTGCAACTTGCAGTGACACGCTAAACATGTTATCCCTTCTCTTTATAGCAGGATTGTTATTCTTGGTCAAAGCGGCAGTGTTTTGTCAACAAGCTTACAGAGTTTTTCAGTTTTTTGGAAGGAGTTTGTCTGGCTCTCCATGTTAAACTTTCGTTCAGTTTTTTAGTCGAGGAGTTTGTCTGGCTCTCCCGCTTATTTGTGATGAGCTCAGTTTTTCTGTAGGAGTTTGTCTGGCTCTCCCGGTTAAGTTCTCGTTGGGATCCTTGGTACAGTGTTGTACTGGGAAGTGTGATATTATTTCCCCAGTACTTTGGTAGCTGTGAAGGTCAGATGTAGGCAGAGATAGTGGATTAAAGGTGATCTGTATTCTGTAACTGGTCTAGTAGTAGCTTCATCTGTTGTTCCACTTTGTCTTGTCGGGTGCTTAACTGTCCAACTTGTATGAGGAGAGATGGAGAGCTGTTATGTGGGGCAGAGGGAAAGTGATCAGTTTGGGTTTCCGTATCTTTACTAGTTATATCGTCTTGGCTTTTTTTATAGCCGTTATTTTGAATTTTTGTGCCAAGGTGTACTATTGTTTTCTTTAGTTGTAGTATTTTCATTTGTATGTTTGCAGATAGCTTTTTTCTTTTTCCTGGTCCTGTTCTTCAAAGACTGTTTGTAATTGTATCCGCAAGTCAATCTCTTTTGACAACTTTTTTTTCCAGTTGTTGTATGGTATCTGTAAGGGATGCTGATCTACTCAGTAGTTTTTTATTCTCATTTTCCAGTTCCTCAATTTGTGTTTCGTATTTCATGTGGCCCAGTTGGTCGGAGTCCATTATTTGTTTAGCCAGATGGGAGTTTTTTTAGAGTCAATTCATGTAGGTCTTGCTTTAATTTATAGTTTTCTGAAAGAAGTATGTTGCCAGCTTCAGCGGGCAAGAGAAAGGGATGTTTCTAGATCTGAGTCGTTACTATTCTGTATTTTAGTTTGAATGTCATTTATGGTTAGCTCACATTCTTGTGCCTCCACCTGCTGTGTGTCCTCAAGATCCTGTTTGGAGTCATGGAGAACACTATTTGGGTCATCACATTTACAGCTATTGTAAGATTGCTCTGCTTCTAGTAATGCCTGATTTATTAGTTTATTTTTAAAGTTGTCTGTTTTTAGTTGGCCAAAGGTTGTCTTATATTCTATATAGGGGGAGCAGATCAGCGTGTTTGATTTCTGCAGTTTTATTGTCACCAAAAAAGGTTAACTCTGTATTTGTTTTCATTTTTGCCAAGATTTGTGGTCAGTAATAACAGCTGGCCATTGTGGACAACCTTTTAGTTTTGCAAACACATGTTCACCTACAGAAAAAGTTGTCTTATTCTGCTTGTCCATATTATACAGGCCTGTATAAATTTTGTGATTTAGTCAAGTTGTTAAAAATAGCAGAAAGGAAAAAATTAAATAGCTATATAGTAATAGAGTTGAGGTAGGCTCTGTAGAAATGTGTGCCAATGCTGAGTTGTTGTTGTTATGTCAGCTTGTTGATGCTAGCTGTGCAAAATATTGCCAGTTGGCGGGCCTTCATCACTTCTGTGTGTAAGTAGGTCACCATATGGTACCAGATTATTCCTATAAATGTTATTTTAAATTAAACAGAGCTTCTCCTTTGTAAATCAGTAATAGTGCTGTTTAATATGTAAAATATACATATATTTTTGTATTGTTAAGCTTGGTAATGGTTACTTGAGTGTTCTTTTTGTTGATGTCATATGCTTATGATTCTTGCAGTAAGTAAAGTTGTTGTTATTGAACTTATTTTCTTGATTTAAAAAAATGGAAAATACTCACAGTACTTGACAGTTGTTAGTGTGCACAGTTAGGTGTTGTTTTTTACTTTTACCACTAAAACTATAACTTATTACTGGAGCACTTTCACTGAGATTGTTGGCTGGCAGCCATATTGGATTTCATTTTGCCCAATCTTGCCCTGAGCTTTCTGCAAGAAAAATCTTGCCGAGCTTTCTTTGGTTTGTATAGCGATGCTATATGATCCCACATCTTCAACGGTTTTTTAGTCTCAGAATTCTCATATATGACTCAAGTTTAATCTCCAGTTACAATTCTGTTTAGAAGTGATTTCCTTCTTGATCATAGTGCATAATGTCATTCATAGAGCTAAGGTCATTCATTGTGTTTTGTGATCCTCTGTAAGAATTTCTGGGACTCTATCAAGCACAAAAGTTAAGTTTTAGTAGCCTAACCTGTGTCACAAAATAGTGTTTTTTAACAATACAGTCTTCCACATATTATGTAAAAATTCATTCTAAATTCTCTTAGGGGATGAAACATCGATTGTTAAGAACTTTTGCGTTAATTTTCTCAAGAGGTTCAACAGTGGCCACATGTGGCGTGTGATTTCTTTCTTTGAGACAAATGTTTGTTTGGTACTCTTTAATTAATGAGCCCAATCTTGTACAGCTCCTTCACTCATTATCTTTGTTCTATATATGATACAAAGTTATCTGTGAATTGCTGCCACCATAAATTGCTTAGCTGTTTAATAATTAAATGACAGTAGTACACACTTCACACTTAAGTTAGTGGGATTTTATATTATAGTACACATTTTAGCAAATTATACAAAATCTAGTGCTCCAAATTCACTCAACCACAGCTGAATGCCCAATGATCTGACATGCATGTTAGCACAAGCATGTTGAGGATACCCCTTCAACTTCGCATGCAATGAGTAAACGGAATTTTCTATCAAAATTGCCCTTGTATTTGTTACTTCATTACATAGTTTTTTAAAATAAAAATGTTATAAATTTAACATTACATTGCTTTAGCTGCATTTAAACAGTACATTTTAAACACAATTGAATTAGGTTTTGCGTTAAATATTTGAAGATACCTAAGTTCCAATAATATAGGCATATACTAACTTTCATGGTATTCATACTGGTAATGCTGTGCATTTCATAATATATCTCTATACCACATGACAGGTTTGTAAATAATTAACAGATAACATGATAATACCTTATCATTAGAGATAAACACAACAGTATAGTGACTTTTACAGTGTGTAAATTATTAATTAATTTTCATGAAATCATATTGTATTTCAGCGTTTTAAAAACTATAACTTATATTAGTTTTTCTTGCCCATTTAAATAATGATCATCATAACATATAATCAATATTATTTGTAAGAGTTAAAACCAAATATATTCTTGTATCATCATTTAAAAAATGATGAGAATGCAATTTTGACAAAAAATGTCAAATGAGCATTAATAATTTTTGCTGTAAACCTAATTCTAACTAATAATAAAGTAAATATTATGTTATTGCTGATTAAATTTGAGTATTTAAGAAAATTTTGCCTGCTTAATACATGATGCTAGGTCACAATGTTTTCAGCCAGGAATATCTCCAAAATGGTATTTATCTTGTTATGAAAGGAGTTAGGAACTAAAGAAGTAAGATAAAGGTCTAAATTTATATTTTTTGATTTGTAGGCCTACACATTGGTTTGTTGTCTACAATTTGCAGTCTAATTCAAATTAAAATTAAAATTTCTTTATTCAGACATGTAACAGATTACAAGAATAGCGTCACAATAAATCTCTATTTAACTGTTATTGTTGGTCTACGTGTGTCTGAGATTTATAGGAATGGTTGTACACACATTTCTAAAGTTTAAACTGTAACTGGAAAATATTTAAAAAGTCATTGTTATGGTATAAATCCTTGGGTTATGACGTACATTTAAAGTAGTGCAGTCAGTCACATTATTATTTACATGTTATA
Source organism: Homalodisca vitripennis (assembly GCF_021130785.1). NCBI lineage: Eukaryota > Metazoa > Arthropoda > Insecta > Hemiptera > Cicadellidae > Homalodisca > Homalodisca vitripennis. Next base: position 155,998,451 of record NC_060210.1, on the reverse strand, counting down.
CATTGTGTGTATAAAATAAAACCTATAACATTTAACTTTAGTGCTCTACCTCATATGCAATAAAAATAATGTTATCAAGCTATTTGTTAATATAGCCTATTACAAACTACACTGTAGGATTTACAGTGCAGCAGTAAGTGATTTTGATTGATTAAAGAAAATTCTGAAACAGTCCAAATTTTGTTCAAAACATTAATGAAATTCACCACTTGACATGTTTACTAACTAAACTAATACAGAGAGCTATATGAAACTGTAATAGAAGGCTGAGCTATGTATAGTACAATATTGTATAGTAAAGTTGTATTGATGGCAGTTTGATACTCACTGTTCCAGCAGATTTGACAATCTCTAGAACTACAGAATAACAGTGTTCAACATCACACATCTTATTGTTGTCTGTGGCTAGTAACTGTAACAGACCAATACTGACTGAGACTGAGAGTGGAATAGTGAGAGAATGAGGGGGGGGGGCAGGTGTCCACCCATGTCTCCCCACCTCTTGCTGTCTCAACCTCTCCTCCTCCCTACCACTACATTTGTTCTTGTTCCTTACACTCACTGGCATCTACTGTACTACCTAAATCTGTTCCCTTCTCTGTGCTGATGCCTGTTGTTGTTAGCCATTCATTATCAGTTCTATATTCATTATTGAATAATTTATATTACATACCATGTAAAAATATAATTTATTAGTTTGGATATCACAGAATATACTTCACAGAAAATAGTGAAAAATAAACAAGTATTGCAATTGCATATACTGAATTTTATTACATAATCTGACAATATGAATACAATTCTACATATAAACTGTGTTAAGGGCGAAATAATAGACTAAATAATAAATTTTTATATAATTATTTGAACAATTCAATATAAATTAATTATTACTGTTTTATATAGAGTATTTTATAATGTATTTTATATATATATATATATATATATATATATATATATATATATAATATATATATATATGGTTTAATCAAAAACACATGATTTGTTGGATTTTACAAAAATGTGTAACATTATAAAAGTTTTGTGAAAATACACATTTATCTGGATATACACATAAGTTAGACTCAGATGCCAAATTTAAAACAAGACCATCCCATCTATTCAGTTATTTTACATTTGTCAATCCTAGTTTCACTTAAAATTCAATAAGATTTTTTAAACATTTTTCGAGATAGACTGACTGTATCATTTGCTAAGCATCTCATGTGTCGTAAATAATTGGTAGAGAAAAAAGATGTAATAGTGTTCTTTAATAAAATGTTGTATTAAACAAACTAAGCTAAATAAGGTAAAAATGTTAAATTTAACCCAAGAACTGGCAACTAAATTACCTCTATTGGCAGGGCACTTTCCAGGTTTTGCAAGGGTATTTTATAAAAATTATAAGAAATACTCAAAGTTATTTGATTATGCACGGTCATGTATTATTTTTTTCATTAAAATCTGTATTTTGCACTATACATACTTTTTTAAATTCTTTTTTTAGTTTGAACCTTTTATATATTGTTTCTTTAAGGGTAGGGCCATACCCACAGAAGTGGTATATTTTTACTAAATAAAAATTCCAAAATATAAAAATTATGTATACATTTCTCTATTTACAGAAAATATATAGTTTGATGTACTTATTTAATAATTATTTATTTTTATATTGATAAAACTTGTAACAGAGCATTTTTTGTAGGAAAATTGACATTACCCTGGTAACATACTATATTACAATAATAGTTATTCCTTACGTGAAACAGTATTATAGCACATCAAGAGTTAGCAATAATATATAATTTATAAATAACAAGTGCAAGTTCAAAATTGTGTAGCATAACTCATCATATTTATGAATCCCGGAAAACATAAATTTTCATCTCATTTGATAAAATAAAATTTTATTCATCCACTAAACTCATTATGTATTGTGAACACATATCCCTAATTGTTATAAAAATTAATTTACAAATATGTACAGTTATAAATCTAGTTTCGGTTGGGACACTGAGATCTTACACTGGGCCTAATCCAGATTACTACCGCTGTCATGTTCTACTGATTCACTTTCTAACAATTCTCCTATATCCCTAGATCGATTTAAATAGTCCTTATCCATTTCATATGCATATAATGTTGGTAAAATTTAACATATAAAATAAATAAAATGCTAATATAGAAACTTTACTTCTAACTTAGGCCCACATAGATTATGAAACTTAGGTTATTTTGATTTTAAACACTAATTATTTGTTTTACTACATTACTCCTGTGAAAGAGAAATACTTTGTAAAACATGTTTATACCACTTGACTAAATAATAACTTCAAATAGTATTACATAATTGCAACAAGAAACATGAACAAACAAAATAACCAATAGCAAAGAAATGATAAGAATGAAAATTAAATACAATATACTTCTTCTCTCTGACTTGTATCAAAGATCGAAAAATACTGAACTTCAGATTAATCAATAGATTTATTCATTCACTATGGAATGCTACTGTTACTTTCATTGAAAAGCATTATAGTTAATTTGTAAAGTGGTTTTATTGTGGTGATGTCTGACCGTCACTGCAGCGATCGTGACCAGTACCTGGGTTAAAAAACAATATTAAAATTAATAAAAACTATTAGGATTTTATCAACTGTATCGAAATGACTAATTCAATAAAACTCGTGACATTTGTTGGGTCTTGGCCTATACTAATGACAACAGACTTTTTACAAAAATAATTTTTCTTAATCGAATCACACATTTCCGAGTTGTAAACTTTCAAGTTGGTTTAGTTGAAAATCGCCAAAAACTAGTACCTTTTTTCGTAGTAATTGAAAAAAAAGAATATGGTAGCTTGTCAACTATTTGCTTTATATTTCTAAACTCAGAAATATACAAACTGAAGTTTAATGTAACTCCTGTTACTGCAGTTTTACCACTAGTTAGTTTGTGGTTATTGTTCAAACTCGGATATCTATACTTTTGATCTGAGAGTAGTATTGTGGTAGTAAGCACAGCGCAGTGACATGGATTCCCACAAATATCTGTTGATTTATATAAACGTATGTACAGTACGGTGCAATACCCTCATTCAGACAATCTTATAATGGTATGACTCATGAGTAATACAATATAGCATATTATAAAGAATTATTTTATTACTTTATGAATATTTTATTATGAATATGAAAAATAAAATTTAAAACTTTTGCCATCCCCCAAATCTTGCTGCAATGTGATTAAGCTTGTACCTAAATATGGGCCTGTCTATAGAGGCATTAAACTGAACCCATAGTTATCTGTAAGCTGTGTTACTCCAAATGATCTTCAGCCACAATCAGTCGTTGTTTCTGATGTTTTATTAATATTTTCTCAGTAATCAGAAGATCTTGAGCAACAACTAACATTTACATTTAATCTGTAGTGTATATGGAAAACAAAATAAAATCCAGCTTATTCTTATTGTTAAAAATATAGCTGATTATGTTTTTTATACATGCTAGTAAAAATGGTTTAAAGTTTTCTCATTTCTAAGGAAATATAATTTATTTCAAATCAAATGAAACATTAATTCGTAGGTTGTCAATCAATGTTTGATGTAATTGTATTGGCTCAGGCTGGAACACCCCAAGAGAACCTGAATGCTCTACAGAGAGCCATTGACTCCATGGAGGAGAAAGGGCTACAAGAGGATCCTCGCTACTCACAGTTGCTGGCCCTCAGAGCTCGGCAGGGCACCATGGAGCCCACTCGCACCACCCAGGTCTATAATCTACAACAATGATTAATTAGTTAAGCCTTCATACTTGCTGATAAGTAACACTTCAGCTTACATATCAACCACTGATAATGAAATAAATTATTTGGGGGGGGGGGGTGGGGGGGGGGGGGGGTGGGGGGGGGGGGGGGTGGGGGGGGGGGGGGGTGGGGGGGGGGGGGGGTGGGGGGGGGGGGGGGTGGGGGGACAAAACCTGCCGAAGGTATCGGTAAGGACATGATCTTTTACTCCCTTAGTAAAGTTTGAATAATGAAATTTTTATTCATAAGACTGTGATCATAATCTTTTCTTCTGAGAAAGTTAACAATAATAACACTATCACACTATCACAGAGTCACTATGTTCATTTATTTTAACAACTTATGATTGTTTCTGGTAGAGACTGCAGATAATTTCTTATTCTTCTTTTTAGTTTTAAATGTGAAAATGGCGGTAAATAGGCAACTCCAAACCACTGTAAACAAGACTGCAAAATATGTCAGATTAAAAAAACAAAATGTTCCATTTTTAACAGTTCTGTTGTATAGAAAAGAAAAAATACTCCACTCTCTCAAACACACATAAATTCTAATTTGAAAATAGGATGAATTTCTGTATCAGATCATCGAAAATACATCGAATACTATATACCACCGTATGAAAATTAGTGGTATACCGACCATAGAGTAAGGAATGAAAATGAAAAATATAGGTGTAAAAAGTCGGTATCATAATTTGATTACCAAGAGCTCTCTCACTGTTCAAACCCCAAAGCTCACCTAAAACATAAACCTTTCTCTCTGACAAAAAAAGTAACAAAAAATGCTTGAGTCTAAAAGTAAATATGATTTTTAGTGAAGAATTCATATTATTTGATTTGATTAAATGTGTGTAATAACAAAAATTATTTGTATATTCTTCTTTCGTCACCTCACTCCAAACAACAACAAAACATTGGATTCTTCCACCATATAAAACCTCGCAGCAGCTAAAAACAACAAAGAAAATGTAGATATATTACTCTCGCCAATATAAATTAACATTATCACTATCATTATATCGGTGGGGAGGGAGTTATCACTATCGGGAAATCTGGGAATTTTACACATCTCTCAGTTAAGCAACGGCACAGGGGACGTAAATATGTTAACCCGGAATATGTTTAAATGCTATAATATTAAAATTTGCAAGTTTGAAAGCCTTCCGAATAACTGTCACGGTATTCTTGTTTTGAACCCTTCAAAACGGTTATATAACAAGTACAACATTGTTGCAGACAAAATAATAACAAAACACATAAGAATTGAACCATTTATGTAAATTTAAATGGATTTACAGAGGCTGTATTGTAAATTACATCATACTCTACCACCTTCAATATATATATAATGACAATAATGATCCAAAGTTTTTAACAAAATACCATCCAGGACTTTATAAAATTAACAATATACTTCGAGTAGCATACAGTTTATTGGACAGCTCTGCTTCAACTAAAAACATATTCAAATACATTCCAAAAATAAGATTTAGAAAACCACCAGTTTTGAAAGATATTTTAGTCCATCCAAAATTACCTAAGCACAAAGACCAAGAAAACATGACAGTTGGGTCACATCCTTGCAATAAACCCAGGTGTTTAGTTTGCAACATGTGCTCTACTTCAAAAACATTTACAAGTAGTTCTACACAAAAATCATAACAGTATATTTGAAGACTTAACATGCGAATCAAAAAATATTGTTTACCAAATTCAGTGCAAGTTATGCCCTAAAGATTATATTGGTTCAACGATAAATTTCACTTAGAACAAGGATGACTGGGCACAGGTATGCATATAAACATAAAAAAACAGAGCAACAACCTGTAGTGGCACATGGCTTAATACATAATTTAAATTTTGAAGAAACATTTTCAGTGAAACCAATTAGAAAAATATCACAAAATTTAAGTACACACAGTCTGAGAACCATGGAACAAGCCCATCAACTCGTCACTAAATCAAAATTTCCAAGTGGATTAAATTTAAGGTGACTTAGTCAACAAAGTAAATTTATAAAATTAAATCATATGTTCACCATTGTACAATAATTCATTCTTATTTTTCATTTTCTGTGTTGATGTTTTATGTTTATTCTGTTCTTATAGCCCTATTTATATAATTTTTGTAATTTCCTGAAGACGGCTTAAGCCGAAATATAGAAAATGTTTATTACAATAATTGAAGAATTCTTATTGAAGATTAATATATAAGCCCAAGGCAAATAATCCTCAAGACACTAAGGAAAGTCTATTGACACATATTTTCTTCTGTTGTCTTCGTTTCTGGTTAGTTACGTACTTGTTATAATTTTGTTTGTTTTTTTGTTACATTGTACTTTACCTTCTTGTTGCAAAAAATGTCAAACACAGAAACATTACAGCAATATTGGATAAAACAGTTTGAATTCCACACTATGAAATTAGCTAACTGCTATTGCCATATCCTCTTTTTAGGTGCTTGCTTAAGTTCAGGTTTGATACCAAATGGACTGACATTGAAATTTCCTATGTCTGGATTTCCAAATTATATGCATAAATCGATTAATGTGATAGCAACTAACACAAACATAATTCTAACCAACACAGTATACCTCCTTTACAAAAAACAAGCAGAATTGCATAGACGTGAATTATCAAAATACCATGAATTAATAATGGAAAAATTTCCAAGTGTTTCACAAATTATCAATAACTTTACGATGTCAACAATACATTTTATGTCTAAGAAATCAGAAAAACTTTTAAAAAAAACTGTCAGCTTTACGAAATAATTCAATGAGTTGTAACAACCGTCACACATTTAAACCAGCTTCTTCAATGGAGCCCTTACCATCAAATGACTCAATTAATAATGCTATATTGAATATTTCATCACTTTTTGATGACTTGGAACCAACTACAAACATAGATGATTGTTTTGAATCTAAAGATATCAATTTACCAAAACCAAACTATATTAACTTATCCAACTACACTTTAAAACAAAATGAAATTGATGTTATTACCAAAGGGCTTAACTTTGCACCAACTCCAAAATTCGACCACATAAAATTGGTTTCTGATGCATTAGAGTTTTCAAGAAAAGTTAGAATTAAGCATTATTTTTTAAATAACAATCAAAATGAAGAAGCAGATGAGAAGATTCACAAATCTCTCTTGAAATTTAAGCCACCTTCAGATTGGGATCCCCCAGCTTTGAATCCAGATCACCCTATAGAGCAGTTTTTAAATACAATTATTTCTAACATTTCTGATCCTTCATTTGCAGATTCTCTACCAAAAAACAATAATTTAACAAAACTGCAGCAAAAAGCTATAAATTCTTTAAAAAATAACAAGGACATAATAATACTTCCTGCTGACAAGGGGGATATGACTGTAATAATGAATATAAAAGGATTATATTGCTGAAGCAGAAAGACAACTGAGTGACACAACTACTTATAAAATTTTAAATAGAGATCTTAATGAAGAATTTTGTTCAAAAATATCTAATTACATAAAGAAAAATGCCTTAGAAGAAAACTTAAGTGATCATTCCATCAACTTACTAATAAATAAATCCCCGAAAACACCAACATTCTACATATTGCCCAAAATCCACAAGAATATTTCAAATCCACCAGGAAGACCAATTGTAGCTTCAATATCTTCTCCAACTGAGAGAATTTCTTCTTTTGTTGATGACCATTTAAAAGAATTTGTGACTAACCTTCCTTCATTTGTGAAAAATAGTAATGATTTTTTTGCACCTTGTGAAAAATGTAGCTCAACCTCTTCCTGAAAATACTAAATTAGTAACAATCGATGTTCAATCATTGTACACAAATATTGAACACCAACAAGGAATTGATTCTGTTAGATACTACTTAAACAAACGTCCCAAAAATACACTTCCTTCGTCAGATTTTCTTTTAACATTAATAAATTTCATTCTAACTATGAATTGCTTTAGGTTTCAAAATAACTTTTATCTGCAGCAAAAAGGGACAGCCATGGGAACAAGAATGGCTCCTTCTTATGCTAATCTTGTGATGGGCAAGCTTGAACATGATTTTCTAGAAACACAAACATACAAACCCATATTTTGGAAACGTTACATTGACGATATCTTCATGATATGGACATATAGTAACGAACAATTGCAACATTTTTTTACAATCACTGAACACTTTCTGCAACTTAAAATTTACGTGGGAGATATCTGATTCAATTGTGAGTTTCCTGGATATAGATATTTTTATTGAAAATCAGAAGTTGAAAACTAAGATCAATATAAAAAACACCAATACATTTCAATATCTACATTATGATAGTTGTCATCCGTCCCATGTCAAAAAAGCCATTCCAAAGAGTTTAGCTAAAAGAGCCCAAAATTTATGCAGTGACAAATATCACTTAGAACAATATATTGATAATTTATTATCAGCATTTTCCAAAAGGGGTTATCCACGAAAACTTTTAAACAACAAACTGAACACCAAATCACTATCAATTGGAACAAGTAAATCTAAATTTGACAATAATGATCCAAAGTTTTTAACAAAATACCATCCAGGACTTTATAAAATTAACAATATACTTCGAGTAGCATACAGTTTATTGGACAGCTCTGCTTCAACTAAAAACATATTCAAATACATTCCAAAAATAAGATTTAGAAAACCACCAGTTTTGAAAGATATTTTAGTCCATCCAAAATTACCTAAGCACAAAGACCAAGAAAACATGACAGTTGGGTCACATCCTTGCAATAAACCCAGGTGTTTAGTTTGCAACATGTGCTCTACTTCAAAAACATTTACAAGTAGTTCTACACAAAAATCATACAGTATATTTGAAGACTTAACATGCGAATCAAAAAATATTGTTTACCAAATTCAGTGCAAGTTATGCCCTAAAGATTATATTGGTTCAACGATAAATTCACTTAGAACAAGGATGACTGGGCACAGGTATGCATATAAACATAAAAAAACAGAGCAACCTGTAGTGGCACATGGCTTAATACATAATTTAAATTTTGAAGAAAACATTTTTCAGTGAAACCAATTAGAAAAATATCACAAAATTTAAGTACACACAGTCTGAGAACCATGGAACAAGCCCATCAACTCGTCACTAAATCAAAATTTCCAAGTGGATTAAATTTAAGGTGACTTAGTCAACAAAGTGAATTTATAAAATTAAATCATATGTTCACCATTGTACAATAATTCATTCTTATTTTTCATTTTCTGTGTTGATGTTTTATGTTTATTCTGTTCTTATAGCCCTATTTATATAATTTTTGTAATTTCCTGAAGACGGCTTAAGCCGAAATATAGAAAATGTTTATTACAATAATTGAAGAATTCTTATTGAAGATTAATATATATATATATATACATATATATGAATATATATATGTATATATACATTAACAAAAATTCTATTCTTTACTTTAGCTTTAAACAATTTAACTCTGTCTTTTAACATGAAAACAACTTGAAGTTTATTATTATTATTTACGACAAAATTTAGACGTTACTAATAAGTTGGATAGGTACTTACAATTTGCATAAATTTCTCGAGATAGTCACCAAGTGACACAGAAATGGGGTAAGATTCCATAGATAGTGTGAAAAACCGAAACTCTGTCTTAACTGTTGCCTCCCATTATTTTACTGAAGGTCAGTAGGACAGCCGGCCCAATTCATAATTCACAGCTGATTCCAAATTAGGTATATAGCTGGAGATTGTCCAAAGAACAAGTCGTCCACGTACAAAAGCCCAGTGACTACTAAGGTTGAAGAGACTGAAGAAATCGTGTCATATCGATCATGGCGTTGGAGAGGACCCAACACAGGACCGCTATATGGGACTCTATTCCATGTTCGTAGATGAAATGGTCATATCTTCAAAGCGCACATTCGTACCAATATCTTCGTGAAAGTGACCGAAGCGACGGACATAACCGACTACTATTGTTGAGAATCTTTTGAACCTGCATATTTCTGCAGACCCTTTCAAAATCAGATTTAAAGTTACAAACACTGCACTAGTGCTTTCTTTGGTGATTAGTTGGATTAACCGTAGAACCGTGGGTAGAATTTGGTTGTCTTGTGCACTTAAATAATAAACGGCTTTAGAACGTTTAAAAACGTACAATTGAATTCCGAGACTAACTGGAATTCATGTTATTTAATACATTAATGAGAGCTGGCAATAATGTAAAGAACTATAAACTACAATGTTAATGTATTCGATAGTTTAGGTATATCTAAATCGATAATTTTGTTCCCTGATTAGATTGTGGAGGTGGTCGCTTACTATAGTGCACTTCTGCTGTAAATTAAAAAAAACACACACATTAAATTTCTTGAAGTAAAATGAGAAAGGATTTATTTTTCTTTAATTACCAGGACAAAATATTAATTTTTGTTGTTGCAGCGGAATTCAAATGGTTTTGTAGTGGAATCACTAATCTTCATTGAAGCAATGTTGTCAATTATGGAGTACTCAATTTAAAGTAAAATCACTCCACTTGGAATAATTTTGGGGTAACCTGGTATTTGGGGCTATTTTGGGGTGATTCGAAAATCTAACCTGATAACTCTGATTAACTGTTGTTAGTTCTGAACTTATCTCATCAATTAAAGACGCTTGGAGAACTTGGGAAAAAATTTAAACTTGTAGTAAATGTTGTTAAAATAACATTTTCCAAATATTATCTTTTTTTGGACGATGCCTTTCGAAACTAAGGTATCGTCAGACGATTCCGATTGTGGTTTAGAATGGCTTCGTTCAAAAAATCTATTACATTGAAAAATGTTGTTTTATTAACATTTACTACTATTTTATTATCACATCAATATTCTTGGTGTAACTGAACTAAGTGTTCACTGGTTTTTCGGTAAAAATAAGATTTAATTATTTCACTTGGCACTATTTAGTAAACTAATTCAATTTTGTACATACATTATATTTTGGCATAACTACCTCTCTTTCTGCCCACAGTCTCATTCTAACCTAACGGGAAGATGAGATGTAGGTTGGTGTAAAATGCGCTGTACTTCAGCTGAGTTATTATTTAAGATGATCTCTTTTAAAATATGTTTAAACATAATTTACAGTTAAAAGTCTTGTAATGTAGTCCAGAGATAACCCGTCTTAATATGTAAGCTCCACAGTCGAAGTGGAAGTCGCATACACTCTTAGATAATGGAATAGAGAATTTTGATCCATAAAAGTATGCAGAACAATACTGAGAACTGGGTAGATGTTTTTAAAATGAAAGCAAATTGTGGATTGTCTTTTCTTTAATTTGGAAATAGTTATTACACAACTGATGTTATTGCCTTACTCAATTGCTTATGTAGAAATAGTTTTCAGTGAAATTATATAAAAAAAAACACCCAATGCAAACGCATGTTTTGACATTTAATTATGTAAATAATTAATGAAACCACGTAATGCAATTTTGGGATAGTTTGGAAAAAAATGGTGTTTTATATTTTAGTTTGGGGTAATTTTGAGTTCGATTGGTGGTGATATGACGGCTTATTGTTGGCAACACTGGACCGAAGTATCAACATTCAACACAAACAAATTAGGCAGTGGAATCATGTGCTTACCTATAAAGTTAGGTTAAAGTAATTGTGAATAAACTGAAATTAATATTTTTAGTTGTATTCTATGTTGTATACATCTTTATTCATTTCAAAATGGTTAAAAGGCGCAACAACCAACTACCAAATAATCTCTCACAGCTTCAGAATCTGATTAAAAGGGATACAGTTTCATACAAAGAAGAGGTTAGAATTAGCCTATTATAGTACTTTCATTTAACACAGGTCATTTTCATACTTATTTAGTGATTTTTTCCGAAAGATTATATAAACATATTAACCATGAATGTGTTAAAATTGCATGCTGGACCTTAGATAAGTAGCAGTGTCAAAGTTGATTCATAGCAACTAATGACATAATTTTAGGAGAATTTAAAATATTTTTATAACACACAATGGGAGTTTACTTATTAGTGTAAGGATCTTTGATTAATCCACCACGTTTTAAGTTGATATGCATATGCTATGTTCCACACTAAAATAAGGCAGTTTAAAAAAATGTCATAAAAAATTGTAAAGGTAGCGAAAAATAAAAACAGAGGAAGTTATTGATTTTAAAATAAGTTGAAGACGTTAAAAATGTTATTTTTCAATGATAGGCGTATAGCTTGTGATTTAGATCATATTACCTATTGTTATATATATACTGTAAACAATTTCATCTAAATTAATTGTCAGGCACAGCCTAGTGTCCAATGAATGGCCATGCTTTGATTCTATGACAGCAGTGTTGATTTGATCTGGCTGACGCACATAGAAATTAAGCACTTTCACAAGCAAAATTTATTTTTTTAAATATCTTCTGGACGTTTGTAACTAGTTCTGGATAATTTAATTATGGTCAGATTTCATTTGGAATGACAGATAATTGTAAAAGGTTGAGTATAAGCAATTTGTTAATGACCCCTATTTGAATGCCCTAATAGAAAGTAATTCATTTCAATGAGGTTTAAACATTAAAAAAAAAGAGCAGACGTGAAACTGGCCATAGATTCTATCCATAAAAAGAAACGAGTGCCCCGGACCTAGTTCCTAACTGAATCCTAACCTAGTTCATCAATTTAAATGATACAAAACATATATTTATTTAATAACGTAAACATAAATACTACAAAAAGATTTTAAATGACCAAACACTACTTTTATGATAAAAATCGCCTTTTATGGCGGCCAATTTCAGGACTACACTCATTTAACAAGGCAAGTTCTGAGAAAACTTTTAATGGTCCCGTACCTCATAACAAAGCCGATTTTGATAAAACTACATAAGCATTTGAGACACAGTCTACTATCCTACAATATAAGCGTCATTCTTAGGCCATGCCTATTTTCGGAGCCACACCGATTTTACAAGTTATGTGCTGACAAAACCAATCTATAAATAACCATACCTCAAAAACGTACTAGCCGATTTTGATAAAACTTTCTATACACATTCATTACATAGTCTACTATCCTACAATACAGCCCTCATTCTTAGGCCATGCCTATTTTCGGAGCCACACCGATTTTACACGTTATGTGCTAAAAAATCAAATTTATAGATTCATCTGAAAAAATGGTAGAGCCTATTTTGGTTAATCCTCGCATACATATTCTAGTTACTCTAACAGAAAATTGCGTGCATTAACCGTCATATCTATAGTAATGAAGATTATGCTGGTTGAGCTTTTTACTTGAAAGAACAGCAGGAGAACCTGGATTAAATGGGCGATATATAAAGTATTAGTGTCGGTAACATCGTTATTCAGTGGTAACCTACTACCAGAATAACGTAATACCAGTAACACCCTTTTATTTCAGAAACAGGAGAGCGGAATGATTTGGCGTTCTCATAACGTCTTTCTGGTATTACGTTAGTAATATGGTTACTGAGTAACTGCTGAGGCTATTAAATTAAGACAAACCAATATGATAGAATAAAATATGAAAGGAAATAGGAGTATTACAAGTACCTTCTGACTGCTTGTCATCTCATAAGGTGTGATTTCTGACTTCAGTAGCATCAAAGTTCATGCTATTAGCTAAGGATTTCTAATTAATGTTTTTTGTATTCAGATTATAATGGACTATTTGGAATGAGTAATTACTGATTACAAATGCCTCTGGCCTTCATTACTGTTTTTTGTTGTTGTTTCCACCCCATGCTTATGATGAAAAAAAACATGACTTATAATTGTCAATTTGATTAACTTTAGTCTCGTATTTAAGACTAACATGTATACATTATGCAATTGGTGTTGAAATAAATTAGACTGCTAATTTATGTGTAGTAGAGAAGCATTTCTCCATTCTTGTAAGAATTATTATGTCAATGATAGTTGTTATATAAGTTAATAGTATTATGTTTTATAAAACTAATTTTTTGTTTCAGTTTATGCTTCAATATGAACACTACAAAGCATTGTTAAAAGTTTTTTGGCAAAATCCTATTCAGATAAACAAAAAATTGGATGAATTAGTCATGTTCATTGCTCAAGTAGCTCATTGCTATCCTGACATTTTGTCTGGATATGCACAAGAGCTAATTGATTTATTGAACAGCCATAACACAGTTTTGGATCCCTCCATGCGAATGGTAAGATTTATTTGTATGATTAAGCCCTATTTTAACTAGCTGTGTGTGTATTTAAATAATATGGCATTTAACTGCTGTATTTGGATGTTAGGTATATGCAAGCTTTTCTTTGGCACTACCACAGGATTTTATGTCTCTAGATGTTGAGTTGTTGGTCAGATTAACTCAGACTAATGTCTAACTACTAACATCTTAAAACAAGTCTAACTCTTGCTTTAGATTGACCGCTTTTAACAAATAATCTATAATTGAATCAGGAAACAAAAACAGGATTAGAGACGTTGAAATAAATAGAATAAAAAAGTTTTGATCCATATCTTAGGAATGGTAGTCAAAACAAAAAAAACTTATTTCATTTACATTTCCGACTGCCATTTGGAACAAAATAATTTTTCTTCAAAAATGTTCAGTACAAATTACCTCTAAAGTACCGTAATATTCAATTCAGCATGGCCCATGTTCATATTTGAATTTCGCCATATGTGAACTTGTGACCTACAGTTCTAGAACTCTTTAACTGTACAGAATATAATTTTTAGCATCTTTAGTTTTTGGAAGTAATTTTATGGGAAAAAACCAAGGTTCTTCACTAATATTTTTAGCTACTAGGCATTTTAGGCATATAGGCCTTATCTTAAACGCATTATGTACACAATGAAAAAATGTAACTGAAGTCTTTTTACTAATTGTAAAAATAGAAGTATATTTGGGGATTGTTATAAACATTATTTTAGGCTTATTTGTAGTATTTGTGTAGATGTTATAAGTTACAATAATTGTAAAAACTATATTTGTTACAGACGTTCTGTCGAGCACTGATTCTTCTTCGAAACAAGAATTTGCTTCAAGCAACAGATCTTCTTTCTCTTTTTTTCCAGTTGCTCCGATGCAATGATAAGGCATTAAGAGATTTTTTACAATCACACATTGTAACAGATATAAAGAATCTAAACTCAAAACACAAGAACGCACAATTAAATACAGTAAGTACTTGATGTCAGCTTGAAGCTATATTATATTATGAACCATGTAAATGATTAAATATATCTTACCTCTTTAAGTGGCAGACCATAAAATAAAAATGTTTACTAAACTTTCTATAGATTTTCCTCAAGGATGTTAGTTTTAATAAAATGTTTATAAAATCAGATGAGAACTCAAGTCCTGTCCATTACCAGTCTAACGTATGTTACTTTCTAGACAACCCTTTTCTAGTGCTCCATATCTAGAACTAAGGTGGTGGACTATAACCTCTTAGAGATCTTGGAGGTGTGTAATATCTCCCAGAGGAAAGACAAGAAAGGTTGCTGTTATTTATTTTTGAGGTACAGAGGAACATTATTGTGTACAAACCAAAAGTGCTTGTATGTTTCAGAGAGAGATACCGAAACTTCTTTCAATTGCATTTCCCCTCAAATTGAGCACTTTATATACCAACATTAAAATAAAATATTGCTACTTGAAATTTTTTTTACATTTTAAAAGATAGAAATGTACTTTTTTTAAAGTAAAAACTATCTGTGTTGAAACCACTTAGCCATTTAATTACAATTGTTTACTTTATTGTGTTTCAGACTCTGCAGAACTTTATGTTTAGCATGCTCAAGGATAGCAATCCAAAAGCTGCAAAACTTTCATTGGTAAGGATATTTATGTCTTAACTTATTCTTAAACTGAATAAAATAAGTTATTAACCCTTTGAGTGCCACGGGTATTTTTCTGAAGGCATATGCATAAAGTGCCACGCTGTTTTTCATATATTTGTAAGCTTTTGGGAAAAAAGCTGTTGTAAAATAACTACCTAACAGATTTTCATCATTTTGTTGTTGTTTTTTTTCTTATTAAATGCAGAATATGATATATATCGTTACAAATAAAATTTGATTTATAAAAATATAAAAATTTTAGTATTTATAAAAAAAAGGTTTTTTACTTTTGTATAAAAAGTTAAGTTTCGACCTAATTTGTGTGTATACGGTATTTTTAAGATTTTTTTTCCTTATAACATAATAAAGGTCATATGATTCTAAATAAAACCCATGTGTAATATCTTTTTCTCGAATTTTAAAAACATGGCATTATATGTATTAACAAAATGCTGCCCGGTACGGACATTGTATAAACTGTACTTCATTTGCCAGAGTTTAGAAATTACTTAGTAATGATGTAGTTTTCCCAATAAATCTAATAAAACATTAATACAACACAAATAAATATGATTAGTAAATTTAGAAACAAATACTTGCTAACATATTTACATAAAAGTTTACATTTACTAAATAATAACCCTAATTATATTTACACTGAAAATTCACGTTTTTCGCTTGAACACAACTCAAATCATACATTACTTTTGTAAAGAAATACAGTAAAATACTGTATAAGTTACTATTTTATTTTGTATTTTCTCAAATGCTTGGTTATCGGCACATAAACAACAAGAAAGGCAGTTACGCAACACGGTACTCGTCCGCTACGTCGCGTGACTGGAAGACAGAATCATCGTACAGGTACTTATCACAGCCCACTATTTTTGGACGAGTTTTCCTTATCAGAGATCAAAATAAACTTCATTATACGTTCCTTCTTCCATAATGAATTGAAAAATACTCGATGAGTCATACTTCCTATCTCCAAATCGTCTCCAAATAGACATACGAATGACCTGATATTTTCGAATAATGAAACGTTGTTCTTATAGTTTTTTATTTAATTGATTGTCGTAATAACTTGTAAATTCCTAAATAGTTTAAATAAAGTCAGTTGTTTTTCATACTGTTATTTATTTTGTCCCCGATAAGGAAAACTCGTCCAAAAAATAGTGGCTTCTTGATAAGTACCCAAACAACATAAGTTTTACAGATAAAATAGTAGAGAAACAACATAAAACTCGTATTTATTATTAGTTTAGAACCTATTGAATACAGCTGTCTGATTATTTGGCTAAAATAATCTTGTACTATATAAAATATTATCGAAATACGAAACGTCAAAATTGGCGACGCTGGCACTTTATGCACTTTTCATACCGTCAAAATTAGTGACGCTGTGGCACTCAAAGGGTTAATAAATAAGTCTTAAAATAAGTTAACATTTTTGAAGATTTTTTAACAGTTATAAGAATGTTTTGCAACAACTACTGTTTTACTGTCATCCTATTGTTCTGTTATTTTCATAGTTTAGTTTTCACCATCTTCAGTAGTAAAGAAAGAAAATAATATAAAAATATGTCAGTGAATCGGTAATTGCAGAAATCTACAAATTGTTTCAATAATTCTATACAATAACAAAAAAAGTTGGGATTAAAATAACTAATTAAAAGTCAATGAAGACATGAATACATTTCATAAATTTCTATTAGTAGCATACCTAGGCATGAAAAACATTCACTGAGCAAGAACAACAATGCTCTATAGATATGTTTATTTGCAGTTCCTAACGTAGCATTTGGTCAACTCAATAGCAGAAAAATACCCTCCGAGACAACACCATCAATCCGAATATCACGAACCAACAAGTAATATCAATAGCAGTTATTAAATTTAAAAGTACAAAAAGAGGCATGCTACAGAAATAAATATTACCAACCAGTGTCTCTTGTACCTACTTTTTCAAAAATTATTGATAATATTGTCTTAGAAAAGATTCTATACTATGTGTTAACCCTTTTAGTGCCAAACAAAATTTTCAAAATTTGTACCAGGAATGCCAGGCGTACACATGCATGTTTGTACCAAGATTGCCAGCCACGTTTAGCCAAAATGTACCGTAATTCTTTAAACAATTGTAAATACACTATTTTTTAAGATAAATTCATGGGTTTTTTTTGTTTTAAACTTAAATAGTTGTATTTTGTATCCTGCACATTATTTAACAAAAAATTGTGTTTATTACTTAAAAAAAATTAAATTATTAGTATTTAAAATTTTTTATTTTTTACTTTTTTGAGTTTAACTTGTGATACACAACAATAAAAAGAACATTGGAAAAACATTGATTACATCACTGAATTCCTATTTTTATTCTATTGAAATTTACAAACTTTCAAACTGATAAATTAAAAATTGTGAAAGTACAAAAAGAATATCCAAAAGTTTGCTAACCTGGAAAAACACTCCGTTTTGCCTAATCTGTTAAATGTCTTCTTGTTTTCTTGAAGGTCTTAACACAAGAGTCAAAATATTTCACAGATCAATAGGCTAGTAACTCTCTTGAAATAAATAAAAATTGTTCTCTAGGGATCACTTAAAATAACAAGTAAAATGTACAAAAAAATTACTTAAAAATGTACAAAATAGAAAATTTTTAGAGAACGTTCAGCAGAAGTGTAGAGGGTAACACTTGGTGTGCACTCCTCTCTTACATTTAACACACATATAGGATGATTTTTTTAGTTTTCCTCCTGATTTAGTGCTTGCTACGTTACATACACAACAGTTTTTTTCCTTTTTTCTCCAATTGTTTCAAAAAATTGTTGACAGCTGAGAAACGAAATGCACAGAATAGCCAACTTTAAAATCAAAATATGGCTACCTAGTATGACTCATAAACTGGGTAATATAATTATCGGAAAGATCGTTGTATTGCGATTCTAAAACATTACAAGTATATTTATTTTGACTAATTAATTAAAGTAATTTTTATTTTTTTTTTTTTACAAAACGTCCGAAAATACGGACGCTGGCAAACTACGCACAATAATCCAACGTCCGAAAATTCGGACGTTGGCACTAAAAGGGTTAAACAAAATTACCTGTTTACACATCAGCAACGAAGACCAACAACAACTGCTCCAATAAAAGCTTGGAGCCAACAAAATTATAAAGCTTCTCAACACACCTAAGATCTCTTATAATCTCCTCCAACTACTATGTTCAGGAAACAATCGGCCAACCTAAAAACAATACTTGTATGGTTCATACATTTCAAGAACAAAGCAGTTTAAGAACTCTTATCCAAGCAGTCTTATCAGATAAAAGAACTCAATTCTTGTGCTAATGAAAATCTGATCTACCAACTTGACAGCAATCACTGACCTGCTCAATACATAGGCCTAACATCCAATAGTCTACGCATTCACATGAATGAGCACAGAGTAAATGTAAATAACAAATACAACAACAAACCTTTTACTCAGCACTCAGCTGACCGACAATACCATTTCCTTCAATAATTAATTGTTTCACAGCCAGAGTTATAAAAGCTCTCTCATATTAGACAAATCAATCAACTGAGGAAATGGGGGTCAGCATACTATTGGGTGACCAAATTTAGAGAATGACCTAATCTAAACTTAAGATAAATTTCATATTTAATTTCTTCCCTTGCATGTTTACAAGGATCAGGTAACATGAACTATAGACGGAATAGATTATGAACTCGATAGACTGTATTAGAAATGTAGTAAGTGTGTGAAAGACAGTGAAAATGCAATCTAAATCACTCTGTAGTTGATAAAGTGCCCAGTGGCAAGTAATATCCCATTTATTTTGATTTATTTTTATGTCTGTGTTAAGAAGAAGAGAAACAACCTTCCAATCTGGTAAAGATAGGCTGCTCTTTTTTTCTTATTAAAACTTATATGTTAAAAACTGGCTTTTTCCGCGATGTCACAGTAAATCGTACAAAGTTCAGCTGATGTTAATTTTAAAACTGAATCTTTATGGGGCAATTGAAATAAAGAATTTGGTGACAGTGATGATAAATTTTTAATGTAGCAACAATAAAATAGAGAAGTATGTGGTATTTGAAAAATGATTAAACTTATATTATTCAAATACCATAACATTATAAAAATTTAATTAAATTTTAGAGAATTTACCAATTTTTATAGTGTTGTCTAATGTAAGAGGTTTGTTCCAATAGAGTTGTTAAAATAATTAAATCAAAAAAGTGTTCTCCCGCGGCAGAGCAGCGAAATAAATCCTTAGATTAATGGATATTTTCGTTTACTTAAACTTGAGGTTGATTCTCAGAATTAGCTGTGAGTTTTTTTTATTTACCAGAGTGTTTTAGACTAATTTTGCATTGTTGATGTAGCTAGTACCTTTTGCTATTTACAATAGGTTTTCAGTTTAACATCATTCCATTTTCTTTGCAGTTGTGATTCTTTTATCTCCAACTTGGCTTTAGCAGAGATTATGCTTGAGAGTTTTAATGTTAGCTTTCTTCAGATTTGTGCAGTCATCGTCCCAGCACTGCTTTCTTGTTTTAGATTTGTAGGTTTTTAAAAATGAGCAGGCACTATTCAAATTTGTCTCAATAATATTATGGAAATTTTTGTAGGCCAGATTAACATCCTTAGTCAAGAGAATACTTTCCAAGTTTGATTTTCTATGTTTGTCTTGAAATGGTCTATACAGATTTCCTACGTGTTTCTGTTGATTTCTTTGGTTTTCTAGCAGATGCTTGAGAACATTTCATATGGCAAGTTGCATAGTATGGTTTGATAGGCCTCTCAAGATAACTATTGTGCGGATGTTTTGGTTAGTTGCGCTATTGTAGTTGGCAGGAACTTGAATATAATTATGTTGAAGCATAATAGAAAATAGTATTTTTCTTGTTATATCTGTGGATTATTGACATTTGTATTGTCATGATCACAAATTTTCTTATTTCTTTGGAGAGGAGCTGGTCCAAGATGTCTGTTTGGATGTTGGTTGTATTGTCCAGGCTGATGTTTTGGGTCAATATACTACTAGCACTATCGGGAGTTTCAGATTTTAGTTTTATTTTAACTTCAGTATGTACTGCTTTATATATAAACCTTGGTTTGCCTCCATGAACAGAACAGACGGATTACAAAGGCCTTGCATTATTTCACCAATAATCTGAATTGTAGACACCTGTGGAGGAAATACTTTTTCATCATAGAAAATAAAGAAATGCTGACCCATTTGACTACTGTTTAAAATACTTGTGCTAAACATTTAGTATTTAGTTATAGAATAATTGGCATAATATTATATCCCCAATAAAAATAAAATTGAAGAAAAACCTGAAATGTAATATATAAAGTTTAAACTTTTAATACCTACATAATATTACATTACAAATTTTTAAACGGCCAAGAATTTTATATAACCATGTAATCCAATTTATTCACTTTTATTCAAGATAGTTGTTCACAAAATCATTGAAGGAATACATAATGAGTTTACCTCATCCCATCTGGTTCAAATGTTATATTTTATTAAATTTACTTTGTTTCAGGATATTATGATTGAGTTGTACAAGAAAAATATTTGGAATGACACCAAGACTGTAAATGTAATATCTACTGCTTGTTTCTCTAAAGTTACAAAGGTATGTAGCTAGGCTAGCTAGTTTTGAATTAAGTTTGTTTAATTTATTAATATAGAAAATTATTTCTTTGATATTCTTTAGTTAAAATTTATTAGTGAAAACAAGTTACAAGTACTGTTATTATATTTGTATTATTATTATTTTTAGTTATATTGTGTTGTCTTTTGTTTTGTTTTTGTTTTCATTTGTTTGATATTTCTATTAAATTTTCTTCATTGTAAGTGGAGCCGTTAAACCTTTAGTCAAATTGTATGCTTGACATAAGTTTATAATCTTTGGCAATAAAAAAGATTTCGTAACAGTGATGTGCATTGTAAATGCCTCGATTTGACATATATCAAATATGGCTACCTTAAAGCTAGTGTTAACTGCTGAAGTGTGAAGTGTGAAGTGTGCTGAGCATCAAAAATTTATGAGTGATAAGACTCTAGTTCATAGTACAAAATCAGTTTTTATTCTTTGTTGAGCCCTACAGTCTATCTGAGGCACCCCGGAGTCTGATGTCAAAGTATATAGTGCCAATATCCGATTCCAGCTTCTTTGAACTATTCAGGAAAATAAAGAACTAACATTCTCAAATCCCTTGATTATGAGATAAAAAATGTAATAAAACTTGTTAAAAAAACTGAAGATAACACACTACCTGGAAGACATTGTAAAAGTAAAACACAAGTAATACATATTTAAAGCATTTATGATTTAAAAAATTAAGGTCCAAAATTGATGCATTATGTTTGCATATTGAATGACTCCCAATAAAGTAACTAATAATCAATAACATGTACCTTTGTCAAACAGTTCAAACTGTAGTCATAACACTACAACGGTTTCGACTTATGACATCAATAAGTATTAAAAGTGAGGATTATCCAACTGGAGTCATCTTAGTTTAAAATTTAGGAACACAGCACAAAACACAAGAATAAATAATGAAATACACAACATTTGATAGGTCTATCACAGATGAATACTAACTTGATACAACATCGTGGCTGGCTAAAGACAGGACAACTCTCACTTGGTGCTTCCACTAGGTGAACTGGAATCGAAAACAAAATGGTTTGACAAGCTGGTCATTGAACTTAACCAAGACATTTATAAAATCAATTTTTGTACCAAATTTCAACTTTTTTGGGGATATTTTGGGACAGTATTTGTTTTCACAAGCTACATTATATAGTTTAGATATTTATATAGATATATAAAACTTTTTGTATAAATATTTCTGGTTCTGGGAGTCATGTTTTAATCTTCAGTAAATGATAAGGGCAATTGTAATAAGACTGATTTTGTATACAGCCTAAAACTGGAACTAATGAATACAACTGTAACACTTCTGATACCAGTACATCATTTTGAACCTTGACATATTAGTTTTCTGTTATAGGTTGTTGTGACAGCTCTAAAATTCTTTGTCAGTTCAAATGTCACTAAAGAAGATGAGGAGGATAGTGACTCAGATGTAAGTTTAATATATATTTTTTTCCTAATGCCTAAATTGTATTGTGTCTGATGAAAATAAATAATGTTTCCTATTAATTTCTCTGTTTTATTCAGCTAGTTGAGTTTTGTTTCCACAGTGAAGAAGTCATGAAATTTCATTATTTTGATTGGTAATAAAATATAAGAATATTGTACTGTTAAGGTGAAATTAATAGGATATTCTTACTAAAATGGTATAGATATAGGAAAATCTATATCTATACCATTACATAAATATCAAATGGGTCTATCTGTGTGTGTGTTACTCAATCACATAAAAATACTGGACCGATTGTACTGAAATTTTACATGCACATTCTTAGGGTTCCTGGTTAACATATAGGCCAATTCTTATTTTGAAACCCCCTCTGGGCTTCACTCCACTTGTCTCTAAAGTTTCAAAACATTCCATATTGTTCTTTAACCCTAGAACTGGCAATGGTGTCACTCTGTACTGGCGGCTCTATTTTAACAGCTTCGCAGACGTTTCTTATAATGTATCACATTTCATAACTGTTAGTCCAAATATAAACTGTTATATGTCAATGTATTCACAACTATATGGAGAGCATTATAATAACAATATCTTATTGTTTCCATGGAAACATATTTTTATTTTTTTTTTTTACAAAATGTAAGAAAAATGTTTTTTTGAAATTTTTTTGTAAATATTCCGTTGTGTAACTGCTTAGCAATAAGCTTTACATCAAAACCGTAAATGTATAATTTATTCAAAATTTTGTCCTGATTCCAAAATATATAATTATTGTAACTTTTACCTCAAAACGTATGTGTTACAGGGCTTTGTATGAAAAAGCACCCATATTTACTTATTTCCAAAATGCGTACATTTCTAAATAAATATTATTGTTCGTGAGTAAACATAATCTCTTGACTGCATTAATACTTATATAAGTATGACAGTTAAAACAAAAATAAAATAAAATAATAAATTTTAATCTTACCTTATTTACATATGTACAATATATACAAAGTTTCATTTTTCACTCAGCGTCACTAGATCCCGCCCTGCGAGCTCTCTATGATCATTTGATTGGTCTCTAAAGTTTTCACCCATACTGAACTACTAAAACTATAACCTAAGAAAGCTAAAAAAACAATAATAACAACACCAAATACTATTGGATTCGTAACCTCAAACACAAAACCCGGCACTTGTTTACAGTTTCACAACAATAGACAATAGACAATAGCCAATATTCTTTATTAACAACATCATCAGACATAGTTACAGATCAAAAAACAGTTTTAAAATGAATTGTATTATTAAATGAGAGTCTTTTTAAAATTCCACATTCCATGAGGATAACTCATCGAGCGTGTAGTATGCGTGGTCTTGCAGCCAACACCGTAAGTCGTTCACTTTTATAGCTCTTGGTTGTCTTTTTCAGATGTGATCTGGTAGCTTGTTGAGACAGTTTTCATGTCCAGCTATGATCGTTTTTTCCCTCAGTATAATGCTGTTCTATGGACTGGTAGAGTGGTAGATCCCCTGCAGTGTCTGGTGTAGTGGCACGTGGAGATCTCTTTGTTTTGGAGATACTTAGTTATGCAGTAATTAACGTTTCTATGATGTAAATGGATGTTACTGTCAATATTTTTTCAAGTTTTGAAGATGTGTTTCTTGCAGCTGCTCTCTAGGTCCCCTATTCAGCCATTAACCTTATTGCTTTTATTCTGCAATCCACCAGAACTCTGTGAGATTGCCAGCTGAAGAAGCAAAAAAGCAAACAGAAACAAAAGCACAAAAGCACACAAGCACAAAACAAAACACATCAAAAAAAAAAAAGAAAGCGCAACAAGCAAACAAAAAACAAACAAATAAAAAAAAAAGCAACACAAAACAAAAAAAAACAGCACAAAATAGCTAACCAGGAAAAAGCAAAAAGCAAAGCAAAAAACACAAACAAAAAGCCAAAAAGCAAGCAAACAAAACAAAGAAAGCAACAAAAAAAGCAACCCAGCAACAAACAAAAGTCAACAACAAAAAAAAAAAACAAAAACATCAAAAACAACAAACAAACTAAAAAAAAAAAGCAAAAAAGAAAAAAAGCAAATAAAAAAAAAAATCCACAAAATAGCAAAGCAACAAAAAGCAAAATCCAAAAAAAGCAATAAAACAAAAAACAAAAAAGCAAGCCAAAACCAAAACCAACAAGCAAAAAAAACAAAAAAGCACAAATCACACACACAAAAACAAACAAACAAAACCTAAAAAGCAACATACACAAAACCACAGCATAAAAACAACACATAAAAAACCAAAAAACACAAAAAACAAAAACAAAAACAAAGCAAATCCCGCAAAACAAGCAAAATAGCAACACAAAAAAAAACAAGAGGCACGCCAAACAAAAACTAAAAACAAACGCCAAAAACAAAAATTAACAACGCCCCAGACCAAAACGAGCCCACTGCTATTCCATAACGCAGGTGGCCTTTCGAATAACGCATGAATGGCTGTTCTTCGTGGCTTCATGAGTACTAGTAGTCTTAGGTTCTCTTTAATGGCAAACAATGCTGAGTTAAGCGTTTAGGCATAGGCTGTCTTATGGTTATTTTCCAGCGCATGTTCCTCGTCAAGTAATATGCCAAGATGTTTAACTTTCATCTGCCTGCTTGGATATTGGGTAGTTCAGTTTTACAAGGGCCTTTTTAACTGCCTAGAGTCATTTGTTTTGTTTTTTTCTCATTGATGAACGAGGTCGTTTCTCATTGTATATATCTTGAGCCACGTTGAAAGCTATGTATGGTGTGTTAATTTCCAGTTGTTCATCATATCTATTTGCTGCAAGCAAACTGTGTCGACTGCGTACATGTATCATTTGACAATATTCTCTCAAGTGTTCTGAAAGTCATTTATAAATAAAATAAACAAAACTGGGTTCCAAGGACCGAGCCTTGAGGAACTCCTCTTCTCACTGGTAAGCGGGTGAGATAGTAGTGATTTGTGTGATTCCCTTGGTTGTTTCTTTAGTTCCACTATTTGCTTCGTCCTTTGAATTGCTTTCAAACCAACTGAGTGCTGTTGTCTAATAACCAACCTTTTGAAGTTTATTCAATATGATTCCATGTCCAAGGCAATCAAAGCTTTACTGAGATCAAGGTATAGAGCTGGTGATAGTGTTGCAGATCTCCATATTGTCAATTATATATTCCAGACTAGGTCAATAATTTGCAAGTTGTGTTAGATTTTTTCCAGAGATTGAATCCATGCTGCTTGTCAGTTTAGTTATTTGGTTCTCTCTTAGATACTTAGTGAGTCCTATAAGAGTAACTGTTTTTCATAAGTTTTGAGATTGATGGGAGAAGAGAGATAGGTCTGAATTGGCAATGTTTTTGAGGGACACCTGTTTAAATTTTCGGATAGAGTTATAGCAATTTTTAATTTTGATGGAAGATGCTTTATTGAAATGGACAAATTTGTGATTTTACAAGGGGTGTTATTAATTCATCAGCACAACATTTAAAGATCTTTGGTTGATATTTCATCTACTCAAACAAGAGAAGATGAACTCCTTATAGACCTTACAATTTTGTACATTTCATCAGCTGTGGATGGTTTTCCAAAGTTGTTGAGTTTTCTCTTAGAACTGCTTCGACATGTTGAGCTGGCTGGACTGAAAACATTGTTTATGTAATTTATTTTAAAGCGTTTTCTTCAGCTATGTTTGCAAAATACTCGTTAAAACAATTAGCTGTTCTTGTCAGTAGCTGTCAACAGTTTCTCCGTCATGAAAAAATATATTTCTTATATTAGTAGTTCACAACGCCTATCTTCCTTTGTTGCCTCTCGTTGTTACAGTGTTCCATATAGCTTTGGGATTTATTATCTGCTTGTTGATGTATGTAGCATTTGGCCCTGTCTTGGAACTGTTAAGTTTTATTGGTCATATGTTTCTTAAGTTTTCAGTGGCAGCCTGTTTGTCCAACTGGATTTTCCATTAGTAAAACTTTTTCTTTTGCTTTCAGGAATTCTTCCTTTAAGGATGGAACATTTCTCTGGTATAAGTAATCATTTTTTCCCTTTTTTTGCTTAAGCACGAGATCTCACCTAGGGCAAGTCCGTCAAGTGCAAACTGGAAAAAGATGTGCTAATAGTGGAAATATGCTCGTCGACCACCATTTGAATTAATTACGAGTCCACAAGTTTCCATAGACAGTCGGTATCTATTAAGTTAAGGAATTATTATGTGTAAGATTCTTTGTGAATTTATATGTGTTTCCTATGGTCTCTTTGGCATGTCTATTTGTACAGTATTTGTCCAGTGTGGTCGATAGCCCAGAGATAGTCACTTCTACACTTTTATCATGTCTTGATCCAGAATCTGAGCATCACTATCTATTGAGGATATACGAATTTCGGTGATTCTGGTAGGTGGGGAGGTCTAATCTCTGGATGTTAGATACCCTTAGCAGTTCGTTGAATGCACTGCGTTCTCTTGATGTCTCATCAACAATGTGGTTGACCTGTACTACGTTCACGTCAGCTGTCAAAAAAAAAAAAAAAAAAACGATGTTTTAGGGTAAACAAAGAAGACAATAATCAAAGTAAGAACAGTAAATCGGTACTATAGTTATTGCTCTTCCAGAATATATCAAATAAAAATCATTTATATGATCTTAATTGCCTACAATTTCAATAACTGTACATGTCTACTTTGGCGACGAATATTCGTCGTTGCCAAATCGGACGGGCCTTTGGCGACGAAAATTCGTTTCATACCAGCTCTAGGGTTAAAGTAGTATTATTAATTGAAAAAACCCTGTTAAATCTAATCAACTGTTCTGTTTAAATATTGTTTTATGACAGTACAACCATATGTTTAATTAATTTAACCACTATTTTCAATTTGAAGTCTTGAAAGCATAGAGAAACCTAATAGTAACAGCACTCCTTATTTCAACCTGTTCTGTAACTGCTGTTGAGCACAGATTAAGAAAATATCCAGGCAAGAAAATTAAAAGTTTTAGTAAAAATATACTTTTAACTGTTCTTTTGAGTAAGTATTAAGTATGCAGTGCGTGGTCAGTACTGTAATGCAGATATCAATGACAACGTTACTATCTAACTTAACTATAAATTAAAGTACATCATAAAACCCATCTTAGTTGTCTTTTGATGGAAGTAGACTTTTCAGACCTGTGTATGTATATATGTAATGTGTATAATATATATATATATATATATATATATATATATATGAAATGTCTTAATTAATGTATCAATACCAAGTTTTTGTGACTGGTACTTGATGTCTCTAAAGGATGTTTTGTTGATTATTAACTGTAAGCTTTACATGGTTCCAAAGTAGTGTAATAATTTTGTCATATTTGGTACTAATATTCATGTAGCAGGTGCAGTTTCAATCAAACTGATGTTGATTTATGTGTAGGACGAGCCAAATACGAAAGAAGTGGCAATGGCCAACAAAGTTAATAAAAAAACAAGAAAAAGAGAAAAACAACTCAAGAAAGTAAAACAGCTAGTCCAGGTACGTGGAATATTGAGAACATTAATTATAAGAAAAGTTCTATGTTACTTTCTAGTTTCTTTTAAGGTTCCATCAGCCTCAGATATATTTTCTAAGACTATTGGTCAATATTTTTTTGTGGTCACTTTTTCTGAGAAAAATTATTTGTTAATTCCCAAATTTTAATCACTTGCTTAACTTCATGCAAAGTAGAATAAATTTCAAGTCTTAATCTAACTTAATATTTGTCTTTTTGTATTTGTACACAAGAACATTTGGCCACATACTGACTTCCAAAAGTAAAACCCACTTGGTGATTTAATGTTTTATCTAACTTGGTATTGAGTGAATTTCATTCATGCATTCATATGAAAAATGCTTGGCTCCAAACATTTCACCTCCTTGAATTTCTTAATTCCTTCTGATGAGTATATAGTTTTGAAATAATAAATTGTATTACAGTATTTTTATACTAGTTAATAAAGATTTCTTAGCAGCCTTGAGTATACAAATCAGTTAACAAAAATATTTGTGTATACTTAAAATAATAGATTTATAACTTATAGTAAAACATTGCATGTAAAATCTTATTAAAACATTAAAAAGTTTGTAACATAGTTTTTTTTTTCTTTCAGAAGTCGAAAAAGAAAAAAGCAGCAGCTCCAGTTTATAATTTCTCAGCTCTCCAGCTAATCCATGATCCTCAAGGTATGTCAGAAAAATATCACAGAGTTAACAAATTCACTTCCAAAAGTTACAGTAGCATTGTGTGGTGTGTGTGCCAACGGTGGCAAGTAGTAGTCTAAATGTTAATAGTCAATCTAAATTATTCTCACGGCAATTTGGTTGAGTCAGAAGACAAAAAAAGAAACTTTACTGAAATTAGTAAAATCTTTTAAATTTATACTGTTATTGTGTAAACCGTTGCCATAATTACAAAATTCATCTCGAAATTCATTTTTTTATAAATAATATAAAATAATTAATTCTAAATATGTTTGTTTTTGAAGTGCCGGCAGTACTGTGGCCATCTTGATTTTAGCCCTGTAAGAACAATGTTAAACTTCAAGCACTTTTACGCTCTTATTGCTAGTTGTAGAACTATGTGAGAGGTGATGCATTTAAAAGATATGATAAATATGCATCCAAACACTTTTAGTTAAAAAAATGTATTGGTACTTTTATGCAGGGAAAATCCGAAACATTTTTGTACTTTTATCATTTAAATATTTAAAAAGTGTGATTTAAAAAAATAAAAACTATAAGGTGTTTGGATACATATTAATTATACCTTTAAAATGTGACACCACCTATGAGTGTACTGCCAAAAATAAGGGTTTAAAAGTGTTTAAAGTTTAATAAGTGTTCTGATGGGGTAAACTCAAGGTCGCCTCACTACAGCTGGCCGTTAAGATGTAAAAAAATTACTAAACTTGTATTCCACGTAACTAGTGTGAAAAATTCTTACTTATTCAATAATTATTGAATTACCTTTTCTAATTTTTATTAACTTTAAAAACGGAATTAGCAGAGGAATGAGATTCTTAATTTTAATTTTACTTCATATAGCGTTGCATGGGAATAAACTTTGGGTTGTATTGGGATTGTTTTTACTATGTACTTTGAAATACACAAAAAAGCACTCTAATTTACGGCAATCTGCATTTAGGTTTAACCATTAAAGCTCTGAAAAAAATTTGGTCCCAGTTCAATTAACGTGCATTTAGTGTTTTTTTTGCCAAAGTTAAATTTATTTTCTATTTCTTGGAAAAAGAAATAGCAATCAATGTTTTTTAAAGGAAGCTCTACAGTTTTACACGACACACTTTATATGTGGGTAAACAATATGCATGCCACACCTTGCACCATCAGACAAGCCGTCAATAAAAATGGCACTGGTTTTTTATTAATTTTTCACGTGAAATACAATTTAATTTGTTTCCTGACAATTACAGATCAATACATTTACGCATTCCTACACATTCCCAGCATTTTTTAAAATTATAATGTACAGAATAAAGTAAAATAAGACAATGAGGATATTCCAATATGCTGCATTTTTAAGGGGAATCATAGGAACTGTTGATTTGTAGTCTCCCATTATTGGCTGTTTGATTATTGTGTCTACTCCTTCCATTCTGCACCGGCTAGTACGAGAACGTGCTACAAGTCTTTCGTAATTCTTTTCATGTTGTGATAATAATGAGTTAGTGTTGCTTTTATTGTTTAAGAGTTTTTTGAGTCTTATGTTAGTATAAATAACTAAAAACTATAATATATAATTCAGTGTAGTTATTTGTAAATATTGTGTACTAAGTGAATGAACAGTTTTCAATACCTTGACTGCATTACGAAACCTTCGGGGTCTCGTTTTACATGTTCCGATCGATGCGAGAAGAAATTTCCCTGTTCTTTCAGTATTTTCATTTGCAATATTTCAACTTCTAACTATTGGCCTTACAAAAAGATTTGTATATTTACAATTTTTGTTACAAGATCTATGGATCTCATAACACATATGTAGCCTACTTGTGATTGTAATATGTAAATCTTGTAATTGTGGGAAGTCGAGTCAGTTTCATTTGTAAAGCTGATCATTCATATAGGTACTTGTGATCGGATGGTTCGATTCTTGGTTCTCCCATTGTTTCCTAGTATAAGAATCTCACTACCTCATTTTTTTAAATGACCTAAACATTGAAACTTTTAAACTTTAAATTAATAATGAATTAGTAGCAATAAATAATCTTCCTTCACAAAAAAATAAATTATGAAATTAAAAATTTAATATAACTTTGTTAGTAAATCATGTTTATAACTGTTTTGTATGTATTGTACATTGAAATGTTTGTTACAGGTTTAGCTGAGAAGCTATTTCATCAGCTTGAATCTACCCATGAAAGGTTTGAAGTGCGTTTATTAACAATTGACGTTATTTCAAGATTGATTGGCTTGCATCAGCTAATTCTCCTAAACTTTTATCCTTATATTCAAAAATTTCTTCAACCACATCAAAAAGGTACTTTAAAAAAATTCTTTTAAAAGAGTGTGTCTAGTATGTGTAGTGTCATAAAATGTATCAAAAAGGCTCTTGCAGATCCATTAAGAATTGAATTAAACCTTGGCACTTGAAGGGCCACGATAATTCCTATGCCAGCTTGAGTTTGTTTAGTTAGAATTGTATTTTCAGCTCAGGAGACCAGAACTACTGTCTGTTGCAGTTTCTGTGTGAGCTTGGAGATAATTAGTAACTTCCTTTGTTCCCTGAGGTCAGATGTCCAGCACTAATAATATTTTCATCAGACTGGATGTCAACCCTAACCAGACTTACTAACTTTTTTATTTTATTCTGAGCAATTACTGAGAAAACACATTGGCCAGGAGTGCTGGCCACTTGACCTTGAGATGACATTTTGGTAAATGTACTATCAAGCTGACACAAAAATGGCAATCTAAGAAGACAATTCTTAAATTACCTTTGGAAGAGTAAAGAAATACACTACCAGAAAAGTACATATCACTGAAAAATGTCTTCACACTGTTTGTGCGTTTACGAGATAATATATAATTAGTGAATACTTTTAAGTTTATAAATGAACTAAACTATAGCTAATATATTATGGAAACCCGATGGTTACAAAGATATACTTTATTTTAAATAGTATTATTTGATGCATGATCATTTTCTTAATTTCTGTGTAAGTAGTGTAATAACAAAAAATGTCTACTCTGCCGAATTACGTGATATGACCATCTCCATTCCCAACAGCCGGTTGTGTGCAACCTCTGTCAGCCATGGACAGTCCAAATTGAGGCTCTAGCTCATTCGCTGTTGAAATAAGTGTATGGTGATGAATACCTGACCAGCACTCAAGTTTCTAAATAGTTTGAATAGTTGAAAGAGAGAAAGACTCTTGGTTAAGTATAAATGGGATTGCTTAGACTGTAATAATTGACGAAGAATCAATTTGACAGGTTTTACCGGAACATCATGAATGAAGAATGAATATTTGTGCTGACACTTCGAAAAGAAACCACTAATTTAATTTAAAAGTTATAATGTGTGGTAAATCGTAGTTTCTCATTTGTGAAACAAAATATAAATCAATACTCTGAAAGAGCCACATTTTACTGATATTGAAGAACGCTTGATTTTCAATAGAAAAATTAACAATAATGATTATCTTTAAAAAAATATGTATGTTGTTGTGTGTACATGAAATGTGTGCCAGAAGGTTGAACTTTGAATAAGGAGCTCTGTGAAAAATAAGGACCTAAGTAGTGGGAAAATGATTGATCAGCAAAACTTCCTCTGGCCATACTGTTTTAGTTGCCAGCACCGTTGTTTTTGGGCAAAACATAGGATCGTGGAGTTTGGTGTTGATGGCTGGGTTTGATGTTGATACATCCACTCTATTCACCATACATTACTCCGAATGACTTTTTCCTTCTCCTAAAAGATAAATCTTCATTGAAACAGTGGAAGCTGTTCGAAAGAAAAAGAGACAGATTCTTTTAACATGCTTTCAGAAGATAGTAATTTTAGACATGGTTTTGAACAGTGAAATCCTCTTGTGAAGTGATGCAAGGGTTTTGTGTAGGAGATTATATGAAATAAATATAGCAAAAATAAAGAATGTTATAGCCATAAACACACAGGTAAAAAATGTATTTTCTAAGCATCTCAGCAGATGCTTAGTAGATGCTAGTTATGCTAGTTAATCAGCATTTGTTACGAATTGATCCAGATAGAATCAAATCAGCCCTAACTTTTTTTTTAATAAAGTAATGTTTATTTAAATTCTTGTAATTTTGTATTTTTCAGAGGTCACAAAGTTGTTGGTGTATATTGCTCAAGCCTCCCATGAACTGCTTCCTCCTGATGTGAGTGTACTTTTTGTTTGTACAAAATTGCAAATAAATTTATTTGATATATTTTTTTCATTTCAGAGCTTAAGTTTTATTTGCTAACAAATAAATGTATATAAGAACTATTCATAACTGTGAAGTGGTTGTTGATGAGATCTGACTCTCTCAGTGATATTCTTAATGAATCATGATTTTATCCATTGGTTGTAAAACCTTTGCCATGTATCTCAGTATTAAAATTTTTTTTAAGGCTAACTAGATACTATCAATGGATGTTCGTAAACGCTCTAACAAATATTATTAAACCATCTACTAGTGTATTTATTTATTAAATTAACACTGAATAAGGATGAATTACCTTTTCAAGTTTGTTAATTGAAAATTATAAATTTTCATCCCACATTAAAACACATTTTAATAAATGGAAACTACCACTAATACAGTAGTATTAAACTGACGGTTAAATAAAAATATTGTACATGTTTGTTGTAGGTTTTAGAGCCTGTGTTGAAAACTCTGGTCAATAACTTTGTAACTGAAAGGAACTCTTCAGATGTCATGGCTATTGGGTAAGTTTTAATGACAGTTAGTGGATTAGGGGTATTAAACAAACCAACAGTCAAAAATTTGTTGCATTAAATTATTTTATTTGATATAATTTGTTATAGTGTGTATGTGTATCTTTAGCCTTCAATTTCTTGGCTACAATGTCAAAGAAAGAAAATCTTAAACAAAATATTTTAATATGTATTAATTCTTTTTCTATATATATATATATATATATATATATTTATTTATTTATTTATAAAAATATTAACATAAAATATAATTTTACAGATTTTGACACTAGAGTGTACTTATCTTGTAACATATAAAATATCATGTCATGCCTTGTAATTTATGATAATATTTAGGCTGAATGCAGTTCGGGAAATGTGTTCACGCTGTCCTCTTGTGATGAATGAGGATCTCCTGAGAGACCTGGTGCAATACAAGTCACATAGAGAGCGTAGTGTCATGTCATGCCTTGTAATTTATGATAATATTTAGGCTGAATGCAGTTCGGGAAATGTGTTCACGCTGTCCTCTTGTGATGAATGAGGATCTCCTGAGAGACCTGGTGCAATACAAGTCACATAGAGAGCGTAGTGTCATGATGGCTGCCCGTTCTCTCATCCAGTTGTATCGTCATACCATGCCAAAAATGTTGCACAAGAAAGATAGGGTAAGGTTGCTGTACGAGTGAATACTAGTCAAGTATACTCGCCAATATTTTAAGTTTTTTAAGTCAATGCACAATACACATATAATTATTTAATTAGATATTTTTCAGTTAATATTACTTTAGTTAATGTTCTAAGTTATACATTTGTAATACATTTTGAAATAAGAAGATTTATTACTTTTTTAATAGAAAATAGTCAGATAAACGCAATGCTTTACTCTAAGAATACTGGCAAGCATGCAATAGTATACTGTAATAGAGTTTTGTATAGTAGTTTAACAAAGTTTTTTATAGAGGTCTGATGTATGCTATCATTTAGTTCTAATGCAGCCTGGGTCTAATCAACGTTTGTCCTAGTCCATGATCCTTTTTGATTTCCATTACAAAGTAGATTACTTCGTAATGTAAAACTTCATGTTGATACATTACATATGCTATTTCCAATACAAATATTTGTTAGTTAACTAATAATAGCCTATTTCAAAATGCCAACAATTCTAATTCCAATTTTTTGTAAAACCTCTAATTCTCAACCCTTGAAGCACATCAATTTGGGTAATGACATGTCATTTTTCTTTATTGCCATTTCTTTGCACTTAAATGTAACACAAGCTTTGAAATGCATAGTACTTTACATAAAACCAAAGTTATTTCTGATAAAGTAATTAAAATTGTTTATAGCCTATTTTAAAGAAAATTAAAAACCTTTTAACCCTGGAAACTGGCGGTCATATTTCTCTCAGTGGCAGAGTGTTTTAGTACTTCATACATTGCCTCATATTTATTTTATTATTACATGTTTACTATACATACCTATGTCATATGAAGGGCTCAGGGGAAGAAGGGGGCAAGTCAATTTTTTTTTTTTTTTTAGTTTTGGCTATTACCAGCGGATAGGTCAGATAAGTAGCTACCTCGTGTTAAAATTATACAGGAGAAGAAAGAGGCTAGTTAGTTTAAAATCGTATTTAAAAAAAATATCCATACAGGTTATAAAGGAGGTAAGTCTGAGCGCTTCAGGCTAAGAAGGGGGCAAGTCAGCTGGCGAAGTAAACAGGAAATCGTCTGCAGGCTTTTCGTATCTGTAATATTGATTGTTCTCCAGTATTGATCCGTCAGTGTAGTTGATTTTGAGGTTATGTTTTAATGTTATGCTGTTGTAATAGTGTTCTTTGCAGTTTTAAAATCTTTTGTGGTGAATAATGGAGAGTGAAAGTGAGTATGAAGAGCATAGTGCAGTGAATGAAGTGAAAAAATACGAAGAAGAGAAGAGAAACAATTTGGACGTTTAAGTGATGCGAATAAAGAAGTTGAACCTTCAGAGCCATACTCCAGGGCCTGATTGCCAATGTAAACATCTCAAATGCTTTGAAAATGTCCCACAACATTGCCGGAAAAGTATTTTGTTGAATTTTAATTTAATGAATTCTGTGTTGACGAACAAAATACTTATCTTTGTGGGCTTATTTCTGTGCAACAAATACAAAACAGGCGCCCTCGTTTAGCTGAAGATGAAGCTAATTTTCGTGATGCAACCTATTCTTACAGAGTCAGATTTTTTGTGTGATGAAACAGTAAAGGAAGTACAGGTTTGCCAGCAAGCATTTCGTTCAATTCACGGAATTGGAAAGAAAAAAACTACAAATCCTCCAAAGAGGTCTTAAAAAAGAAGGTTAAGGCACCCCGAGACGGTCGAGGTAAGCACAATGTAAGGCCTAATAAAACTTTCAGAAGAAGCCAAAACAGCTATAGTAGAACATATAGGGTCTTTCAAGGGCAGAAAAGGCCACTACAACCTGTCACAGTCCAACAAAATATATTTACCAGAAGAATTAAACATAAAAAAAATGTTTGATATGTCTGTATTAAGCATGAAAATATAAAAGTGTCCTATGAAACATACCGTACAATTTTCTCCACAGAATTTAATATATCATTTGGCTATCCCCGCATGGAGACTTGTGGCACATGCGATGAGTACATTGCAAAATCAAAAATCTTAGAAGCAGAAAAATTACATTTAAATGTAAATACAGACACCGATCAAATAGAGCAAAAGGATACTGAACTTTAAAACGCTTTGCGTATTGAGAACACAGTTCATAAGAAAAAAGCTGAAAGGTTCTATGAACGAAAAAGGATTGCAAGCTCATTAGCAGAAAAAATGAAGACCTTGAGGCAATTTGCTTTGATTTCCAGAAAAATCTGCCAGTCCCCAAACTTGTCGACAAAATGATGTGTACTATAGACGCCAGCTGTCAGTTTATACCTTTAACATTCACATTTTATCCACTGGAACCAGCGTTTTTTTATACGTATCCACAGACTGTTGGTAGCAAAGGCAGTGACGAGGTTTGCTCCATGATTCACGATTTTGTATATAACTTTCTAGATCCAATGTTAGACGACTGCGCATTTTTTGCGATTCATGTGGAGGGCAAAACAAGAACTGGAATGTTTTTAGATTCCTTCACCAACTGGTACATGAGCAAACACAGATTTGATGAAATCATTGTTTGTTTCCCCATAAGAGGTCACTCCTACATGGAGGACAGATAAGAATATGGAGTTATTAAGCAAAAGACTAGAGTCGAGCTACCAAGCCAATGGGCAGATGTGTTCAGGCAAGCCAGGGTTAAGCCTCGACCCTTTGACGTTGTAGAAGTAAAGCAATCAATGTTTCGGAACTGGTCTGGACTTCTCAATAGCATGTATGTTAACAAGTGCCCCTTCAAATCCAGGCCAATAAGAGAACTTAAGATAACTGGAACTCATCCTCGTTTCATCTTTCATCGAAGCTCCTACAGTGGGCATTTTGATTCTGCAGTGGTTTGTAACCGACAAGTGAAAAAAAACGAAGGAACTTGGCAGACAACGAATTCATTCTTCCAGATTATCTATATGAAGGTAGGTCTTATAACGTTATTAATTTAAGAAGCTTAGTATTAGAATAAGTGTTTGAGTGAAGGCTCTAATGTTATCGTGCTTTAATCAACAAAACGACAATAATATTCTATTTAACACAGTATTATTTTTATTTTTTTATGAACTGTATTTTTCTATGTTCTTGTAATAAGAAATTATAAAGAGTAGGATATGGAGAGGGAGGGATAATTTAGAAAACATTCTGAACCACTCATTTGATTTTTCAATGTAAATGGTTAGCGTTAAATTAAAATTGTATAAAATAAAAATAATGTAATTAATTGTATTCATTTATATAAAATTGAATTGTAATTAATTTACATCTCTACATTACAGTTTTTGTTACATTTATAGATTTTGATACCGATACCCAAGGCAAAGTATGAAGATGTGAAGCACTTGTCCAGGTTCTGCGAAAGAGAAGCTAGAGAGTACTTAGAAAACTTGCCATACAAGTAGAGAAGCTGAGAAAGTTGCAGAATGTCATGAATATTTAGTTTGTAATAGTTTTTTAACAATTAACAGGTGTTAACAAAAAATCACTTTGTGTAGTAGATGACTTAACTCTTTTTTTCCCTGGACATCCATTTATTTTCTATGACTTACCCCCTTTATAACGTGTAAATATGGAGTTTATAAACAATTTATGTTATTTTTAAAAAAAATCAAGGAAGGTAAGACAATCTAACCTATAAAATTTTGTAGATTTAAGATAAAACTGTATAAAGAATCTAAAAAAAATTAAGAAAACACTCAAATTTTATATAGAGATTTCGATCTTAAAACTTAAAAATCAGTTTCCTG
This sequence comes from Homalodisca vitripennis, assembly GCF_021130785.1. NCBI lineage: Eukaryota > Metazoa > Arthropoda > Insecta > Hemiptera > Cicadellidae > Homalodisca > Homalodisca vitripennis. The sequence continues at coordinate 155,960,353 of NC_060210.1, read as the reverse complement.
TAAAATCTACAAAAAACTGACTTGCCCCCTTCTTCCCCTGAGCCCTTCATATTATATATTTCTTTATTCAGCATTGTTCAAGGAACATTTTTCACATAATATAATTAAAACAAAAAAAAATACCCTTACTCTAACTCTTCATGAAAAAAAAAAAAATGTTTAGAGAAAAGAAAAGTTAGTTCAAAGATTTTGATTTGTAAAATTGTTGTTGTTAGTGATATGCAAAATCCAAAATATAGAAAAGGAAGAGCATATAATTCTGAGTAAAAATAAAACAACACATAGTTTATAAGGTATTTATTTTTACATGTGATAAAATGATACAAAAATCATACACTGACATTCGAAAGTGCTACTTACCAACAAAAGTAAGAACTTCAAAGCCCACTTGGATTTGTACAATCTTGTAACTATTAGTTTATATTAATTTTCTTTTTTTTTTAATATTTATTATATATTTGTTTAATTATGTTCTGATTGAATGTCTAAATCGGAATCCTCATCGTTGCTTATTTTTATGTTCAAGTAGTTCTCGAATGTCACTTGAACAATCGCGGAAATTACGATCCATTACGTAATCACGCACAAAACATTTACTATTATTGTGTTATATACACAACCATCATTACAACAAACTCAAAAAAAACAATAAACCAGACAGAACACCATGCAGCTGACGAAATAACAATAACAAGCCGAATATGAACCAGTTGACTCATCGCTGCGCGCGCAACTAGCGCGGGAGAATGTAAACAAACAGTTCAGAGATTATTAAAAACGTATGGACGTGTAGCGAAACGATAAAAATTATTTATTAGTGTATTATTTACATAAATTGAACCTTCCTCTTTCGATTGGTGTCAATGTACAACTAATTCTCGAAAGTCCACTTGAATGATCGCGGAAATTACGATCCATTACATAAACACGCACAAAAACTTTCTATTATTGTGTCATATACACAACCATCATTACAACAAACTCACACAAATAATAAACCAGACAGAACACCATGCAGCTGACGAAAATAACAATAGCCGAATGAACCAGTTTGACTCATCGCTACGCCCGATATCAGGCGTTTGCCAGTTCCAGGGTTAATACAATATGTATATCTCTAAAAAATGTTTTCAGAAATGTCAAGATAGCTATCACTCAACAATTTGTTGGCCCACATCCACGCCACTTGCAACTAAGTTAGTAATTGGTGTATTTTCATCTACAGAACGATTCCTTTAACTCATTTTCAAATCAAATAAATGAAAATCTAATATCAACTACTTTACTTTATACTGTTTTAACCTAAAAACAATAAACAAGGTGGAATATTCACAACAAGTGAAATACAGCTGTCTGTGACAGTCAGTTAGCATTCAGCTGAGATGATTTGCAATTTCTCAATGACAGACTGACAAAATACAAAGGATTGCGAAACGTTCTATTTCGTTGCAATACATCTTTTTACGCTAGTCTGTGGAGTTTCAAAGTATATGGTAAAATAGGTGGCCAGTAAAATAATAAAAAGTGGATGTCCGCACTATATGTTAAAAGGATTAAGGGTTGATAAATAAAAACATATTCATAAAATAGCCTATGGAACATTGTATACAAAGTATATTTTGATTTAGTTTGGGCTGCTTAGCTGTTAGTTCCATTTCCAGTCTCAATTTTATTTGTGTTTAATAAGTCACTCTTGTTTAGCGTTGTCTACTGGGATAATTTGATTATTTTTAATGGTTCTTTTAAAAAAAATAGCACAACAATATAGGACTTAAAAATCTACTTTTTATGCCATGTGTAGTAGATTCACTTTCTTAAGGTATCTGTAAAAAATTTTGATTGTTAGCATAGGTTATTTTACATATGATCTTAAAGGTATTGATGAAATGAATCAAAGATATAACAAAATTAATTGGACTACTCCTATAGACTATTTGAAGTTTACGAAAAGTACAAACTAAATATATTTTTAATATGCAAAGTTTATTAAACAGCGAAGTTAAAAAATGAGTTTAGGATAAAGATAAACTAATAAAAGTATGAGTAACAATCATTTTTTAAGTTGTCCTCAAAAAAATGTAAAGATATTAACACAATCATAACAAACAGATCCAACAATTGTTCTAATTTACAAATTTATTGTAGGAGATCTCAATTTACAAGTTCAGATGCTTTACTTTTCTTTTAAAATATATTAAATTTAGTATGGTGCTTAACATGTTATAAATAGGCTATTTTTAGGATAAAACTTAACACATTTTTATATTGTTAATTTTTTAATAAAAAAATTGTGAACCATATAAAACAAACTAAATGTTATGCATGTGCTGTGTATTATTTTATGTCAGTTGGATTATAAATAGAAATGTATTAATTGAATAAAATTTGTTTTTCAGGGAAGACCAACAGAAGCATCAGTGGAGCTAAAGATGAAAAACTTTGGAGAAATAGATGTACAAGAATATGTCCCAGGGGCAGAAGTTTTGCTTGAAGAAAACAAGGTAGGGCCTGAAGTCTAACAATACAATATGTACAATATTTTCATATTTAAGTATATGGAATATCAGTTTTTCACTATGGTAGTTGACTATTTCACTTTAAATGGTATGTATTATTTTAAACAAGTTACTTAAGAGCAAATTTTATTTGAAAGAATCTTGAAACCTTATTTCATTTATTTAACATTACGTGAAAATCTATAACATAATAACAAAATTGTAACAAAAACTTCAAATATCAGTAATAGCTGTAAGATATTTATTTTGTTCTGAATGAATCTTTAACCAATTTACATGGTTTGACGTCATGTGGAATTGCCAACTTACAACCTCATTACGTGGTTTGACGTCCATAGAACACAACAGCTCGTTATGTGGTTCTATCTTGTAGCTATTTATAAGAGAATGTTGTAAGCCAAACAAAGAACATATGTTCCTATTTCATTTTTAGTTTTATTTTTCTGAATATATATTCAATGTCAGCAAATTGCATTTATGGTGGTATGAGTAATATATATATATATATATATATATATATATATATATATATATATATATACTATGTGTGTGTGTGTGTGTGTGTGTGTGTGTGTGTGTGTGTGTGTGCGTGTGTGTATATATACATACATATATATACTGGGTGCTTCAAAAAAATGTATACACACTTTGAACTTCCATAGAAAATTTATTTACCGTTCTACAAAGTAAAATTTCAGTAAATTAGAAAGCTTAAAGTCCAATTTAAATGAAACGTAAATAACAAATGTTAATACTGTTCAAATTGGTGACCTGCAGCATCAACACAATTCCGAGTACGAGTCACCACTGATTCTGTACATCGTATCAAAACGTCCAATGAGATTTCTCTACACACAGCTTGAATCTCATTCCAAAGAATGTCTAGATTACGTAGTTTACGTTTGTACACCTCATCTTTTACTGTGCCCCATAAGAAGAAATCCAGTGGTGTAAGGTCTGGAGAGCGTGCTGGAAACTCGATTGGCCCCCTGCGTCCTATCCTGCAAATTTTGATCCAGGTAAGCTCGTACATCCCTGTGATAGTGCGGCGGGGCACCATTTTGTTGAAAAATAAAAATTATAATTACCGTATAATGCACGAATGGCAGGAAATATGGAATCAGCAAGCATTTTTAGGTAATTAATACCAGTTACAGTACCTTCAAATCGAAAAGGTCCAATGAGTCCCCTTGAAACAAACCGCACCACACATTCACACCAGGCAAATTTACAGCTGTTTCAGTTATAATGTGAGGATTGTTTTCAGCCCAGTAAACACAATTGTGCCTATTGACAGTTCCATTAAGTTTGAATTGGGCTTCATCCGACCAAATGATGCTACCCATAAATACCGGTTCACGTATCACCATCTCCTGAATCCATTCACAAAATTGCAACCTTTGATCTGGATCGTCGTCACTTAGCTGTTACACCAGCCTTGGAATGTAAACACGATACTTGCCTCTCTTCAGAATGCGTAGCACGCTGCTACCACTTGCTAGATTTGTTAGGAGAGCGTTTGAAACAGTTCCAAGACTGCTGTTGAAGACTCATCACTTGTAGCTGTTCGAGGTCGACCTGAATGACCTTTATGCACATCACACACTGTTCCATTAACTTCGAATTTGTCTCGTATGCGTGTAATTGTTAATCTTGAAGGTGGTTCTGTATCATATTCCCTTCTCCACTGTCTTTAAACTTCATTTACATTCTCAAACTTCCAGTACCACTTAATAACCTGCTTACGTTCTTCAAAACTCAAACGTACGTCCGCCATGTTGATATTACAAATTCCAACTAACAATATAACATAAAGGGACGATTATGCTGCCACCTGGCGAAGAAATATAACATTAGCCTTGTAGAGCAGGAAAACTACGATAGTTCAAAGTGTGTATACATTTTTTTGAAGCACCCAGTATATATATATATATATATATATATATATATATATATACAGGGTGTCCAAAAAGTCCCGGGTCGGTTAAATATTTTAATTATAAAATTAATTATAAACCCAAAACTGTTTACAATTAATTGTTGTTGTGGAATAATAAGTTTCGTTATTTCTGAGAGGGATCGGAGTTTTGGGTTAGTAAAGTTAAAATCAAAAAGCTCATCAGTTTATTTTTTACATTAACCTAAGTTGCAAACTCAAGCCATCTTTGAACAACTGTCATTTTTGACTTGGTTATCCGTTTGAGGTCGGGTTTGCGGCTCTGTACTCTACTAATAAAGACCTTTTATTTGATATGCATATCAACCTATGCTTACGTTTAAGATTTTCTTCTGACTCCTGGCGGGCCGCCTCCCTGAAGAAGTAGCGGATCACTGAATATGTGATAAAATAGATTTTATGTCCAGTAACTTTGTGTAAGGTTTTGTAGCTCTATTTTAAATATTTTGAAAAATATTTAACCGACTCGGGACTTTTTGGACCCAAACTCTAGCCATCTTTGAACGGCTGCCATTTGTGACTCGGTTATCCGTTTGAGGTCGGGTTTGCGGCTCTGTACTCTACTAATAAAGACCTTTTATTTTATATGCATATCAACCAATGCTTACGTTTAAGATTTTCTTCTGACTCCTGGCGGGCCGCCCCCCTGAAGAAGTAGCGGATCACTGAATATGTGATAAAATAGATTTTTATGTCCAGTAACTTTGTGTAAGGTTTTGTAGATCTATTTTAAATATTTTGAAAAATATTTAACCGACCCGGGACTTTTTGGACACCCTGTATATTATATACAATTATACATATTCAGGATGTTTCAGAACTATTGTCGGATATTCAAGGGGATCATTAAGATTACAATAAATTCATTTTTATCTGTACTTGGATCTTCACTTATATGGAATTATATTGGAAACACTTATACGTACATTAACCAAATGTTGCATGGATGGTAGCAGTAATAATGTATATTTAAAAAACATAAACTTAAATTTTATATCTCCATTTCAATATGGAGACCATTTAAAATGTTCGACTTAATGATCAAGTTAGAAGAATAACTTTGTTTACATGTTATGAAAGCCAACAGCATATGTTTAAGTAAAACAAGGGGAAAATAACTAAAATATTGTAACTTTAGTGAAGATGGCAGGTACACTCTGCAGTTATTCAAGCCAGTTCTCAGTGTAAAAATTTAAATTATTTAGGTGACAAGACATTTATTAACTAACTATCAAATGTAGGCCAGTGGCAGTAATCATACTGAAAAAAAAGAACAAACCCACTTAAGCATGTTTATTATTGAAACTATTGCTTTGCTTTAAGATTAACAAACAGCTGATTGTTTGGAACTTGTGCATAATCTTATCAGCTGTTACAGTACATACATTTATTTATTTTACCATTGTTATGTTTTTATCAAAGCAATTATTGAACTAAACAGACATGTTCTGAATTATTAGCGTAATTGAGTCCTTTATGTGTTTGCTGTATGTTGTATATAGTTAGTGATGTTTAAGGGTTTTCCAGAAAACATATTTTTAAATAAAAAATATACATACTTTCAGACAGAATACGAAAATCTTAAAAATCCAACTATAGACAAAAATGAGTTTACTTAACCATAAGAACGATCCTCTAAAATATCCTATAATAGTTCTGAAACACCATGTATATATATACATAAATACATAACAGTTAGTTCTATAACTAACTATTCCTGGACATGACTGCTGACTGACCTATCACGCATAGATATATGTCATTCGTTCTGTAGCAGACAAGGAACCAGTGGTTATTCAGCATTTTTCCACCATCACAATAAATATGGAGGTTGCAACAGTTCTAAGATGATTCTGTAACAATTTTTTAACTACACAAGTCTTTGACTCATGATGCTTTTTATGCATGATGCCTATCCATGTCCTTGTTTTGAAAAGGCTTGAGTGCGTCACAGTTGTAGAATTCTTCACCACTTAGATAATATAAGCAGACCACTAGAGCATTGAGTAAATAAGGAAGAGTTAAAGTGATAACCATTTTTTATCCCTAAATTTCTTCTTATCCCTGCAATATATTTGAGTCTTGAGTGAAGATGTTTTATTAATTGATTACAAACCTGTATACAGTGTAATCCAATGTATGTTATTTTATAGGCTGAGGAACAAGACAGTGATGAATCAGACTCAGACAGTGATAATGAATCGTGGGTTGATATTTCACATTCTGAAGATGAAATTAGTTCAGTCGTGGAAAAGGACAAAGATATGAACCAAACTGATGAAATTGATGGAAAAGATACAGATTTGTCAAAAGAAAAGGTAAATTTATTACAAAGTAATCTAGCTTTCCCTGTAGACTTAATTTTTTTGTACAATACAGGTAATTTGAACTGTTAAAAACCAAATGAAATGAATATATTTGTAACTGATGTTAAATGTTCCGTTCTTAATCTTTAGTTAATCTCATAATTATTATTTTTAATGTGCAGGTAACAATAAAGTATTTCACAGTAGTGTACTAGTTTATTGTTGTAATGTAATGTTATTAGTTAAATCAGTTTTAATCAAAGCAGACTTTGAATATATAAATGCTTAATTATAAAGAAGTATGACATAATTAGTTTATTATTCTAGTTTGATAATTCTTAACTGTAGAAAGTTTTGCGGATCACCAGGCGTGAAGCGTGTTCATAATTTTGATAGTCTTACTCCACCCCTCCCAAGGAAGTGAAAGTTTGCAAGAGAAATTTTATTTGAAAATAAACTAAATTTGGCTGTAACAGAATGCACTGTAATGGTACTTAGCTATTAACTCTGAAAGAAATAACTCAACCTGTTTCTTTCTCTTCTGTCATACTTTATATTAGAATATTGATAACCCAATGGGACTGATACCTTTTTGTTTGGTATTTTTAGGTAACATAGCCACAAACTTTATCATGTGTTGTAAATTTCTAATTTTACTATCATATGTAAATACTATGGATTGTTTACTAAGTTGTTGGTTGATTAACCCTTTAGTGCCAATGTCTGGGTAACCGGGTGTTTTTAAAACATGCATAAATTGCCAATGTTCTGTTTACCGTAGTTTTTAAGAAAATATAATACATTATTTTTGTACATATATTTTATATCAATTTGCATTAAAAGTAAATGTACTTTCTGTTAAGCATGTTATATAGTGCACGAACACAGCTGATCAATCAGTAACAATGACAGAAGTTTAGGATTAAATTGGCCGATTGTCAATGAAGTCTTTGTTTTCGTAGAGTTTTTCCAGTCTGCTGTTTAGGCGAGTGCTCTGTTAGAATGTTGTTGTTATGTTTACGTTTGTTTATAACTATAATATAATCAAATCGTGTGTAATTTAGGCATGCAGTGAAGTATTATGAATCGTTGAAGGTGCCCACTGAGTGAAAATACTCGGAAGAGTAGTGGAGGAAGAATACCTAAATGATAACTTTGTAACTAATATATCTTTTATCATGAAAATATTTGTAAATAGCCAAAATCATGTTAGGCCTATTCTTTTTTACATTGCTATATAGTTATTATTATGGCTATCACTCATAGAAATGTAGTACAAGACATGGACATTTTGCTAATCAAGATAGAATTTTAGTTCCTTATAAAAAAAACGTGAGCAGTGTTTAAAAAATCCTATATTTACAAAAAATATAGGATTTTAAAATAATATAGGATAAAAATTAGATGGTATGTTTAAAATAAAGTGTTCTTTTAGTGTGCTTGACTTTGTTGAGTGTGAGAATTTGTTAGAACTTATTTGAGTGTCAAACCAGAAAATTATAAAAGGAAAAACATTTTTAAGATTTTATTGTTATCTTTTATTTTTCTTATAGTATAAGACATTTTTTAGAATATTTAGTGTTAATATACACATTTTTGTACAAAAAAATTATAAAACTAGGCCAATAAATATCAAAGTTATGACATTCATTATAATTGTATGTAAATTGCTAAAAATGGCGTTGGCACTTTTGGATAACACCTGTAAACATACACTTGGCATTATTCATTAATATTCCAAAAAAGTGTTTGACACTGAAAGGTTTATAAAGAATGTTATAGAAGTGTTTGTAAGTTTTACTAACATAATTTTATAGTTATGGAAATATGTAAAAAAATAAGCTCAACAATCATTTTGGCTCCTAAATTATGAAAGATAATAGGAGTACAGCAATTTTTAAAGTAAAAGATACTTGGACTAGATCTTTAATTGGTTAATAATTAATTAATTATCTAATAAGTATCTTGAATATGTCAAAAATGGAAAAACTGCAAAGGAAATGATCAAACGTAAACTGTGTACATAATATCTTTCAGCATAAGAGAACATTTAATACATTATATTTAAGAAAACAAATGTTGAATATACAATGTAAAAGTAACTACAGGTTGTACAAGATCATTTTTTAAATTTTATACATTAACTTGAGTGTACTTATAAGAGAATAATAAGTGTGCCATCTTCTGTTGACTATGTTGCAGTGTTACAGTATTTTTGCAATGATAATTATAAAAAAAGGATATATAATATTGTACTTTCTCGTTATTATTCACTGCAGATGAATCACAGTTCATTTTAAAAACACGGAGGGATTTGAATCTCATAACAATTTTGAGATTCACTTTTATTACAGAAAAGACTATAACATTTAACACTATTTTCATAATGTACATATTTTATTCACACTTAGTTTTGAGTGTTCAAAACTTGCATGCACGCTGTGGTAGGCAGTTTATATGAACTCCCTGTATATGAATAAAACCTAAGGTGCTAGTTCAATATTTATGAAAGTTGTGCCATTCAATAAGTAACTGTGTAAAAGTGTACACCAAAGTAGGCATTCAAAGAGTTGTATTATGTTCAAGTTTAATTATTTTTTAAGGCATCTCTCGTTTTTTCATCAGATATTCAATTGCTAATACAAGCTATTTGTATTAGGTTTTTTTATAAATTGTACAAAAGCTAATACAAAAATCCATCTTTAGGATTTAAAAAATGCATGCTAAATTTTGGTAGAATTTCATTTAAGTTTTTGATAAAGGAATCATAACACTAATTTATTCATAATTTTGTTCTAGGATGACTGTAAAGAAGCTCTAGAACTGAAAAAGAAACAAGCTGCTGAAGTAAGTGTAATGCGTATTCTTACTGATGACGACTTTAAGGAAATTGATGCTGCTCTGATTCGAAAACAAGTAGAGGCTCCCAAGAAGGGAGTCAAAAGAAAAATGGAAGACTTAAAAGAAAAGTAAGTAATTTTTGTTAGTGAATGTTGTTAATAACAATTGCCACAATGCCTGAAAGTATGATATGTGCAATGTGCATTTTGTCTATAAAGAGATTGATTGATTGTAATTAGTAAATTGACAAGAGATTTATGTGAGCTCAATAAAAGTCATTAAAATAAACATTTTATTCCTAATTATATTGTATAGAACACTCTATATAACATTGACATATGGCAAGTTTATTATATCTGACAAGACAAATTTATGCACATCAGTATATTTGTTTTCTGTTTCAGAAAGGAATTAGTGTCTCTAGCAGATATTGAAAATATTTACAAAAAAAGAAAACATGACAGACAAGCTCGGATTGAATCTGTAAAGGTAAGTTAAGATTTAAGGTGGTTATTATTTAAACTAAAATAGAGATGAAAACCTTTTATGTGATTCACAGAATAAATTTAATGTTTTTTTTTAATTGTGTTACTCATTGACTAATCTTTATAAAGGGCCATAAACTAATAACTCAAAGATCAAGGAAAATAAAGGACTATAAATCTTACAGGTATTGGTCTGACTGTATATTGAGAATGCTTTGTCCTACCTAACTCTGAATGATGTCTCTTAGTATATGTAGACATACCTGTACTTATACCATACTCCTTCTTTGTTAATGTACGTATTAACCTAGATTAGCAACCAAACATCTGCCCAAAATGAGAATACCACAGACTATTTTCTCCTAAGTTGAAATAGTTATTTCTCATACACCTTTGTTTCTATTGATTTGATATCAGTTTTGTTTTATAAGAAAAAATTTTGCCTACCAGAAAAAAATATTTACTAATAAAAGAATTTCCTGACATTTGCTATCACTCAGTGGCTAAAAAATGTCCTGTTTCCTTATTTGCACTGGATGAGTGAAAATAATTAATTTTTGTGTATATTTTAACTTGAGCAAAGCTTTTGATATTGTTAATAAAATATCATTAATAAATAAATAAGTTATAATATTTTGCTTTCAGAAGCAATGTTTGCAATTTAATCATACTTGGTTAGTGGGACTCATTCAGTTGAAATTCTATTCCGTAATATCAATAGGTGCATCTTGAGTCAAAAACTGATGAAATCATTGATTGTCGAGTTTCTTAGAGTATTGTTCTTACACTGGCCCTTTTCTTAGTATTGTTGTGAATGACATCAGTAATTGAGTGCCCAATACTGTCTTCTTTGTACTTGATACTTTAGGATCAGCAGAAGTTTGGCCCACAATTGGAGGTGTTGGCCAGCAACATAAGCTTTTGAACTATTAGAAGAGTGAAACAAATGACCTTCTTTTGCTAAGTGACTTATGCTTTTAATTCTTGATGCTAAACCACTTCAAAGGGTAACTGGGTATTAGAGACATGCAACTCGAATAAATAGTGGTAGACACTTTTGTCATTAAGTGTATTTGAGTTAGGAAAGATTCTGAAGGATAAAGATGACTTCGCCAAGCTTACCTTTAATTTATACCAGTTATTCACTGAAGTCCAGGTAATCATACTAAATCACATCCAGCAGGTCATAACAACTGCAGTATACACCAGAAGCCCAAGAATATTTTGAGTCTTTTTATGCATCTAGTAGTGAGTAGTACATTTTTTGTAGGAATAACTTAATGAAAAAGTTTGTATACTTGAAATATTTCTGATTGTATAGAAAACTGCATAACCCTTCAAAAAGTGTTATTGTGTAGCTCGTTAAGTTTTACTTTTAGGAAAAAAAAACCATTTCATTTTAATAATAGAATTTTATTTTTTATTTCAAGATTCATAATATTATTACGAAAACTAAAAATCTGTTACTATAAAATTGAAAATGAACATTACAAAAGAGATTTACTTTTTAGAATAATAATTTATTTAGCTATTTTTATTGTTTTCTTTATATTCTATTAAGTTTATAACTCAGTAAAATTAGGCAAAATAAGGATGCAACCTCGGAATGAAAGATAATAAGCTAAAAATTTTGCTTACCGTCTTTATTTTGATGGTATAAAACTTACCTCAAAAGTCTCATATAATCACGTGTACGCGTCTTTGGATATTTAAGGTCAAATTTCACGAAAAAATCAGTTTTTTTGCAAATATCTCGTTTCCCTTACGCTAAATGACTTTGAAGGTGGTTAGAGAAATTGTAGAACGGAAAATTCTCTTCAACTTTGGTCTGAAGTAATTTTATGTACGTTCAACCCTTTTTGAGATACAGCGCAAAGAGTAGGGGAACCGCTTACCTGTATATACGATAATGCGAGGTTAGCCAGTAGAATACAATAAATAAATGAGTTATATTGTTTAATTATTCACTTGCTATTATTATTATTACTTAATACTATTACTATTGTTAGCAATTATTATTAAATATTTATTATTTAATATACCGAGACGAAACCACTACAACATATATCATCGATGGTGGTTTTCTCTTGCATCGCGTTGTATGGAATAAAGATGATACTATCTCTATCTATCTATTTTGAATAAATACGTCAAATATTTTACAAACACATTATGGGTCAAGTATCGTTGTTGTATTTGATGGTTACTCAGACTAACACTAAGAACATTAAAGCAATGGAACAATTAAGAAGAACTGCTGTTGTTTCAAAATCTTACGAACTCCGCTTTGATAAAACAATGGAGGTGCCAATCAGCCAAGAACAGTTTTTATCGAATTCATCTAATAAAAAAATATTTATAGACATGCTTATCAACAAATTAAAAACTGTTAATATCACTACAAAACAAGCCAGAGATGATGCTGATGTTGTCATTGTAGAAACAGCTATTGCAGAGTCTGAACTTAAAAAAAAAAAACTTCTGTCATTGTAGGCGAAGATATTTATTTGCTAGTTATCTTGATAGGACGTGCTCAATCACATCATCAAGAAATTTTTTTCAAAAAAATGGGTAAGGGTAATGTGGAGACAAAACTGTATTCATCGAAAAGTTTTGATAAATACCCTCATTCTAAGAAACACATATTATTTTTACACGCATTTAGTGGATGTGATATGACTTCTTCTGCGCTTTATAGAAAAGGTAAAATATCGTTTATTGAAATGTTCGAAAATCATCACGATTTAAATCAATCAGCTGAAACTATTTAAACAAAAAAACTGCTCTGTACAAGAATTATTTGGAAATGGAGTACGTATTTTCTTAGCAACGTATAATGCTCCGAAATCAGAAGACGATATAGACTCTTTTCGATACACCCCAGTTCATCAAATCAACAAGACTCAACAACCAGTGCAGTTATCAAGACTTCTTCCTTCAAGTACAGCAGCTCGTCAGCATTATTGGAAAATATATTGTATTCAGCAGATCTTCTGGTGCTGGTGGTAATAATGTTGTTATTGGTTCCAGGAGTTCATTTTGCAGTACCCCAGCCGAATTCCTGGGGTTCTCATCATTTCCCAAATTTGGGTCTGATAATAGACACGAAGGATATTATTGCAAGAAAGGTTGTGGTTCTAATTGCGGATGCAGGAAATCAGGATGCACTTTAATTTGTGGGCAGTGTAATGGACAATCATGCCTCAACGCTTCATCAACTTCGGATGGTTTCAATGAAGAAAGTGAATATGTACCTGATATTCTTGAATCTTTCTATTCTGATAATTTAGTAAACGAGAATGATGATAATGAATCCGATATTGAACAGCCAGAGGAAGAAGAAGAAGAAGAAGACGATGAACAAGAAGAAAATTAAACAAAAAATATTAATCATTAATAATGAAAACAAATATTTTATATTTGTAATTTTTAATAAATTGATTATTGGATCAATAAATAATAATATATAATTAAACTTCATTTGAAATATTTCTTTTAATATTGTATGTTTGGTAAAAATAAAAATAAGTATTATTTAGAGAATATATAATTTATAATTAATATCTATAAATATGGTATATTAAATAATCTATATATATAAAAATGAAACTGTTCGTGTGTAACAGCATCACTCACAAACGGCTGGACGGATTCGCCTAATTTTTTTTTTAATTTGTTCGTCTTGATCTGTAGAAGGTTATAGGATACTTTTTTATCCCTTTCCCGATTCAGGATTCCGCCCCACTGGTTACAGAAATACCCGTAAGAAAATGCATTGCAGCAAACATATGTTATTAAGTGAAAGAGTCTTTTCAAATTTTTAATCAGCTGTTCTTTGTAAACATATATAATGCGACAAAAAATATATTTATATATAAATTTCTTTACACTTTATAGTTTTAAAGCATAGAGTAAGCTTAAGAGAAACGACAAATTTTGTTTAAACTGTTTTCTGCAATCATAATATATAAAAATGAATGTTTGTGTGTTTGTCCTTTATAGACTCAGAAACTATTGGACCGATCACTATGAAAATTTGTATTTTTCTATGTAGAAGGTTTATACGCAATGCCCATTGATGTAACTAACCACCAGGCTGTACTGCAAGATATAAAAGTTATCAAAGCGCCTGCACATTATAAACTGCAATTACAACACAGTAGTTACGTATATTAAAATATCCAAACACTATTTGAAGGCAAAGAAATATACGGGCAAAGCTTAAGAGACCGTGCGAAGCCGCGGGAAACAGCTAGTAAATAATAATAAATATTTAATAATAATGATAATAATGCTAACAATAATAATAGTATTAAGTAATAATAATAGTAGTGAATAATTAACAATATAACTCATTTATTTATTGTATTCTACTGGCTGACCTCGCATTATCGTATATACATGTAAGCGGTCCCCTACTCTTTGCGCTGTATCTCATAAAGGGTTGAACGTACATAAAATTACTTCAGACAAAAGTTGAAGAGAATTTTCCGTTCTACAATTTTCTCTAACCAACCTTCATAGCCATTTAGCGTAAGGGAAACGAGATATTTGCAAAAAAACTGATTTTCGTGAAATTTGACCTTAAATATCCAAAGACGCGTACACGTGATTATATGAGACTTTTGAGGTAAGTTTTATACCATCAAAATAAAGACGTATGCAAATTTTTAGCTTATTATCTTCATTCCGAGGTTGCATCCTTATTTTACCGGACTATTAAACAATGTTTAATTATGCACAAATTTTGTCTATTTGAGAACTTGGTTCCTAATCCAAAAAATAACAAAGGAATTACTTTTTGATATTTTTTCCATAAGTATGTCTTTAGTATAGTTTAAGAAAATATTTATCTAAGAAATGTTACAATCATGAAAAATAAATATAAAGTCTTACGGAAAAGCTTTTTAAACATAAAAAATTTAGTCTTATAAAACTTGATATTACAAATTGGTTTTTATTTTATGTTTATAACTTTGTTGAAGTAAAATAAACTAATAACAATTAATTTACGAACTGGAAAGATCACGACTAGAAGCTTAACCAAACGAGAAAATGTGTGGCTTGGCTTCACAACCACCTCTCTCCCCTGTTACTTTTGTTTTGACATAAATGCAAATTCTTTATTGCTGCCAACTTGTTACTCAAAATAACGCTGCTGCACATCAATGCATTTAGTGTCTCAATTGTACATTGGTATTTTCTTCAGACAATTGCTCAATAAGTAAATCTGAAAATAAAGATCACTATTTACATGTCAATATATAGGCATAACCAGTATAGAAATACAGATTGTAAGAGTTTATAAATAAATCTTAACAAAATATATTAAAGGTCGAAGCAACTAGTTTGGTGCCATAAAAAGGGAAAGAAATCTATTTTTTAATGTTGGTATAGACTCAGGTTTTAGCATTCTAAGGTCACTAAACTTAAGCAAAATCGCAGTTCATTTTCTTTTATTTATTCTGTTTATTAAAACGTTGATTTGGGTACAAAACCAGCTATTGATTTCTACACAATGGAATCTTCTATTTTCATGGGTACCAAGAACATTGTGCCATTTACTTATAAAAGCTGTTTTTTTTAGTGATTGAACTTGCTCACTCGCTACATGTGGGATGCTTGAATTCAAAGACAATCATTATCACACGTACATGTGAAATGTACGTTTTCGTGCACTTCTGATTTTATACTAATGAGGAAAATACTTTCCATGTACTTTTTAAAAGAGAATTTCTAAAGAACTGTGTTTATTTCTTTAGAAAGGACAAGAAGGAAGGGAGAAGTTTGGCTACAAGGATGGAAGACTGAATCCCTTTTCAAGTAAAACTAACAGAGAAAAGAAGAAGAACAAGAATTTTATGATGATAAAACATAAAGTCAGAGGGAAAACAAAGCGTTCCTTTAAAGACAAACAGGTAATATATTTAGTATAACTTTTTGTTGGTACTTTAATTGTCAATCTGAGATGTATATACATAAATACAGTCTCATAGCTGATGTATAAAATATTTAGAAAGCAGTGGTTTTCTACACACAGAAGTATCAGATAAAAAAATCTGTGATTTTGTAGGATTATTGAATGAGTTCCTATAAATTGTACAAGGTGTGTTCTGAAAGTAAGAAACCATTTTAACAAAATTATTATTTTCATATGAAAGTATATTTTTAATAGTCTTTAAAAGTAGCAGTTTTAAAAACTTATTGTAGTTTGTGACAACTGATCAAAACGTCAACATCTTACAAAGTTTACATTCTTTACAAATTTGGCCACCCTGTCATGAACACTAAGTTTCCAGTATCATGCTATTTGTAGATCTTCAAAGTAGATGTAATCTCTAAATGTTCTAAAATATTGGTATTTTTTAGTTAATTGATACAATTATTAGTGCTAATGTAACTTTACATTTAAAATCTTTAAACTACCCCCCAAAAAGCTTATTTTGGGGAAATAATTTCACTTTTGTTTCTTGCAGGGGTGTCCTGAATTTCATTTTTATATTTTTGTCCATTGAAGGTTGAACAGGATCCATCCATGCTTTTAACTTAATTCATTTAAATGAACTGCCATTTTGTAGTGGGTTGAGAAGGAAAGCTCTAGTTGCTATTTTTCTTCTTTTGTCAAGACTTTTTAAATGAAGTGTCACTTAATGGATCTTTACATTTTAAAATTTTGAGCCGTCCCCAAAAATCCCATTTTGGGAAATAGGCAAAGTTGTAACAGTGACTAAAAGGTTTACTTCTATTTCCTAGTAAGGTGTCCCGAATTCCACACCTCCATCTTTATTTATTTATTATATTGCTGTCATGGATCTTTTACATCTGTACATTATCAAGACAACAATAATTAATACAATATTAAGACAATTTTTCTCCATAACACATTTATTGTTATAATTTGTTCCAGATTGCACTGAGAAATTATTTGATCAAGCAAAAGAAAATGAGATGATCCTGAGGTAACATATTTGTTATAAATGGAAAATAAATGTTATTGTATGTTAATATAAACCCTTGTTTTTTTTCTTTTAACCAACTTCAAAAAATCAGGAGGTAAAAAATGTTACCTGTTCCTATGTCTTCTCTTTTTATGTTCTTTCACTGATTTTTCTGTAACTGATCAGTAGTACACAAATTACCAATAGCTCAAACTCATATTGTCTTATTTTTTGTGTGAAGAGACGTAAATAGATAAATAATTACTGTAGTTTTATAAAATATTACTTTGATAATAAAAAATTATAAATTATTTCCTTAACAATAGTATTAAAAAATATTGTTTAATATCAAGGCTATGACGTGTTGTATTTTTTTTAAGGTTGGCTTTAGTACGGGAGCTAGCAACGTTTCTAAAACAAGAATTTCAGGTCAGCTGATTTTTTGATATGCCGTCTTTCTTGCTCTTTCGGTTGGAGTCCGGACTACCTGGCTGGTGGCAGTGGTTGCGTTTATTAATGCGCATCTTACCTACACAGGTGAAAATCCTGGAGTTTAAAAGAATTTTTTTATGTGTAATTTTCAGTTTTTTCCCTTTAGATAGATCTACCAGACATTAATTTTTTATTGTCAGACATTTTTACTGTTGTTAATTATGTGCCATACGCACAATTTTTTTTTTATAACAAATTTAAAGTATTTTTTAATGCCTGTAATTTTTATATTAGGTTATTTAAACATAAAATAATCTAAAATTAATTTGCCAGACGTTAATTTGATTGTTAAATATTAAATATAAATAAAAAAGTAATGAAAAATTATTGCGGTATGATGCTTGTGGTTGGAGAGAGACAGTTTGAAGTGCAAGAGAGACAGAAAGCGACGGCAGCGCTTCGGCTAGTGTATAACAGAATATTTTTAAGAATGAGACAGAAAATAATTGCAAAAATACATTACTTACGCTTTTTCTTGTAAATACAACTTACAATGAAAAAATTTTAATATAAAAATTAAAATAAGTATAAATTGAAAAGAATGGAATTAAAATATATCATAGAAGGTTCAAAAATGACATTTTTTATTCAAAAGTGGTTATCACATGTAAATTACAAATATTTTCATTCTATAATATCACAAAAAAGGCGGCAATTTCATAATCATCATCATCATCTTTCCTCTCACTGTCAGAATTATTTATATCATCGTCTTGGGAATTGTCATTGTCTTCCAATACTCTATCATCTGTAAAAAAGAAATTAAATTTCTGTAATTGTTTTTGTTTTTTATTTAATAATTCAGTTTTTATTGATAAATGTTCTATTTTATACTTACTTTGAATAATAACATCTGAAACTGTGGAAGGTAATTGCTCTCCCACAAACCAGATAAAATCATATTTATCATCGTTGATGGTCCAACCGGAAGCAACTGGAGATAAAGATGTTGGATGTTTTAAGTGAGCATTTCTCCATAGCTTAGTCACATAGCGAACTCTTAATACATGTGGAGCAATTCTGCTTTACATCGTGGCAAACTGGATGAGTCGAAGTTACGATATTTTTTTTTCAAAGTTCACATCGGATTTTTTTGACTGTAAAGTGCTTGAGAATAGATGAAATCGAACATCATTAACATTCGAAGAATTTTAACTCCATACATTTGACAAATAAACTTCTCAAGGGTTAGAAAGGTAGTTTCAAGTATTTCTTCGTCATCCGTAATAATATTTTGAAAAGCTAATTGATATTCGTTCGATTTCTCTAATATTTTAAAAGGTCTAACTTTGCCTTTTCTAAAAAATGCTGGTGTGTAATCGCACCCGGTGATTGCGTGGAAGCATGGAAAAGCTTTACATAAAGATACTCCAAGTATTTGGTATATTTCATTGACGTTTATGCATCGTTGATGATTTCCTACGCCCATATCCATCCAGATTTTTAAAGATGAGTTAATTTAGTGATCCATATTTCCCAGAAGTATAATTAAAATATCAGAGTCAGAACAGCGTATAACAACTTCAGCGTCAACATCGATTTGACAAATATGAAAAATGATCCTAGAATCAGCTTCTTCGTGTTCTTCACATGATAATGATTCTTCAGTTGTTTTAATCACTTTGTTATTTAAAATCTTGTAAGAATAACATTTATTGTAACTTACATAAATATTTTTATTAGCAATAAAAGGTACCATATCTTTACTATCCCAGTGATCTATAAAAAAGTTTACTAGAGCTTCTTTAAATTGTATATTTTTAAGTTCTGCTGCAAAATTATGTGGTCGAGCTTGATTTGGACCAATTGATACTAGACTGGTTGCTTCTTCTCGGCGTGAACGTTCACAATCTTTGATAGAAGGCGAGAAATACTGGTCAAAGACAATGTCAATACGAATAGATTTCATTTGGGAGATAGTATTTATAGACTTTTTAGGTATACCATCATACGTTTGTGGTACATCTTTCATGAGATGCAACAAAAAGAAACCATCAACAAGACAAACATCAAAAGATGACGGTTGTTGATGAATAGTGTTGCCCAATTTATTTTCGATGAGCTTTGCTAATTGTGATTTATCAGTTTTACAGATTGAACCATCTGGGTGACACATTGATGTTGGCATAGGGTTGAGTGGGAATGTCAAAACCTTCTAAATGTGAACCTTGTGAGTTAGAGAAATCCCCAGCATTCTACCAAATAGATCTCTTTGCATTCACAACTCAACGACTTTATTTCATAAAGTCTTCTTTATTTCCTTCTTTTTCTTTGGCACCTCAGCAAAATTAAAAACTTTATTTTTTGTTATTGGTTTATCAAATTTATTCTCATCTTCAATGCATTCACTGATAAATTGTTTTCTTAAAGTCTCACCATTCTCTTCAATATTTAGTAAAAAATCAGTAACGTTGGGAGAAGCAGGCTTTGAAGTAGCAATGTTGTATAGATTTTCTTTGTCTAATTTTGGATCAAATGGATAGCAATTTTTATTGAGAATTTCATTAAAATCAGCAATTTGTTTTCCATAGATTTTAATTCTGTTCGGTTGTAATTCTGCTGTAACATCTTGTAAGTATCTTAAGCCACAAACATCCAAGACATGTGATATTAAAGCTGCTCTTATGCTGTGGCTTTTGGTCCAGCGTTGACGTGCAGCTAAAGAATTAGTAAAGTGAGCAATTCCGCTCAGTCGTTTAGCTGCATCGGCATTTATCGTTTGCTCCAGTGTAAGATCTATTGGTATTTGTGAAAATGGCTTATCAGTTCTTTTGACTCAAAAACATCCTTTATTAAAATCATCTTGTAGTCCAAGGGGGGGTTTTATCGACATTATTTAAATAATCTGAATATTTTACCCAATAACGAGCGTAGTTAGATTGATTTACAATAAAAAATAAGTTCGTCATTTTTGGAATTGCGTGCGTAAACATTTGAAAGTCACCCATACGTATACTTCTCGAAAGGTTTATGTAATAACTAATCAACTGGATGTAGATCATGTAGAACTGTGCTGTTTTTCTATGGTTACCTTGCCTGGTCTTTGCTACGTATTTCTTGTATGAATTGAGCAGTTGCGATAACATTTCATTAGGTAATAAATCAGTGTCCGTTGATGATGAGAAGGAAATTTTTTTCTCCTGATATTCTAAAAGATCTTCATAAATTTGTCCTTTTACAAAATCATATTCAGCATTCTTACTTTTCAAAAATTGATCAAAATGTAACATCTGTAAGCCTAATGCCATCAACGGATGTAGACGTTTACAACGATTAAAGTGTTTACCCTCAATTATTCCATTTACAAACCCTGAAGAGCAATGATTTTACTCTCAATCATCATATGGGATAATCCACACTCATCGATGAAAGTACCGACAGCTTTAAAAAAAGCCATCATTAAATGAAACGATCCAAGATGTATAAAAAGATTACTAAACTTGAGACCTTCTGTTGCTTGAATTTTATAAGCTATTTTAGCAATTGCTAAATCGTATGTGACCTGTACATAAGTTTGACCACATTCTTTACCAACTGTTTGTGCTGTTCCATTATAAACGCGACCACTGATACATTTGTTGGTGATAAATTAATAGGAGTAAGATATGATACTTTCTGTTTTGGAGTATTGTTTTCTATCATTCTGCCATTAAATTCTGTCCAAGATGGTGTATTTGGCACACGAAAAACATATGATAGAAAATGTAACAGATCAATGGTTTGTAAAGATGAAAAATTTTCAGGTTATGGTGATGATCGATCAATGTCGACCGGTGTTAAGTGACCTGCCATCTTTAATCGCTTACCATAAGGAATTATGTCAGGAGTGAAGTCTGTCAACGATTGTTTTCTTTTTTGTGATGGTTCTGTTGGTAATAAATCTTCTAAATTATCATTATCTTGATTTAGTTGAGCATGTGAATTATTATCAATGTTTTGGTATATGATTCCCACAGTATCATGCAAAGTTTCTTTTCCATTCAAGGTATCAACGTCTATCAAAATTATCAAAAGCTACACCAGTACATAGTGAGGGATTTAAAATGATGTCTGGAGGACAAACTTGTGTTCTATGTACTGATGAGATAGTTGCTTCTGTTTCCAATTCTTCTAGAGTAGTATAGTTACAGCAATGTCCAAATCTATTTAAAATATTTATTATTTTCTTACCACTTGTGAGACTTTTTATAGACATACCAAGAGTAATGTGTTTGGATGGTTTAACGGTATCATTACTAACACAAAAAATTGTATCAGCAGCCATTGAAGAACTCAAATCTACTACAATTTAACCCATCTCTGCGTCTAATATCTTTACCCCCAATAAATCCCTTGAAGAATCGATCTAATTTATCAGGAATCTTGCATTCACCAGTAATCAAGTCATTTGTTGTAATTTTTAATGGTAATTTTGATTTTTCAATTTTCAAAATTGTATTTCGTAATATTAACGCGACTTTATCAATAAGGTCGTTTTCTTCAAGTTTTGTTAGATCATCTTCTAATAAACCACAATCCTTATGAATAATAATTTTTCTCTTTTGCTTCGATATAATTTTGATATTTTTCTTGAAATATTTTTGTTTTTTTTTTTTTTTTTCTTCCAGATAATGATTAGTTATTAAACTTATATCTGTCTGAGACTGAAATTTCTGCTCATACTTCAACTCATTATTGTACATATCACGAAGAGATGATAGTGATACACAATTTTTTTTCATTAAAACTTCTTTGTTTATTGCTGATACAATATGATTGAAAATTTCTTTATGGATATTACGATTTTTATGCCAAGAAGTACATGGAATGTCTGAAACTACTTTATTATACTCATTTAAATAATTTAGTTCACACAAATGATGATAAAAAATTGGTGTATTTGTGGATTTTAAATCATTAATTTTTTGTAACAACACATCATTATTAAGTTCCTCCATCCACTCAGTTATTTTTTGATAAAGTTTTGGATCTTTTGATGAATGAAGATTTTGTTGTTTTCCTTTATTTTGTTTACGATCTTTGTCACAATAAAAACAAACATTTTTGAATTGTCGACTTGCCTCAACACATTCAATATTTGCGTCAGGATAATTATCACAAACGTTTTTTTCATTGATACTCAAATTGCTAACAGAGCTGGAAGCTATATCTCCAAGCATTCTCTGACTATCTAAACTTACAGCTGCATCCTCTGAAAGTACCTCATCGTTAAAACTTGGGTTAGGATGTCCTGACATACACAGATTATTTACATTTTCACCAGCATCTTCCGGTATTATTTTTTTTATTTAAACTCAGTTCAAGATCATGGGATGTTGTCTGATGAATTAAACTTGAAGCAGCAATCTCACTTACGATTTCACTGTTTGTGTTACTCGTAATAGTATCACTGATATTTGCTGGAGTGTTTGATGACAAATTATGTGGAATATATTTACTGGTACTATCTATTTCAGTCGATGGATCACGATATTTTGCCATTAAAGCTGTAAAACTGCTATAACATTGTCTGTGGTGTCCATCTGTCTCATTTATTTCAGTAGACAGTTCAATGTCACTGTACTTTAATTTATATTTTAAACGTATATTCAAAACTTCCTGGCACTTCTTCAGTTTATCAATCACGAAAAGAATTATTTTATCTTTATGTCCTTTACAGAAAACACATTTCATTTTACCACTGGCCATTGTAGCGAAATTAATAAATAAACATAACAAATAACACAAACACAAAACAAACATGTGACTTTAGACTGACGCCATATATTGTCCATTTGCCGAAGCGCTGCCGTCGCTTTCTGTCTCTCTTGCACTTCAAACTGTCTCTCTCCAACCACAAGCATCATACCGCAATAATTTTCATTACTTTTTTATTTATATTTAATATTTAACAATCAAATTAACGTCTGGCAAATTAATTTTAGATTATTTTATGTTTAAATAACCTAATATAAAAATTACAGACATTAAAAAATACTTTGAATTTTTTATTTAAAAAAAAAATTTCGCGTATATGGCACATAATTAACAACAGTAAAAATGTCTGGCAATAAAAAATTAATGTCTGGTAGATCTATCTAAAGGGAAAAAATTGAAAATTACGCATACAAAAATTCTTTTAAACTCCAGGATTTTTACCTGTGTAGGTAAGATGCACATTAGTAAACGCAACCATTACCGCCAGCCAGGTAGCCCGGACTCCAACCGAAAGAGCAAGAAAGACAGCATATAAAAAAATCAGCTGACCTGAAATTCTTGTTTTAGAAACGTTGCTAGCTCCTATACTACTTAGATTGGTGCTCACTGGCACTATTTATTCCAGTAGTAATTATTTAAAAGGTGGCTATTTACAGCAATGAGGAGTACGCTTTTTATGAAGTCTACTGTAGTAATAGTAATAGTAATAATTCTTTATTGCTGTAAACAATTGACAAAATTGTTTTTGAAAAATAATTTCTAAAATATTATTTAAAAAAATAATGTCTCTTTAGTTAATCATAGGTACACTCAATTACAAACAGAGGTGTATGAAATAGAGATTCCTGATGTATAAGAATTGCTCCGACATGTGCAAAGACCAAGAAAGTCCTTAAACCGCCGAACTGAAGCATGCGTTGTTGAAAGAGGGTGTCAAATTGTACATCTGTCATTTTGTAATCATATACATATGTCATCTGTAAAATACTTCCATGTTCACATACTATATTTTATATCGTAGCAAGAGATAATGTGAAATTTGTCCAAATTTAAGTTATAAATTACAATTTATAAGTACTTTAATACAAATATGTTTTGTAGATCAAATACATATTCTTGAAATTCATTGTATATTATCTGAAATCAGAATGGCCACTCAAAATCTCTTTTCAAATTCTTGGTTGAAAATTTCTAGTCTATTTTCAAACCAAATAGACAACTGTATTTAACCCTTACAACAAGTGCAACAATGACGTTTTATCGTCACTAGAGCAGTATTTGCAAAAAATGCCACAAAGCTGCGGTACTCTAGCAATTCATACCAGCCTAAGAACACCACGTTACTTCAAAGGAATTTGCAAAGATTCAGGGAAATGAATATATTTAAAATTCCAAATCATTTTTCATTTTAAGTAATAGAATAAGTTATAAAATGAGCTTCCAGAATATATTACATTTACGTAAAAATGTATGGATGTATATTTATTTACAACTACACAAAGTACAATGTACGGATAAAATAGGAATTAGCGGTCTGTTTACTATCGAAGAGCTAAAGTCCGCGCATAGAACCAGCAGACACGCTAGCGTTGACAAATATAAACACAGAAAAAACGAACTTCAATTAAAATATTATTTATATAAACCACGTTATTCTGTTGCTCTATATTTCTAAATATTTAATACAAAAAGAACAACAAAAACATGTTTCACCCAACTGTAATTGAATCGTGAATTGTAAAAACCCCATAAGTAACAAAAAGTAAACTTCCGGTAAACTACAAAAAACTATTTTAAATAGTTTATTAAGGTTTTTAATACTATTACATTTTTGTGTGTGTTTAGTACATGTAAAAAGACATATGTATCACATATTTTTTTAAATTTTAACACCAAAAGCATCTCTGTAATTTTATAATTAACTATGTTGCACTTATGGGTTTTTCCAACAAAATCACCATTTAACATATTGTTTTATGCTGAATTGGTGGGTTTAAATAACATTTTACTGTAATTTAAGTTGAAAACAGTTTATTACTAAATACTATGTTACTAAGATACTTAATATAGTCTTAAATCATATTTTTACAGAATATTTTTTTCAAGACTTTATTCTGCATCATTATATCTCTTTCTTTATTAATCTGGTCTGTAGTTGGCCATGTATAAATTTCTTCATACCACCATTTCTTTTCATCGGGAATATACTGAAAGATCTTTTTTAGATCGTTCATCTTCTTTATATTTATGGGCACTCGGTCATTGTAGGCCGCTGTGGATGGGATAATAATATCTTGAGAAGAACTTCTAACGGGTAGATGTATGGTGAAAACTTCATGAGGAATAACTCCCCCAATAAATTCATTACACAGTACCTTCCCTTTCTGTTCTTTTGTATGCAGAAAGTGGTTGAACTTTGAGATCTTAAAATGAACCTTGTCATGTTTTGGCAACATTGCGTCCATAAGAGCGATCAGACATACATGATTGCTTGTAGTAAGCTTGCCACCAATTTTTGAAATCGAGTACATTTTCTTTTTCAACCAAGTTTACTGTAAACAATGGGGAAGAGTTTACAATAATTTCGGTTAGTTCTCTTATTGTGTATATTCTATCAACTCTTTTCTTTACTCTTTTTATTGTACCGAATGCTCGGTCGCAAGGCAAAAAGGAATGGCCCCGCAAAGGATAAAAACTGTTCAATTTTTTCAAACTTCCCCATTTCAACCAGATCATTAAAATACTTGACCAAAGTATGGTTCTTATTCTGACCTCCACAATTGTCAGAAAAGAGATACAGAATTTTAGTATTTTCCTCTTAATTCATTTTGAATGTAGTCATGAATGAAGGAGGTCACTTCATTTGGCCCTTTATGACATGTGCCTTTGTGATAAACATATAGTTTAGAGCTGTTGTCTTTTAAGTTGGTCACACAAAAAACATTTACTGTTAACTGTCTAAGATAAAATATATCCTGAACTGGTATGTCAGGCAGCTGAACACACATCATTTAGTCAAAACAAAGTCCAGCAAACTGTGTCATCATTGGCACATAGCTCAGTTATTTCTTGAATTTTACTGTAAAATTTATTACTTCTACGCTTATGTACAATAAGCTCTGCGACAGCTGTACGTTTGGCTGCATCATTGAGACAAGGGCTTTTTTTTTTACATTTAAAGCTTCACAAGTCACGCATGAGTCTATTTGTGGTCGCCCAAACCTCAAACTAAAGCGTTCTCTAAATATTTTATGGTTAAAAACCAGTACGTAACTTGTAGGTCAGGATGTCTTTCTTTGAAGAGACTGTGCATTTTCTTTACTGTTAAGTCTGAACTCAAATACGTTACTTCAGTTTTAGAGTAATGGGAGACTTTTTGTGGAAAAGACCTAATATGATCTTCAACCAAACAACAAACATCTCCTGGCATAGCATATTTACAAGGAGCTTTGCCACGTAAGTCACAAGGCAATTTGTTGTCTTTAAGTAGGTTGCACAGCCTCCTTAACCGTTCAGTTGTGATTCCAAAGAAAACTACAGAAAGCAAATTTACATACCTCCAAGAAGTGTCTTGCAATTTCACACAGTATTGATACGTAACACTACGTTTTGCAAGGTCATTATTTTCAGTTTTTGGTTTCTTAGGCCTCTTGACTTGCAGTTGCTCAATCAAAGATTGTAAGTACACATCTTGACTGTTTTTTTGAATCCAGATCCCAAAAGTTTGAAAATAGCGTTGATACGTTCCAAACTCATTTAACTCGGTCAAAACATTTTTTTTCTGCACCTGATAACAAAAACAAGCATAAACAAACAGTAACAGTACTAATTTCAGCTAGTAGGCCTAGTTCATAGAAAACCGAACAGTACGCCCTTACTACTAAGCTACAACGGTAGCCCATTCCAATAAATAAAACAATTTTTTTAGGTCAGTCGATGCCTTTTAGATTTAGTAAAAAAAGTTAATTAACATCCAGAAAAGAGGCTTTTTATTGAATTCTCCTGCAATTCTTTTCTAGGCTATACGATTATGATTACTGAAACCTATATCCGATATTAGAGCTAGGGCTAATTGATTATAACGTAGGCCTATATGTAAATATCATGCAATGTTGGCTATAACAAAATTGACCCGTGTGTACAGCAGTCAATGAAATCACTATTCCATCACTGTTGGTATAATACTGGTCTACATTATTTATTAAAGTATTGAACTTCAGAAGAATAATATTTTTATGTAAATATAACCACCTCTACTCTAGACTGTTATGATGAAAAGTACTAAATATAGAAAATCTATCCCCAATAAAACACAATTATTGCATTTAGAGTTACTAACAAATCAATCAGTAGTCTAAGCGTTGTTTTATACTAATGACAGAATTAAGTTAATATTAAGTCTAAAAAGATCACAAAAAGGTAAAACTTACTTGCAATCTGGTCCAATTGTGGCCTTCGGCACAAGGTTTCTTTTCTTTGTTGTGTACTCTTCACCTTTCAACCTTTTATGTTTAATAACTTTTCTTTGATATTTATCATCATTTCTTATGCTCGTTTTCTTTTCAACACTTCATTAGTGTTCATTTCACTATCTATCGAATCACTCATATTGCTTATTCTTCATAGAACACAGCTAGAGGTTAGGTTAACAACACATCAATAACAGTGTTTCTTCACAAACATAAAAAAAAATACCTTAAAACAGCTGATTTTACAGGACCACCAACTGCTTTGTTGTAAAAACAACATAAGTAGTGTTACTTGTGTGGTTTTTCCAACAAACACATAATTCAAGGCCATTTTTCAATGTGTTGTGGGTATGTCAGATGTGTTGTTTTTAACACTAAAACTTGCATCTGCATTCATTTTATCCAAATATGTAAAAAAAAAACCCATTTTGACCAAAATGTCAGTTATGGGGTTTTTACAATTCACGATTCAATTTGAGTAATGGCGATCGTTCTTGCCCACAAATAGACAGTGCAGACTCTCTATGCGCCAAAATAAATATAAAAAATACTAATTATAACTAAAATATTACTTGTTAACTTACAGTAATTTTTACTTTGGTTATCTTCTATCTACTTTTTTCCAGACAGAAAGTATACAAATGTTTTAGCAAGACTTATTTTTGGATTCGAGATTTAGCTTCTCCATATCAATAATGTTGTGAAATTGTGATCTTTCAAACATGTCTTGTACTATAGAATTCTATATTTGAGAATTAGGAGTATTTATCAAATTCAGAATCTGATTCAAATATCCTGGATTTGACCATCACCAGTATAACGTTTCTGAAAAATATAAACAACAAAGCTACCAATTTAACATTCTTCAGCTAAACTACCTATGGTTGTAGTGTCTTGATCATATTGTCATTATATGAGTTGCACCATAATGGCAAATCTTGTGATTATGAAAATACATGTATCACCGTGGATAATATTTTCTGCACATTCAATAACAAAAAAGCCTTTGAATCTATGTTTAAATTATTACAAAGCAAATTTTTTGAATGCATTTGTAAACAACAAATAATAATTTTTCATGAAATCACTTTATTAACATTAACGAATATTTGTGATTCGACTTATACTTTATATCATATTGCTTGCTTTCACATACAAGAGATTTACAGCATTTAAGGGAGTTTCTGTTCTACTCTTCATGAAATAAAATCCTATGATAAGGAAAATAGATTTATTCCTTCAATCCATTTATCTCTGACAGGTCAAATGTTTTAAGACAATAGAAACTTTTGATTTCACTTGCACAGCCTGAGTACAAAGTAAAAGGAAAAAAAATACTTGTTTAAACACACCATTAATGAAACCTTCTCATTTCAGTCAAGAGATGTTTGATGGTTTGCCAAATCTTTTTTTAATATGTGTAAAACTTAATGTGAACTTATATTAATAATTCTCTTAACCCTATGAATACCGTTGATGCCTCAGGCATTGTGACAGGTCAAATTACGACATTTGAATATTCGCGGGGAATTGGCAGACTGTGACGTCAGTGAATCGGCAGACTGTGACGTCAGTGAATCACATGTTGTCGGAATTGAGATTTATTTAATTAATAACGGAGAAATATATTAAACTTTATACGGGAACAAATTTAATTAATTAAAATGAGTTATACATAACCAAAATTCGTGTTTTACAAAAGTACTAAATAAAATTACGCAGAAAAGCCAATTGTAGGATAAAATGACTTGCGTATTGATGACGTCAGAAAGCACATGTTGCTAAAAATTTAAATAAAAAAGCTTTAGAAAAATAATAAAAGAAAAAAGGAAGACTTAAATTGATCAATAATTATAGTGAACGTGATAAATTTCGACAATCATAAGAAAAGAATCAAATTATATTTAATCGTGAAGACGCTGATTTGAACGGGAGAGGGGATGAACATTGTGTGAACCGGTATGCGTAGTTTTTATACGGAGAATCCTTCTTCTCTGTCTGGACTTTAAGCAGTAAGGACGTCTACTCGTATAGATGAAATTTGAAACTGTACAATAGTGCATTGAAGTTGTAATAAGGGATGGGATGTTGTGTTAGTGAACAAAAATCAAAGCAAAGTGAGTAGAATTAGACAGTATAATATAAAATAAATTGACGTCAAAGTCATTTGCTTTGTCTTTCATTGAGTATCCCATCTACAAAGAAATGTGGTAAGTAAGATAATAAGCTTTAAATTAAAGAATATTACTTTCAAAACTTATTTGATTCAAAGTGATTGGTAAGAACAGTGAATATTTTGTGAACTTTATTATGATATAAACAATCATATTGATCAGAACTTTCAAAAGAGTAGTATTAAGTTTGAACCATTATTCAACCTACTTAAAAAACCTGAGATAATATAGACCCAGTGCTAGTGATATATAACGTGTAGCCTACTTTCATTAATACAAACTACACTTTCAACAACACCACAGACATTGAAGTTTGATCGTTATTTAAATATCAACTTGGAACAATATGAGTTAGCCAACACGAAGCAAGTCGCACAACCAATGAGGGGCAGCACACTTTGAATACCGATTGTGAGAAAATTGGGACAACAAACGGGGGCCTGGAACGTAGCAAAATCGTACAGCCAACTGGGGACTGGACCGTAGCAGAAGGGCGACCAAAGTGGATCGTAGCAGAATAGGCACAGCAACGTGTGGACCGTAGCAGCATCGATGTGCGTGCCTTTATGTTTTACACATTCATTTCGCCAGCTGTTGAATAACACCAGTTTTTTTGTTTGTTCTATGTTGGTGAAAACACGTACTTCGATTTAATACTCTGTGGAAATAATTGGAGTTTGGTCACTTTTTTTTGCTTTGTTGTGGACATAAATTTATTTGCCTTTGTCAATGTCAAGAAATAAACAAAACCAACTAAAAGAGTAATCAAATATCTTTTACTAGGCATGGTATACTACAGGTAAAGTATTAAAATATAAAAATATTTCTTTGTGTAGGTTTTTTACACCTACATTTGAACACAGCTAGAGGTACACATTTATGACAATTTAAGTACACAATAAATAAATAGAACTATATACTTTTTTAACCCTACACTTGGCATGAAAAGAATTTTTGTCGTTAAACTTATCGTCTAACTTGGCAACAACAAATATTTGTCGCCAAAGTAGACATGTACCGTTTTTTAATTTTAGGCATTTAAAGTCATATAAATGATTTGTATTTTATATATTCTTGTAGAGTATTAACTATAGTACCGATTTATTGTTCTTACTTTGATTATCGTACATCGTTCTCAACGGACAGCTGACTCAGGTTTTAAACCAGGTTTAAACCTGACAGACCATGTACCAAACATGATTTCGTAGTAAATGTTCTCTCACAATGTTTTGAGACAGACAGAGGAGTACTTTACACCTGGTGATGTCCAAGACCCTGCTCATGAACTTTCGAAACTCCCCAAGATGAACTGACACTTGTCTGCCCTATATGAGTTCAAAATCTTGAAAAAGAAAACAATTTTTTTGCCCTGGATGTAATTGTGGAGTTCACCTTAAGTACTTCTGCACACGTTTAGAATCAATTCCGAAAATATCTAGACTGCAGAAAGCCCTTAAGAGACCATACCATGAACTATTGGTTTGACATATCTTTACGGAAGCATACACAGACACCATCAGCCTCCTCTTAGCAACCCAGTTTCTGCGTTCTGACCCTTCCGTGGGTCCCAAGGTAATTTTTCCCTGTAAAGAACCAATGTCTTATTCCAGTGGTTGGAACAATAGTAAAGCTGGGAAGTTATTCACTTAAGGTATAACGCGCTAGACAGTGAACTCTGTCCAAAATTCTATTGATAACTTATTGGAAACGCTTTATTGTTTTCCTGAGGGAAAAGGACGGTTTGTCCCTGCGCTTATTCCAAAAGCACCTTTGTGCCTCCCTTACTTAAATTTGTGTCCTCAAAGTCCGAGGTTTTTGCAGAAGCCGATCAGATTTGAGCTCCTGTTTTCTGATGTCCTTGGGGCTGAGGAGATATACTCCCAGAAATCTTTTCCGAGTTTCTAAGATGGCAGGACAATCTGACCAAAATAATATGCTCTGCTGATTCCTCATCTTCTCCACAGAGTCTACATTCGTCAGTCTGGCTAAGGCCTACCCTCATAAGATGTTTCCTTAGAGAGCTGTGTCCTGTCAACATCCCTAATATCAGTCTTATATCCTCCTTATTCTGATCCAAGAGAGCTGCCCACCCTTTAACGTAAGGAGAGATAAACATTTTGGATAGTCTTAATCCTGAGGCTCTACTCCAATTAATGTTTCTTATTCTCTTTTCTTAATCTTTGACAAGAGCTTTGCTGTTGGACAAGGCTATCCCGCAACCTGGCTCAGGTCCCACCATTATGAACTCCACTCCCTTTTTGACGAGGATGTCTGCTTTTTCATTTCTATGAATGCCCTCATGACCCGTCACCCAACCGAGTGTTACTCTGTTATTCGTTGCCAGCTCAGCTAGAGCATTCTTACATTCCCAGACTGCTTTCGAGTCAAACGAACAGTATCAAGTGCCTTTAGTGCAGCCGGACTATCAGAAAGTATCAAGTATTTTAATCCTTTTGTCCTCATTTGTATGAGTCTTCTGGAGCATGAGTCTATTGCCATGACTTCCAGACCGTGGCATGTTTTTCCAGAGGCACTGCCATGTTTACTCCTGGTCCGTATATTCTGTATCCTGCCCTAGAGTCAAAGCCTGAACCATCTGTGTAAAACTTCAGGATTCCTTTGGTGGGGTAGGCCTCCTTTTTAATCCATTTCTCCCTTCCATTGATAGAGACCGTATATGGGTTTTCAAAGGAGTATGTCTTACTCATTGCATCTGACACATTGTCATTGGTTAGCATTTCAGCCTCAGGAAATTCCTGCATTATCTTCATGTGACTTTCTAAGGAGGTAGTATTTATTACCTTTATTCCTAGAAGCTTCATTGCACTTAGAGCGACTGTTCTCATCACCTCCTGCCACAGAGGAGTGTATCTCAGGACCGCTTCAACTGCTAATGTTGGGCAGGAGCTCATCGCTCCTGTAATGCTTAAGCAAGCTAGCCTTTGAAGACTCTGTAGCCTTTTAGCAGCTGTTGTTTGTTCTACTTTTGGCCACCACACTAAGGAAGCATATGTGACCATGGTTTTATTATAGTTTCGTAGATCCAGTTTATCATTTTGGGTTTCAATCCCCATTTAAATCCAAATAGTCTCCTACAGGCCCCAAGGGCCATTGTCGCTTTGGATATTCTGTTCTCAATATGTGAGTTCCAAGTGAGCCTCTCCCCCCCAAAAGAAGGATATTTCACTTCCTTTGCTTGGTTTATTCTGATTCCTTCCAGGACAGGTTGTGTAAACTGGAACTTTCATTTCCTGGTAAAGGTTATCATATTTGTTTTCAGGGCCGTGCGCAGAATTTTATTTAGGGGGGGGTTCTATACTTATTTTATGAAATAAAAAAGAAGAAACTTAAATAAGTAATAGATTAAAAATTAATACGTATGGAAAATGAGTTTATTATAAAATTGTAAAACTACATACTTTTAATACATTTGTAACTCATTCTTTAAACAAAGTAAAAACTTTTTCAAATAAAAACATATGTGATCTACTCTTTCAATAAGTTGATGCGTCGAGGTACAGAAAAAAATTCATCTAAAACTGACGGCGCAATAGAGCACAATTAAACTGATATATGGAAACAATATGATACTCGTATATCCCAATCTTCAAGGGGGGGGTTTGAACCCCCAAAACCCCCCCCCCCATGCGCACGGGCCTGTTTGTTTTAGATGGATTGATCCGTAAACCTTCCCCATGACACCAGTTACTAATGAGGTTTAATTCTTCTTGAATTAGGCGTTCCACCGTGCCTTTGTTTTTACTTTTGACCATAAGCACTAGGTCGTCCGCATAGCATAGTAGCCTTGTTCCCCTCTTCTCTGCTTTGCTAAGAAGATCATCTACCACCATCGGAAAGCTTAGATGCAAAAATGTTAAAAAAAATATGCATTGAAGTCTCGTGGGAGGATAGGATCTTTCCAGAAGGGGCTAGAATTATGTTAGTTACCGACTGGTACTATGTTCAGTTCTTATCAATAGTTCATAGAGTTATTGAAATGCAACTTCTTGTGTAATTTTGTATCTTAATCCCACTAGAAGAATATTTGTTTTATAAACTTTCATTACTTGTATTATTTAAAAAATGGAACAAGAGCATTACAAAACATATCGACAAAAAAAAAAAAAAAAAAAAAAAAAAAAAAAAAAAAAAAAAAAAAACTAATGTTGATTTTATTAGTAAGAATATTAGTTTTATTCTTTTATTACCAAAATACTTTTATTTTTAATAGCCATACTTGAAGCAATACCTAATAGAGGGAGTACCCAAAAGAAACTGGATAATGCAAATTTTTTTATGTGAAGAAAATAATACATTACAAAACACTTCAGTAAACCTTTATTAATTATAATATTAGTAAAGCTATATAAAATTTGACAGGTTTACTAAGAATCAAATTTGTTTGTATTCCAGATAAAAAATGCTCAAGCTGTAAACTTTTGTTAATATAAATTTTTTAAAGGCTTAAAAAGTGTATAGGTACATAATTCTTTAAACAATCAAAATTGTTTAAACGTTTAAAATTGTAAGCTGATATTTTATTTATGTAGCAAGTTAATAAAAAGTAGATACAACATTATTACTTAATTAATGTAAAAATCAAAATTATTATAAAAATTTAGTACAACACTTTGTAAAAGTGCTTCAAAAGGGGGTTGGCATTTTTAAGCAGTAAAATGGCACAAAAAGACAAAATTATAGTTTTATAACAAGATTTGTTGCATTTAATTGGAAAATCATTTGCTTCGTTGTGGTCTCCATTTTTCTTTCAATTCTAGTAGATCAGGGTTTTCTTCAAAGTTAATATCACCATTGCTCAATAGTCCATTAATTATTGCTCTAGCTATTTTTATGTTTGCAATTCGTTCTTTTGTCTTCTTATAACGCCTGAAAACAAAACACTGAATATTAGCTAAAATTATAATTATTTTACAGTATTACTACATTGGATATGTTGAAGATGGAGCTTATATTGGCTACTGTTAACTTAATTACATTTAAACACATAAACTAATATTTAAAACTTTCATTTTTGTGAGGCCTTTCGATAGCAAGGCTATCTTCTTCAGACACATCACAAAAGTCTTGTGAAGGTATAAATTTCAAATTCAAATCTTTATTTGTGTCATATTGCTTTCAGTGTCATGCAATGTTCAATTAACTACAGAAAGCAGTATTAAGTAATAAGATAATGTCTGCATTACTCTTTATAAATACAAGATTTTTTGAAATTATAGACATTATTATCTTAATAACTGAATTAAAATTATTAAAAATTATCACTTACTCATTGTATTGAGCAAAGCTGTCAAGTTGCTCTATTTTCTGGTTTACATCTGCCATGAGTTCAATGAAATGATCTTGTCTCTCTATGTACACAATCGATTCATTCTCTTGTAATTCATACAATCTCTTCTGTTCATCTGAAACTACAGCTAACCGAGATGCAGTAGTCAGTATATTCCTGAAAAGAATAGTAGGTTGTGCTTAACTAATCCAATTAAAACATGACTAAAATTTGTCCATAATTGTAATTGTAGACATAAATCTAAAAGCCCAACATTCCTGATCAATCACGCATTAAATTTCCGTTTTAGTCTTTATGGAAATTCAAGATATCTAATGCTTGTAATCAGCAAGTTGATAGTAATGAATGTACGACTATGAACATTACGAGGTTACACAAACATTTATCTTCCTTTAATTTCAATGTCGGACATCAAGTCATGGGTGAATGTGTGATTGTATGATTGAGAATGTCTTGTTGATTTATGTTCAGAAAAGGTCAAGTTAAAAGGGCCGTAAGATCAGAGAATCTAAGCAAAATAAACTTGAATTTGGGCTGCAAACCACAACAACTTAAGATACTGGTCGCACACTGAGGTGATTGAAAAAGCCAATTCTTAATTCTCACATTAGTTGAGGTCCAAATGATGGCCCTCAACTCGACATATTAAGACATTATTATACTGTAATTTGCAAATTAAATTGGGAATGGAATGTGAATATTGAGTATTCTGCAATCAAACTTCATTATCAAGTCTCCCGACACCAGATTTTAGAAGTGGTTACAAATACTGTATGTTTTCTTTAAATGAAGCTAACAGTCAAGGTTCTTATTTAGAAAAGTCAGTATTGAGAAAACATAATTAAATCTAGAAGAGATCATTTTCTGACAATGAGACTACGATAACAATTTTAGCCGGAAACATTTCATTTCTGTGTGTGGACAATATCATGAGAAAGAATTTACCTATAAATTCTTTTAAGGACTTAAAATGAAGCTTAATTTATATTTATATATGCAACACTGAGTTTGATGATGCATGTTGCTCCATGGGATTTGGCTGAACGCATTGGCATAGATAAGGAGGGAGTCCAGGAGGTCAGAACCCCACCCCCATACCCTAGAGATTGTAAAAATTCTTCACATGTAATTTTTTTCAAATCTTTTGAAGAAATAACCTGCTACTATTATGTATTTATTCCTCTGTTTTCTACTATGGTTTGTTATTAACTTATTGACTATTGGAGTGATATGAGACTTTCCTAGTTTGACGTTTCATCGCTGCTTGTCAGTGGGATCTCTATGAAAAGTCGGCTATACTCATTAACGACTGTCTCTGTGTTGCATACCTATTTTTGCGTCTAGTTAACAGTGCTCCAAAATAAATTCTTGAAAATATGAGTGTTTTCGTTGGTTTATTTTGATTTAATCATTAAACTAATTAGCTATAGTGTTTTGCTACATTTAACTAATTTATAAATGTTTTGTATGATTCTCCAACAAAACTGTATAGTTTATTCTGATATGTAGGCCTAAGGTTGTAGAATATCTGACCTGGCTGAGCAAGAAATTAAATTACTAAAAGTTTATGATATTGAACATTATTAAAACGATATTTTTTGCTTAGTGTCACATTGTCTTTCCCGTCCCTGTATCATTTCATGAAATCAGTACAAATACAATCTATTTTACAATTATTGGATTCATTACTGTTTATAATAACTGTGATAACTTTAAATTCCATAACAATTAAGACAATACCAAAAGATTAATGTTATAGCCCCAAAGGCAAAGAAAGTTGTAAAATGTACAATAACATTTCTGGATAGATTATGTTTTTATTCCAAACAAAACAATCTTGTTAGCCATGAGTTAAAATTAGAATTTAATCTGATTGTGGGTTTCAGAGAATAAACGTTTGAAGTTAACACACAGTAAAAACAAACAATCTGTAGTTTTCCCATGGCAACTGTGATAAAAACTATTAACGCTTGGAATAAAAATTTGATACTTTGTAAATCAGCATGCACATTACAGCTTCGTCCTTTTGTATTTGCAACTGTAGAATTGACAAGCTGGTGTCAACCTGTTTTCAAACATCGATAAAATTTATGATGCTCATTAGAATAAATCACTGTTTTCAAACTCTTGCATTATAAAACTGTCTTTTGGCGAGGAATACACAACTGATTGTGATTTCTAAATGTTTTTGTTGATGAACTGACCCTAGGATGATGTTTACTTTCAACTAATCCAAAGACATAAATGTGAATTAAAAAGAGAGTAGAATATATTATAAAGTCTTACTCTGATAGTTCTCTGATGCCAAAAACAGATAGTTGCTGGTTGTCCTGGTTCTGCGAGGAGAGCAATTGGAGCCCAATAATGTTAAAAACAATTGCTTTAAGACCTGCCGTCTTGATTTGTAAATTTTCAACAGCACTCCATAACTCATCAAGTTTAGTCTTGCTGTTTTTGCTGATGTGTGTTATATCCATGCAAGTCTGAGTCACACTGTTTCTCCTCTGATGAACTCCTAAAGTAGAATTTGAATTTGTAAGTTAATATTATGCTTGAAAAATAGTACAGAAAAAAAGAACAGACATTCTAAACTTATATTAAATATAATATTCACAGGAGATTGAAATTAACAATACACAAGTAAATCGCTATTATATGTTTCTGCGTATAAAGAAATACAAAACTAGGAACAACTTATTTAGCTTATTAGCAATAAAGTGATGATATCCGCTACATACAATAATATAACATAAAACAATTCACACAATATTTAAAACAATAAAATCTTCATTAATCAGAACTGGTAATATTGAAACATTTTAAAGTGGAGTCTAAATTTACCTTTAAAAGTAAGGTCCTCGTGTGCATTAAAATTATTGGGAATGTCATTCTACATCTTTGAACGATACAGGGAAAATGTTACCAACCTAATTCCAGGTTCTCTGTGGGAAAGTGACCCTGGAGGTAAGTTTTTCAGTCAAATATGTCAGCTCCCCAGTGTCAAGACAAGACTTATAAGGAACAAGTTTGCACCTTGCAAACAGCATCCATATATAACAATCTTAGTTAGTATCCCGTTATGGTGAAACACCATCTTATCTGGTAGAGGTTAAAGAGAAACTACAAATCAGAATTCTGAAGCCTTTGTATTGTTCCCTTACCATCTCCAGAGATGCTGTATGCAGAACAATAGAACACAGAGACAATCAGACATTGAATCAGTTTTGGTTGTGCAATTTGTGGCAAAATGTACAAAATCTTTATAGTTTATAAGCATTTCCAGAGCTTTAGTTACATGAGTCACCAGATCAAAAATTGACAAGTTATAATCAAGTTAATAAGTGTGGTTTCCAGGT
Organism: Homalodisca vitripennis; assembly: GCF_021130785.1. Taxonomy (NCBI): domain Eukaryota; kingdom Metazoa; phylum Arthropoda; class Insecta; order Hemiptera; family Cicadellidae; genus Homalodisca; species Homalodisca vitripennis. Next base: position 155,921,814 of record NC_060210.1, on the reverse strand, counting down.
CAATTTCTGATTTAGCACTAGCCTAGATTTTCCATAGATATCTGACTTCTTTTAAACAATTTATGACTATTCCATTCAGCTTTGAGGCTCTAAGAGTCACTTTCTTTCTTTTTGTGAATGGAATGATTACAGTTTTTCCTGGATTATACTAGGCTTCGTGCTGTTGCACCAACTCAAAACATTGTTCAGGGCATTTTGATTTGAATGAGGTTGAAAATTACCTCCTCATGCCTTCCTTTTTATCACGATTACCCCTGGACGTGAAATCCCCAGGATAATAAAACCAAGAAGATTGCCAACTACTAGCGACCAGAGGAGCAGGCCCGTTTTAACCGAATAGGCACGGTAGGCACGTGCCTAGGGTGCTGGGCAATTGGAATTTTTGGGGGGGCGCAAAAAATGGAAAACAAGTTGCCGTGGTTGTATCTACATGCATCATCATCAAACGGACTTTTTCTAGGCTGTCTTGAGCTGATAAGTGAATTTGATCCATTTCTCGCCCAACGCATGCAACATATGGTAACAAAGGCAAAGGTAGTGTATCATAGCTTTCGTCTGACATTTGCAGTGAATTTATTGAGATTATGAGCAAAGAAGTACTGAAACGAATCTTAAATGAAATCAAGCAAGCTCGCTATCTCTCTTTAAACATAGACTCCACACCTGACGTGTCACACAGACCAATTGGCTGTAGTACTTCGGTATGTTTTATTGCCCAATGCTTGTGCCAACGAACGCCTGATACAACTCTTTTCAGGTGTATGCCACAAATCTGGAAGTTTGGAAGGAGCAACCCTCAGCTTACTTGAGAAACTTGAGCTGGATGTCGATAACTGTCGTGGACAAAGTTAAGGCAGTGCATCGAACATGTCGGGTATATACTCACGTCTTCAGGCAAGGATTAACAGCAAATATGATCTTGCTGACTATGTACTATGTGCAGCTCACTCACTAAACCTTGCTGGGTGTTTTTCTGCCAAGAAGGCGTGTCCAGATAACACACAACAGTTTTTACATTCGTACAAGAGCTGTATGCTTTTTTCTCGGCATCCACTTAAAGGTGGAACATCCTAAAAAAATCATATTGAAAAGAGTAACGAAGGAAAATCAAAGAAAGATCAGAGAGAGCTAATGGTAAAACCCCTGAGTGACACAAGATGGTCTGCTAGGGCAGACGTTCTTCGAGCTTTAAAAATAAGTCGACATGAATTAAAAGATGCTCTTGAAGAGCTAAATAAAGACGATACTCAGACAACAGAAACACAATGCACAGCCGCTGGGTTTCTAAAAACACTTGGAAATTTCCAAACCATGTTATTAACTGCGATCTGGGACGAAATTCTCGAGAGAGTTGATAAAACAAGTAAGTCTCTTCAAAATCAAGCTTTATACATATTTGGTGCTACAAAGGAATTTGAAACACTATCATCGTTTTTGAGTGAAAAGAGAATTTATTTGATGATTTCGAGTCCAAAGCATTGAAAACTTGCAGAAAATGAAGAAGCTGTATACGACAAAGTAAGAAAATGAAAGTTATTGCCCGATGAAAAGAAGGACAGAAGCATGGTAGAAACATCTCCTCGAGAAAGATTTTGTCTGGGGTGTTTATTGCCATTGTTCACAACATAGCTTCGCATCTCAACAAAAGAAGGGAGGTCTATACAAATTTCGACACAAGATTTAAGATCTTACAAAATCTAGAAGAGAAAAATTCCAAAGAGTTGGCTTGTGAAGCTAAACTGTTAGGAGAAGTATACAAAAACGATATTGATGGGCAAGACTTTGAACTTAGCTTTTCAGGTTTTAAAAGAGTAAAGTCAGAAATTAGATCGTCGATGGTTGATGAAAAGCTTAATGGCTTATTATTGCTGTGCACCCAAAACGACATTACTATAAAATTAGACTACAAAAACATTATTGACGACTTTGCAACACGGAAAACCAGAAAAAGCTATATATGAATCTCTAGTCAGTCTCGTGGTAAGCCAACAAACCCAAAATAATCCAAAGAAAATGTGATTATACGAATACTATAAATAATGTACATACTTCAAATGTAAAGAAGGGAGGGTGGGTGGTCCGTGATGCCGTGAGGTATGTTACACGCATTCCCCCGGAGGCCAGTAGATACCTCACGGTTACCGGTTGCCAGTCCGGGACACGGCAGGTCCATAGGTGGTGGATAATGAGAAGGCTCACGAAAAGAATCAGGATAATTTGTAAAGGAGAGTTAAAGGACATTAAGTCTAAAGTCCCTACCGAACCAAAACTGGCATTTCAGACTAAATCTAAAGTTACGGGGTATAGGCGTTATGGTAGGGCTGGTGGGAGAGGGGGCGTAGTCAGCTGGCAAGGGTATAAAAAGGGGCGCAACTCTTCGTTGTGCCTAGGGCGCTGGCAGGGTGTAAAACGGGCCTGCAGAGGAGGGATGACAGTACTTCTTGATGAGAGCAACCCCTTGTCACTTTGATCATGACTGATTCTTCTCCTAACCTTGCTCTCATCACCTCCTATTTGACATGGCAGTGATCCATCCCGCTATGGTAGGGTTTGCACTCCTGTCTTGTGCTGCTCTCTTTACGCACTCTTTAGATGTTATCAAATGCACCTTCAATGTCTACAAACACGTGAGAGCAATTTCTTTGCTTTAAGCATGCAAGTTCTAACCTTCTAATTTATATAGGCCTAATTGTAGATCTTCCTTTTGTTAGGCAAATTGATACTTGTGAAGTGGTGATTTTTATTCACATTAACTTGTTATAATTTGGTCTAGTACCTTCTCCAAGCCTTTCAACATGACGGAGATAAGACTGATTGGTCCCCAAGACTTAAGTAGGTTACTAGAATGCTTTCCTACCTTGTGTATAAAGATGACATTTACTTTTCTCCACTTAGACTGGCTCTATACATTTTTCTTACTATAGGAGCAATGTCGTTAATGCAATTTTGCATTAAAGCTGGGAAAATGCCATTGCTCCAGTTGATTTGCAGGGTTTGAAAGATAAGAATATCCAATGTTATCTTGTTTTCGCAGAAAAATTTCCTCCCCTGCCCTAACATTCTACTGGTAGACCATGTACTCGTAAATGCCCAGTCCAATCGTCCGTTGGTAGGTATGTTAGTGGAGGAAAGTGAGTACTCAGAAGTAGCTCCAGTGTTTCCCAGCTGCTCTGTGTGTATTCAATACTGTTCTAACAGTGTACCTAACCCATTTGAGTGGTCTTTTGAGATTATGTTTTGGAGATGAGCTACAGTAAGCTGATCTTTCGTAGAAGTTCAGCCAGATCCTCCTTTTTGACCTCATCAATTCAAAGTCGTAGCTGGTAAGGGCTTTATGGTACTCTTCCCACCTACCAGTGCACTTGGCTTTATTGAAGAGCCTTCTCAAATTTTTCCTCAATATTAAATAGTTAAATTGTTTCTAATTTCTTAATAGTTCAACTAATTATCACTATTCCTTATTTCCCAGTACCTATTTCAAAATTTATTTTATACCTTACACAACTTAACTATAGCCCTCACTTCTCCATGGGGTTTTTCTCTTAGTGACCACTGGGCAGTTTTATCATTTGTAATATTGGTAGTTATGAATTCATTAATATGATCATAATGAATGTTTCTGGCACGCTCCAGTCCACCATTCTGATCTCTTGCAAGTCTGATTCTAAATTAAAACTTTGTTTATCTCTGTGTAAATAATTATTTTGTAGGATTAAGGCTTTCTCACACTAATTAGCTCAGTCTCAAGTCAATCACCACCAAATGTGTCAGGGATCATACAACTACATTAACTGATGACTTGTGAGTTTCGTTGTTTATCTCTGTATCACTGCTTATCTAATTGTGAAGTTGGTTAAATCCCCACAAACATCTGCAAGAAAGGACTCTAAAGAAGTTTATATTTTTGACCGGTCTTATGAGAATTTTATGTAAGTATTTATAATTCAAGCCATAAAGGCTCAGGCTACTGCAATCACTTAATAATGACAATCCTGACTGGCATGTTCAGTTTTGTGAGTAATACAAGTAGTGAATAACTGGTACAACAAGTACTCTATAACTATATTTTAATCAATACCGTGGTTAGATGAAGCAAATTTTTAACTAAATTTTCTCATTACCACTGGTATAAATGTGTTTACTGGACCGATGAAAACTCTCATGTCACAACATATCTCAGAACTTAAATTAAATGTTGTCTCAGGAGTTACAGATTGTTAGATTGATGTGGTGGTGTGGTGTGATATTTATTATAAATATAGCTAAGCTGTATTTCAGTTAACTGACTTTTGTGGCTCCCTGTAGTATTCTACAAGCTTCATCTGTAATAAGGAATGTATTTAGTAATCCACATCGAGTAATTTTTTCAAAAGCCTCAAAATTTGAACAATGTAATAGGGAGACCTAAACTATCTACTGGGCTAACTTAATATTTAAGCAAACCTTCTGGCTTTGAACCTTGTTGTAAGCCTCACTGCAAAACGTACAATTTAATAATAAATTCAAAAATGTCTGTAGTAACACAATAAAAAGAAATTAATTGACAATTGGTAACATTACTTCTGAATCCAGCAATGTCATTTACCAATTATCATGTAAAACTGTCCAAAAGACTAAGATTCCTTTAGGGATGGTTTCCAATAATTCCATGGCACACTCGAATGAACAAAAATTGCAGCGATAGTAACCTTAAAATTAAATCCAATCTTATTTTGGTCCATAGAATGGAACATGACAAAGAATTCTGTGAATGCTTTCCTTAAAAACTTATTAACCAAATTCAGAATTCACATAAACTTAAAATTAACCATTTAGGAATAACTCATCCTAAACAAACTAAACATCCTGATGGTCCAAATTTAAGATATGGATAGTTTTAGGGATAAAATTAACTATTAAACTTTTTATTTTATTAAATTACACAATTAATTACAAATTTATTTTATAACTTAATATTCCTTTTATTATGCAAAATTATTTACTCTTTGTAATTCATAATTAGTTTTATTAACATATGATGTATGAGTTGTTTATTATTTTTATTAGTATATTTACACCTTTATATCTCTTGAAAATGTCTTGTATTTTAGACGAAATATGGAGAATTTGTATGTTCAATTTCTTCTGTCTCCATTTGATGTTTATAATTCTTCTCTTGCTAAGACATATACATTTCTTTCCTTAAACTATGTGCACATCTATGCATATTTTATGACATTTTAGTAAAAGTACAATATTCCATGACTATACAAAACTTAACCAAACAAAAAGATTTCAAATAAAAGATATATTGAATTATTTTATCCCTGTGGTGGTAGATGGAAAAATCTGGAAGTGAAATTGCATATGGGTGTCATTGCAGAAGTGTTTCTTTTGTACACGAGACAATAAATCGAGCAGTCAGGCTAAACTTACCCCTATCCTATTGCCAACTGCCAGGTTTGTGGAGTTATTCCTTTTTTAATGAAAAAAAAAAATTACAACTGAAATTCATTGCGGATATTTACAGTGATTATGTCTATGTCAGGTCCAATAGTTTCTCCTTAGGACAATCATTCATTGAAGGAAGAACAATGAATGATTCCAATTCCAACAAATGTACTGTTAATGATGTCTGAAAGGTCACTGGTACCAACTGGCACCTACACTTGAAGAAATCCTTTATAAAATGTCTCTGAATGTAGATATAAACAATTCAGAATTATTTTCAGGATAATTTTTAATGATCTAGATCTTTCAAAGAAGTCTTGCAAAATGGGTTCAGACCTGCTTACAGTGCATTGTAATTGAAGCAATTTTTTTATGATGAGAGAGATAGTTTATTCAAGTGAGTATTAACCAGGAGTGACACATAGAGCCATCACTGGATACCTGAATACAAAATACAGGTATGGTGTGGAAATAAAAGAATGAGCTAACACAAAGCTAAAGATGTGAAACCCACGAGATAAGTTTTGACAACCGTCTTTTTGAATTACAAAGAGGTGTTGATCACCTACCCTATGGGATCATGATAACAACCGTATGCTACTATAAGGTGTTGCTACAACTCAGAAGTTCATTCACTAGTAAAACTGAATACCAGCTTGGAAAATTTTTATTGTATGTTTTTGGTCTCTCTTGGCCTTGCACCAACTTACCAGTATAACAGTAGAATATTATGACACTGAATCGAGGAAACTATGGTAACATAGATTCCTAAATATATTTTTCTAAATCAACTTTCTGTGCTTAGCTAGGCTGGTTAGTTCGAGATATCCCAATACTGCAAACATCTATATTTTAAATAAACAGGTTGCATTAAATAATATCAAATTATTAATGTTTAGAATAAAAATAGTAAAGACAGAAAAAAGACATTTTTGAATAGTTAAGATAGGTAGATAATTGTATGAAAAGATCAAACATCAACTCCATTAAACTTAATTAAATTTTAATAGCTTGATAATATTTTGTAATGATTCCTATAGAATGGCCATATTTCAAATAACTATGGGAAGTTCCAAGCTAAACCAGTTAACAACATAATTCTAGCATACAATTAAATATAGAAGACAAACCTTCTTTAAGTTTGGCTTTTACGAAAGTCAGCCGAGATTCAATTAAATTCATCACTGTAAGAGCATGTTCTAATTGATGGAGTTTCTCCTGTTCATTCAATGTTGAATTCTCCGTTATATTTTTGGAGGAGCCATTTATGCTGGATAATGTTAAACTTGCTTCCATTTTACGGTTGTATCTGAAAAACATAAAGGCATAAACCACGTCAAAACAATTTTAATATCTTTTATTAAAAACTTTAATAATTTTGTTACAGAATTAAATTGTATTACGTAATACAGCAATGTAAGGTGTGCATTACGTTTAATGGCTCCATTGATACAAATCTAAAACTACCTTTACAATATTCTTAACAATTTAAACTTTAATTAACACCACCATTTTTAGTAGAGATTAAGTAAAAGTACCAATTTGTCATTTAAATACAAGAAGAATAACTGTCCAAACACAGGATGAATGATTCTTAGTTGTCCCAGATAGGATTATCTCAAGTGATATTTTTAATTTGTTACCAGCAAATCTGGCTCACTCACTGATGGCAGGAAGACATTTGTAAGCAGGCCTTCTAAAATTATATTACCTGATACTGTCTTTTAATTATGTTCCAAGCTAAAATTCCATTATCAGTGAAGCTACTAAACCCAACATTTACCTAATATAAACAAATTAGATGTACATGATATCAAAACTTATCTTGCCTATATTCACATATTTTAATTTACTATTTTTCCTGCTTTTTTAATAAATAGTAATAGTTTTTAGTAAATAGTTTGTTTTATAACAATACGTAAATTAATGGTAGGATTATTATTATGAGGAAGTAAGTAATATAAAATTTTTAATTTTAGAATTACTCATCAAAAGCAAACACAGCACTGCTGATCATATTACCAAAATATAAAATTTTTAATTTGGTTAAGGTGTGCAAGGAAAAATTAATGTTAATATTCTCAATTCAACAGATTAAATGTTCAGATAGCCTTATCTGATTTGTGAAAGTTTACATGCATGTTTAAAAAAGCTTTAAAAGCTAAAATGCTTGCTTTGGCTAAAAACGCAAAATCCTGCAAGTTTTGGAAAAATACAGCTGAGTTTTTTTTTATTTTTTTAAAAGAGAATTTGTCAACACATATTTTTTAAACTTTGTTGAACAATGTATATTTCCTGATTTGCCAACCAGCATTCGATCTTCAACCAAAACAAAGCTGACATTGCCAACTGCACTAGAACCAGTTACAGAGGAGGAGGCTGAAAATATTACTGGTAGTCTAAAGAATAAGATTAGTGCTGGATATGATGACATTCCCATCACCATTAAAAGAAAGCTAAGAAACTGTTAACGATGCCTATCTCTCATTCTATCAATATTCCTCATTAATTTCTAGAACTTTACAAAGAAATTAAAAATTTTAAAAATTATATATAAAAAAAGATTAGAACTCAAACTCAAACTCAAATTTCTTTATTGACAAAACACAATATGGTGTCATACAATGGCGTCATGTACAAAATAGGATTGTTCCATTCAACAAATAAAAAATAATACTAAAGTAGTCATATTTTAAGAATAACAAGGTACGGTACATGACCATAACAATAACTTAAACATGATCATAGGTGACCTTTCACCTTAGACTACTACTATCGTTGAGGAAGTCCCTGACTCTGTAGTGGCACTTCACCTCCAACAAGTTCTTTACCCCTTTAGCAAAAACGATTTCCCGTCACCTTCTGCCTTAAGGGTTTCGGGAAGAGCATTGAACAACCGTATACCACTAAACCGCAATTGCCTTTCAAAGAAACTGGTCTTGTGTGGAGGGATCTGAAGGTTATTGGAATGTCTGAGATGGTAAGTGTTTGGAGTTGTGGGATTTTCTGAACAGGAGGGGATTTTTATGGATATAAGTGAGACAACTATGGATGTAAATTGATGGAAATGTGAGGATTTTGTGTTCCTTGAAAAGAGGGTCTGCAGGATGATCGGCTAGGTTTGCTGAAGACAGCTCTCAATGCCCTCTTTTGAAGTTTAAAAATAAACCCCGTGCGCGTGCTTTCACCACCCCAAATCCCGACTGCATATGACAAGTACGGATAAACTAACCCGTAAATATGCAGCCAGTGTCACTCGAGTGTCAGCGATCTTTGAGAGATTCCGTATTTACGAAAAATAGCCGAACTAAGCTTTCTGCAAACGAACTCAATGTGGTCATGGAATTTGAGCCTGCTGTCAATATGAACGCCGAGGAATTTGCTCACGGCACACGGAGAGATCTCGTCATTCCCCCACAGATATTGCAAGAGGCTCGGAACTCACCGAACCACTTATGGAAAAATTCCATGAGATTTGTTTTAGAGCCATTCAGTTTGAGCTCATTTGGTTTCAAACCAATGCACAATCTCACAAACCTTCTCCGATGTCAAGGTCCGAAGACTTAACTGATTCGGAGCTCTTACCGTGAGTGATGTGTCATCCGCAAACAAGCAAATCCTGGCATTGACACCAGACACAATCCTCGGGAGGGTCGTTGATGAAGAGCAAAAAGAGGACAGGACCCAAAACTGAGCCCTGTGGAACGCCCCTAAGAACACCAGCTGAGATTGAGTTGGCTGACCTACGACACCCAAAGACATCCGAGTACCGTATCTGAACAGACTGAGTCCTCCCTGTTAAGTATGATGAGATCCAGGAATGTGGTACTCCTCTTACTCCAAGTCTGTCAAGCTTCTCCATCAGTAAGCCATGATTGACCATGTCAAATGCCTTAGCAAGGTCGAAAAAACAAACCTAAGGCCGGATCTCCTGAGTCCATGGCTTGAGCCAGAGATGACACAACAAAGTTCACGGCATCCATCGTGGATTTTCCCTCTGATGAAACCAAATTGTTGAGGAGAAAAGGACATTATTCCTTGTCTACAAAGGACAAGAATCTCTCGAGAAAAATCTTTTCAATTACCTTGGAGAGAAGGTTGACAAGAGGGAAATCGGGCGCGATAATTACTGCAATCCTCCCTTTTACCCTTTTTGTGTAGTGGTCGAATGATAGCATGCTTCAAAACATCCGGAAAAACGCCTTCTTGAAAAAATTCATTCACAAGAAAGGCCAGCAGTGGTGATATCAAGTCATGGATCTGTTTCAAGAGTTTAGAAGAAATACCATCAGATCCACAAGATGGCTTGGATTTCATAGCAAGGATGACGCGTGATATTTCCTCTGCCGACGTCTGTGAAAGGAAGAAGGAGTTCATTATTGTCTGCATACTAGTTGAAGATGAGTGTATAGCAGCAGTGTTACCACAAGTCACATCTGATTGTGTTTGTCCTACAACAGCAAAATATTTATTGAATATATTGGCAACTGTTGTAGGATCTGTAATATGGGTATATTTTCGTCCAATAATTGAATGTTCAAGTTCTTCTTGGAATTTGAAGACTTTTGGTTGTTTATGATTTCCCACACTGCTTTGCTTTTATTAGAGGATGTTGGCAATCTTGGTCAGTACTTGATCTGATTTGATTTTCCGAATAGCCTTCCTGTAATCTCGTCTCTCATTCCTATACAATACTCGTGAGGGATGGGATGAATCGAAATCCTTTGTTATTGAGTGCAAAAACTGCAACCTATCCCGCATATGCAAGATCTCAGGGATTGTGACAGAGCAACCGGCAGACTTTCTAGGACAAATCCTAGATTTTACCAAAGGGAAACAAACCTCAAAGTAGTGATTGATGACTTTGAGGAACTCCTCAAATTTGTCGTTGACATTCTCTGTGCTAAGCATGTCAGCCCACATTTCAATTACTTAAGTAATGTCTAAATGTCTGGACATTCTGTGGCGAGAAACGGCGAGACCACTTATACTGAGAAGCTATCGAGGACCACTGGTGACAACCTTACTAAAGTCTTCCTGGCCGTGGTGGTCTGTCAAGGCAGTGACAACAACTTTGCTGCTTATCCCAGTGTGTATCAATGTTAGTAAAAATGTTGTCGATTGCGGTTCTGGAGTTTTTGAACTCTCTTGTGTACGATGAAATTGTACACCTGAGACCGTAGGATCCCATTATATGTATAAAGTTTCTACTTGAAGGCCTTGAACTCAAGACATCTATGTTGAAGTCCCCGAGCACTATGATTTTTCGAGATTTACTCAGCAGTTTTTCAAGACATTGGCTGATTGAGTTAAAAAAGGCTTCGCAGTCATTATCCCGGGCTTTCTATATACCGCCAGTACAAAAAAGGGGATCCTCATGTTGAAGACGTATTCTTGCTGCGACCATCTGACAATCGTCCTCAGAGCAAAATCGGGAAACATCGACATGATCACCTTGCAGTTTACTATCCATCAGAATGCAAACTCCTCCCTTCTGCCTGAAATTGCAGCAAAAATCAGAAACGCTTGTGTAACCTGGCAAGTTAAAAAACTTCGAACTGCGCTTGCGTAAGATTGTGTTCGGAAAGACACAAGATATCCTGGCGGCTCGCATTCCAGATGAATTTGGAGTAGGTCAATATTGGAACGTATTCCACAAATGTTCTGGTGAAATACATTTAAGAACATTTTTCCCCGACCCTGCCGCTGAGAAAGAGAGCTGGATGATGGTGCTATCCCCTTGGCTGTCGGACTCGACCCCCGTACAAAAAATGGCTGGCCTCAACTCCCGAGTTGACCCACACCCTCCGCCGGGCAGAACCTTCAGGAGTTTCTCGCGGTGAACTCTCCGCACCGAAAGCGCCCGAGCCAAACCGAGAGTTATAACCATATTCTTGTACGGTATACCCGTGGGGGGATCATTGAACGATTTACCATTTCCACGTTCTTTTGACTCTCTCCTGGATCTCATGACACAAGGCGTGGGACTTACGGTACTCCGCACGAGACAAGATAGCATCAGAAATTATGGTAGCTATGAGGTTCTTTCCCCGATTGTTAAAGTGCAGCTCCCCGTCTCGTGTAGTGGTGCTTTGGAATGGATTCTATAGGCAAGAAGGTGACGTGATCGTCGGATTTGACTAAGTTTTTTGATCTCATTGTTTAATTGTCCGATTTTATTATTCAGGGCCCTATTATCATACCTCAGAGGTATACCCAAAACGATAACATTGGTGTTGACTGACTCTTTCAATGATTTACTTAATGATGAAAGAATACCACCACAGTTGTCAGGGACATTGTTAGTGCCAGCAAACAACCAAAATAAACCAAAACCAAACTAAAGAACTATTATCGTTGCTTTGCTATCATTTATATTAAAAGTGTTCGAATATGCATTTTAAAATCAGTTGAAACTGTATCTAGAAAACAAATAATACGATGAGGCAGACCTCCCATCCACGATGTATAGCAACTAAAGCGAAAATCTACCTTCTTTGTTTTAACAAAAATCCCCATTTTCGACCCCAAAGAATTTGGGAAAATAATTTTTAACACTAAAAAATACTCCAAAATAGCACTTTTTTGAGGGATTTGGATAGTTTAAAAAAGGTTTAATTTATTTTGCTTGTTGTATATCGTGGTCCAAAATGGTTACACAGTTTTATTTTTACTGTTACCTCATTAAAAATTTTAGCAAATCCAAATTTTTATCCCAGGTTACCAAATAAGTACTCTTTCTAAAAATATGTTACATTTGTCACTTTTCAGCATATTTCCATTATTTTTAAATAGTTTAAATTTAAGATATTTCAAACTCGTAAAACCTAAACAAATTTAAAAAGCAAGATATGACTTTGATTGCACCTATCAACAATTCTTCTAAAAATTATAATGTTTGTACTTAAAGTTTGGCTTCAACTTGCGATCAAAATAATGAAAAATAGAAAAAGTACCAAAACAACTACCTCTTCAATTACCCTCAAATGCAGTTGGAATCTATTCTTCCAACTTCAACTCTCAAGTGAATGTTGATATCCCCTACTGTTATTCCTATCCCTTCTTCTAAGGTTGTTATTCTCCCCCACCAAGAAACACCCATTCTTCTACATCGATAACACTAGCCTAATACTTATGGTAAGTAATTAGTAAATTAAAGCACTATAATAATGTTTTTGTGATATATGGTTCATGACCGCCTGAAACTTCTTTCTGCAAAGGAAAGTATACTATTTAAAGAAATTGATAAAAGTGAGAGTAGAGTACAATAAGCGGACCCAGTTTTCATTTTGATTAGTACAATCATTGATGCTTAATATTCATTTATTGAATACGTGTTTATAAATCATATCAACATATCTATAGTCATATTAACAATTATATTTTTAAGTAATTACAACAATTAATACAATACATAAAGTGATAATCTTATACATAATAAATGAGCTCTAATGATTACAAACAATTGGAACAGAAAATAGAAAAAAACTCAAATAGTAATGAAATGATAAAAACATTTATAATAATACAAAATATGCATAGTTATGTTTTCTCCTGGGTAGCAATGATTAACACTTTCGAGAAGTTATTGAAGCATCTTCTCTAGAAAACAGTACTTCTCTTCTGTACAAATGCTCACAGAGATGATCTGCAAGCAGGTAGGCTGATATGCCACTTTTTAAACTTCGTTTTATGGTTCTGCACAAGCTTTTAACTGTCTGTTACTATCTATAAAAAAAAATACATTTATTATATGAAAAAGTGTTTATAGTTAATACAAGTTAATTATTGTTCAATAATCAGTATCACTTGGTTATATCGAAAGTTATAATTAAGTACTATCATTTGCCAATATCAATATAAAAAAAACTGGGTCCGCTTATCATATTCTACCAAAAAGTGGATTAGTCCATTTTAAATAACGTGGATAAAGTAAAAATTAACCAACATTTTAAAATTTAATAATGATGCAAAATGCAATAAATAGGCTAGATGTAATGCCAATATCATGATTACTGTCAAAACACATATCAATATATTATATAGCCTTAATAAGCTGTTACTTGGGTAAAAGTTTATCCAACATAGTATAAATTGGTAAGATTTCTTAAAATTAATATACTAAAATTTATCTTGATGATTTAAATCCACGATCACTCAAACATAAACGATTCCTTACAATATTTTAGGTTAGTAAACATACTGTACTCTAAGGTAACCTACATATACACAATAAAAATCGAACCTAAACACCTAAAACTTACTATTTATAATAAGAAACTATAACATATTCCGTTCCTAGGAAATGTACTATAATATACGATTAAATTAATTAGTTCTAAAGAATAATATGACGACGTTGACACAAAAACAAGTTAATATAACAAAGTTAGCCGCCAAATAATAAATAATAATGTTTATTCTTTTTTTTTTCATGGTATCACCATGCAGCCACGCCATACACTTTGTATGTAGTATTAATAAGACTGAATTACACATTTAAAAGACTTATTTATATTGTTGTTACCGATCCTGAATCTTCAAAAATGTTAAGGTTAGAGTTCAAACATGTAAGGTATGTTAGTGGTCTCATTTATATTTCTATTATACACATAGTTTTGTTATTAGAACAGTGGATTTGGGAAAATGAAAATGGATTAGCTCGGGGCTGCATTACCTCTGGGTCGGTAGGCTCCTTTCCGTTTTAACGTCACTAACGGTGACTTAGAATCTGAACTGTGCCCGTTTGTAAAGCATTGTGGGGACCGGAACTTGCACTCTCTTACTTACTGGCCCAGTCCGGTGTTGGTTGCACAAAATATATAAAAACTATATATTATTTTGATCTGCATCGTTGAGGGGAAACAATAAATACCAATTACGTCAAAGCAACAAATTATTAATGACAAATTAGTGACTCAACAGAGTGAGTTAAATAAATATTCATTTCTTTTCACGTGTTTTTGTTCTGTTTTGTGCAAAAATTGTTTAGTTTGTTCCATCTTTTTTTAACTATTAATATGTCTAACATCCTTCGTTTATCAATATGTAGCAAAATTAGACACAGAAATTTTTAATAAAATCAAATGAGATATTTCACACTGAAAACAGAGTTAAGAGGAGCTTCCCTCCTCCAATTGTAATTATGTTACTAGGAATAGTATTTTAGATAAATATCAGTCTGGTTATCGATCCTTTTACAGTACACAAACCGCACTGGTTAAAATAACAGACGATATTAGACATGCTATTGATAACAGAGAGATAACATTATTAATGCTTCTTGATTTTAGTCGTGCCTTTGACTCTGTGAATCATAATTTATTATTGTCTGTTCTGGAATCTTACAATTTTAGTTCCGCTGTGGTTGATTGGTTTCGAGATACTTGACCAATAGACTTCAGCGGATCAAAAAAATAATGGAAATTTATCAGAATGGAAGAATAACTCTGTAGGTGTTCCACAGGGATCCACACTTTCTGCTTTGCTTTTTTCTTTATACATTAATAAGATTGGTAGTTCTGTTATATTTTGTAAAATATATGATGTATGCAGATGATTTTCAGTTATATTTAAACAGTAGGCCTAATATTCAATGTGTAAATGATGCTGTTAACTGTAATGAATGCGGATTTGGGTACATTACATTACATGGTGTAAAGATCATGGATTACAGCTTAATATAACAAAGTGTAAGCCGGTATTGTTTGGATCCTCAAGGTTGCTACCTCACATTGATGTTAAACAGTTTGACACCTTTGATGATAAACAATGTACATTTAAATTTAGAGAGCTCAATTGTCAATTTAGGTTTAAGAATGTCTAATAATTTATCATGGCGTATTACAAGTAAATTATATTGTTCGGAGGGTATTCCAGTGTTTGTATAAATTTAGAAAATTGAGCTTTAATCCTCCAATTTATATTAAGAAGCTTCTAGTAGCAACACTAGTATTACCTATTTTTTGATTATGTAAATATAGCTTATTTGTGACATAAAATAATGAGTTAAACTGATAAGTTACAGAAAGCGCAAAATACATGCATAAGATATATCTATAATTTAAGGTGGAATCAACATGTAACACCATATTATAAAGACCTTGGTTTATTGAAAATTAAGGAGCGGATGGAATTGAATATAATGAAATTGGCAGTACTTAAAATGAACAACCAGTGTATTTGTTTTGAAAGATACAAAAGAATGACTGATGTACATGTTTAGAAATACTCGTTTTCAGGAATAACTTTACAAATTCCGATTCATAGAACTGTTATCTACAGTAAGTCCTTCTTAGTGACATCTATTAGATTATTGAATGTACTAGAAAGAGAAACTGCGGGAAAGTGATAGGGAAAGCAATGCAGCTTTGTTAAGAAAATACAAAATGACACTTTTAGAAAGATATGAATTATAAGTTCATAGTACATCAATACTGTGTAAATTATTCTTTCTTGTGTAAGATTAATTTTTCCTATACGTATAGGAATTTAGAATTAAGACCATACAAAAAAAGAAAAAAAATATGTTTGTATTGAATAAACATATAAAGCAAATAGTAAAATATAGAACTTAACTGTAAGTAGGGTATATTTAAGTGCTATATATATATATATATATATATATATATATATATATATATATATATATATATGATTTAAATAAGAATATAGTTGTAGAAAAAGAGTTTTATAAACACATAATAAAATAGAATAAGATGATAGATATAAAAAAATGTAATTTGTAAAATCAGGCTACTGCTCAAAACATTGTATTACATATGAATATGTGTTGCCTGTCATGGTGGTGGAGTGGACCATTGGTCTAAGCCATGCCAGGATAAATATAGAAAATATCAAAGTCTCTCTCTCTCTCCTCTCTCTCTCCTCTCTCTCTCAGTCTCTCTCTCTCTCTCTCTCTCTCTCTCTCTTGAATAGAAATCAACGAGTAAAAACTATAGTGGTGGAATGTTATCCAATTGGAAGATTAATCCTGTAGGAGTTCCCCAAGGGATCAACATTGTCTGCCTTACTTTTCTCACTTTATATAAATAGAAATATATGAGATTATTTATGTTTAGCAAATTTATGTGTTATGCTGATGATATGCAGATGTACATAAGTTGTAATATAAATAAGGTAAATGATGCTGTTGATGCAATGAACGCCGATTTATGTAATATTTCTAGCTGGTGTAAAAGTCCTGGGTTAAATTTGAATGCTTTAAAATGTAAGTCTATGATATTGGGAACCTCCCGAACCTTAGCAAATATAGATTATGAAAATGTATTACCGATCGTGATTGAAGGAACAGTACTGAAATATGAAAAATAGTTTTGTAAAATTTGGGTCTTAATATGTCAAACACTTTATCTTTATATTAATTGTCTAGAGTAACTCCACTTATGTTTGTTGTTGTTAATTTGGTTAAGTAATAGTTTATTATATTTAAAACAGTAAAAGTGTGTTTTTTATGTGTGCAATATAAAAAGTAGAAACATTTGCGCATTTAAGTTTTAGTAAATAAAATAAAATAGATTAATATAAATTGTGTAAACTTTTTTCCGTAGAAAATAATTGTAGCTAGTGTTTTCTAAATCGACCAAAATTATAAAGTAAAATTATTTTAGTCAAATAATATATTATAATTAACAATTCAATTTAAAGTTTAGATAAAGTTAATTAAGATTATAATGATTTAAATAATAGTCAATGTTTCATGTGTGTTATTAATAAAATTGTGTGCCACAACTCTGTAAAAAAAACAATGTAATTGTACAAATTTGAGCCTGTCCCGGTGTAAGAGTGGACCTCTGGTCCAAAACCGGGGCAGGATAAATAAAGAAAGTATCAAAGTCTCTCTCACTCACTCTCTCTCTCTCTCTCTCTCTCTCTCTCTCTCTCTCTCTCTCTCTCTCTCCCCTCTTACACTCTCTCTTTCTCGTTACTTGCACAAGTATTATACCCTTTTACTAGGAACAAAAAAGATAAGGTTAGGTTAGGGCTGTATGGGTATTCTCGTTTAAACTGTTGATAGTCGACCAGAAGAGTGTTGACAGCTATCGATAATACTAGGGGGAACACGGAGGCATACGCTAGCGTCTTTTGGAGCGTGCTACGGTCTAAAGCGGTGGAGGGCCTGTAGAATCTGGGGGGTAAATATTAATGATTGCATTGAAATTAATTATTTTCGTAATGGACAAGCGACTAGAAATAGCTAACGAGCTAAACTGACAGGCTAGTCACAATTTCAAAAGTCATTGCGTTACCTTGAAAAGCAAAGGCGATCTCTACCAAGCGGATCTTGTAGAGATGCTACCTTACACTAGTGAAAACAAAGGTATGAGGTACTTACAATGGTAAACTGTTTACAAAGTTTGATTTTGCTGTACCGGTTAAAAGTAAAACTGGGTTAAAGGTAGGGAGAGCGTCAGAACCAATTTTGAAAAAGGCGCAAGATTAAGATTTTTCAGACCGATCAGGTTGAGAAATGGTTTAACAGTCATGTTAACTATTGATTCCCTATAGATGACAATAACACCATTATAAGTCCTAATGAAGCTAAACCACAAAATCCGCGTCACTATATGCCGCCACAACAATATCGATGTTTTCTATTTTGGCCAAACGTACAGTATATTCCAAAACAGTTGATACGGACAATGCAAATTTCGTAATACTTTTTAAGTAGGATGCTATGAATCTTAAACACGTGTACGCTGATTACATCAAAACAGACATGACTCTTTGAAAAAGCTATGCACTCTACCGTAGAGTTACAGGCACGGATTTCTTCTCATCGACAAGAATCGCGATCTTTATAAGGGCAAATACATTTTAGATATTGACACTTTCCTTGAGTTACTAAGAGTACGTGATCTATTATTACAACGACTTTACAAAGTATACAGATGCAAGTGGCATCAAGAGATCGACAAATGTAAGCTCGAATCTTTGCACGTGGTTTTATTTGGATAAAACAAGTTTTGCGGAAACTATTGCAATAGACGTGGTGCACACAGCAACGCGTATATTATATGGTGTTGGTGTCATAAAAGACCAGACTGCTATAGCCGGAGCTTACTGCCAATAGTATTGTTGATGATTTCATCTAGCCAACATATATACAACAGATATAGATTGATAGCGTTTATCGCAGAGTGTCAGAAGAAGAGTGTGCTTATTGAATTGATAATTTACCATGAATATATGCTAAACGGGACGGTGCGTGAACCTATAGACTTGCTATCTCGGTTCAAACTGTTTCCCGACCTCTTTGGTAAGCCAATAAAGGAACTCGGTAACGCTCATGGTATAATCAGTTATAACGGGGTGAATTGGACTCTGAGGAAATGTTAAAAATGCAATACTGGCAGTTGATCAAGGAAATGCGTAGTACAAAGGAGAAACGCGCTTTACACACTGCCGTCAAGAAGTAAGTCAAGAAAGAGGAAGAGGATAAAAGTATAGATGATTAACACTCGGACGAGTTTCTACCAAAAGTATTCTCGGAAAACGTAGTGAAACTACAGTTTTGTTTCAAACCAAAACGCAAATGACACTTATATTCATCCATTAGGTAGATTTTATTGTTCACATATTAAATATATGTTGATATTAGTTAAAATTAAAAAATCGCAATTTGTAATATTATATATAGAATATTAAGTTTATTATTTTATAAATAGGGCACTGTAGCTGAAAGGCTTAAAAGAAAAAAATGTTATAAGTGAATTTAAAGATCTTTTGAATTGAAATAGTTTGTTAAAATTACTTACTACATTGAAATGTAATTACTACGTCATTTTCCAACTGAATATAAAATTTAATACATCGTTTCACAATTCCGAACTAAAAGTAATCTACAGTATTTTCACACCCATCCACTGAAGTAGTGAGAAATTATTCGGCATTAAGAAAAACAGTCGTATTGCATCACACGATAGTCCGTGACAGCGAAATAAAACAAATGTATAGTGATATGTGTTTATCCTTCTTTGCCTCACTGAAAATCTTGAAATTAATTGTGGGTCTCTGCCATAAGTTTACTCTATGGTCTCCTTCAACTCCGAAGGGATTTGAAACTTGAAAACAGTTCTGCTGATGCTTTGTATTATGACCATGTGAGTTGTGTGTTGTTGTTTGTCTTTGGTCTTTGTGTTTGTTTTGTTTTATTCAGCGTTATACAAACTTAGATCTACGGTATTTGTGTCTAAATTTGGTTATTTGATAATAATTTCGGATGCCAATCAAGTAATTGAAATACGCCTTGGGAAGTGTTGTTATATAATTTTGATTTTAGATATTAGTCTTACCAATTGGATCTGTACATTATTGAGTATTTAACCAAACCAAATAGAATTGGTGACTGGGAGCTACGCTCAAGACACTAGACCTGCTTAGAAGGATTGTATTCTCTTTTTGAAAATGTTTTATCACGTAAGTACATTTCATAACTTACTCTTCAAAATACATTTTAAACTTATAAATAAATGTATACTAATGTATACTAGAGTAGGATAAGAGGACCCAGGTTTTTATATCTATATTTACAATAGATATTACTTAATTATAACTATTGATATAATGAACTAATACTGATTTTTTTAACAATAACTAACTTGTATAACCTTTAAACACTTTTTTCATATAAAAACATACCTTCTTTTATAAACAGTAAACACAGCCTATAACTCGTGGAAGACTGTGAAAGGAAGTTTACAAAGTGGTATATCAGCTGATCTGCTTGCAGATAGTTTATGTGACCAAAGGCTTCAACGTAACTTTTGATGTAGGTTTTGTTGAATTCTGGTTAGATTCTGATTTTTACGGCGGTTGTAAAGTGAGCGCATCAGTCGAGTTTAGAATCAACCGCTCCGCAGACAAGCCGTCACGTGTTTTGTTTGCGCTGCTGTTTATTTCACAAATGATATTGAAAGTTTTTAAGTGTAAATGGGTTTGTAAGTTAGTGTTAGTATCTTCAAATTATTTCATTTGTGTATGTTGTTCTAGTCTGTGTGTAAGTAGAACAATGACTTGGCTGCGAGTTACGGCGATTGTAAGCATCGAGTACTTTACTAAATACGTTTGTATAGTTTTTATGTTTGTTCAGTGATATTTATAAACAATGAGTCGTAAAATCATTGCTGACAATGAAGACCTAGTATTGCAGGCATTAGATTTAAGCATTATCAGTGTCGACAATACACAGAGTGTTAGGTTAGGTTCGAAAATTTCTAGTTTTGTAGTGATTCATATTTTCATATTTATTTTCCAAACTTTATTTATAAGTATAAAAAATGTTTGTATGTCTTTTTGTAAAGAATTAAATGGAGTATAAGATAGAATAACTAAAAGTGAAAAAATAAAATATTTCAATAACACTAAAAGTTGTGTCAAAATAAAAAACTAAATGTTTTTTCTCATAAAGTTTTTGCTAATGATTTTTTTATATGTATAAAACCGTTAAATAAGTGATCAATGTATTATGTATAAAGAAAATATATTTATCTAAAAAAAAAAACAAAAACCCAAGACATTATACCAATAAATAAATTTGTTATGAATTTTTAACCAGACCCTTGCAGAATCAGGCATTTTGGCTCGGCATTTTATGCATACCATATAGCAAAACGCTGCGGCACTCAAAGGGTTAAGTAATATGGTTTGCCAATTTCGATATAAAAAACCGGGTCTGCTCATCGTACCCTACTCCATTATAACTCCTTCATTATTTATGAGATTGTTATTATGTGTAGTATATTAATTATTTTGAAAATGGTAATATATCAAAACAGCTAAAACACAGTTAATGGATATTAGATTAAATAGCAATGATTACATCCTGTATTTAATAGAATAATGTTAGCTTTAGAATACTCTGAAAATTATGTTGCAGGTGTAACCAAAGAAACTTGTAACGGCCATAACAACATCATTCTGTAACACTAAATTAAGATTTTAAAAGTTGTAAAGCCCTAAAATAATAAACATATGCTAAATGGCACGTTCAATAAACCTCATTTTTGTCAATGGATTTCATTATAGAAAATTTGGTTAGGTACAGTAATAATTTTCAGATCTTTTCTGTTATGAGTCGAACGATCAAGCTGCATGTGTTCAGTAAAAATTAATAATGAAACGAATTCAAACTTTTCAATATCTGGATTATAGAGAGTTGAGAGCCATCTATTCTATTATCTATTCTCTTAGCTCCTGGACTATTATGATTCTCAACCTAAGCTAAAAATTTCACCTGAGATACATTCTTTTAGATCATATTGTGTTTAGTGTGATAGACTTAAAACTGTTGATGTGTAACTACGGGTAACAAACAATACGGTTTAATATTGAAAATTTAACTAACATTTTTTGTCTGTGTACTGTGCATGTGTTTTAATCAATGTGTGCACTCCATGATAGGTTATTATCTACTTGAATTCCTAGAAATTTAAAAAAGCTAACACAATCATTGGTAATAAATTATTTTCTTTAGGCTTTTTAAAATTAAAAAATAAAGTTATAGGAGAGTAGTACAATAGATATAAAAGGGAGAATTGCCTAAATAATATTTCACAAAGTGCTCCTGTGACAACTATTGGTTGTGAACGTGTTATATGTGGACACTACTACGATTATAGTATACAATGATAATACTTTCACTACCAAGTGGCACAGTGTCTAATGTTGGCACACATACCACAAAGTGCTCCTGTGACGACTATTGGTTGTGAATGTGTTATATGTGGACACTACTACGATTATAGTATACAATGATAATACTTTCACTACCAAGTGGCACAGTGTCTAATGTTGGCACACATACCACAAAGTGCTCCTGTGACGACTATTGGTTGTGAACGTGTTATATGTAGACACTACTACGATTATAGTATACAATGATAACACTTTCACTACCAAGTGGCACAGTGTCTAATGTTGGCACACATACCACAAAGTGCTCATGTGACTATTGGTAGCAGCAAACTTGTTAATTTATGAAGAATTCTGTTTTTTTCCTTTTTCTTTAGATTTAAATTAACACAATTTTTTAGAGTTTCATAACGAATAAATATTCAAGACAAGCAATTGTTATACACTTCAAAGTGTTCCTTCCTCATGCTTATCCTAAGACATCATATGACATGTATAATAAACATATTATAATTAAAACATACAGAAATGTGTGAATGAGCAAACATATATAATCAAAAAACAGACATAGGCATGGACAGAAATTCAAAACAGGACTATATTAAAGTAATTACCCAAAAATAAAGACTCATATAATGCCTGAAGCAAGCAATTGATCAATACATTTACAGATATTTCTCTTATCATTGAAGTAGTTGCCTCACAAGTTTAGCATTTGTTTATTCACTTCACATTAGATTATGTATATTTTTAATCTCAGGTTTAGTGAATAGATGTGATGATGCATTATTAGAACAATGTAATATCGTTACTGAAATACCTATTATTTCTTCTTTTTTCCAAGTGAATTCTGTTTATTTGTACTGAGTATTTGTGTTTTAGATATCATTGGAACATGAAATTCTCCTACACCCACGGTACTTTGGACCTCAACTACATGAAACTGTTAAACAAAAATTATACACAGAAGTTGAAGGTACTTGTACAGGAAAGTAAGTAGTTTTTTGTTTTATTTCTAGTTCTGCAGATCTATATCTGATAATTGTGGTATCCAAATGATCTAGGTAAATTCAATTTTATTTAGCTATATGGCCCATTACGTACCACCAGTGGCGTCGGGCCGGGGGGGCACGTGCCCCCCCAACATTATGCAAAAAAAGAAAAAAATAATATAAATTATCTTTAAATTACGTATATGTATACACTAAAAGTTACAAATGAATAACTAATATAGATCCCCGTTAGTCTATTTTTCTGTATGCATCTAATTTGATTCTGTGTGTGTAAAGTATGCGCGTGTTACAACTAAATTTACAAGTGCCGGTGAGCCGACTCTGGCCGGTTCCGCCCGAGCTGGAGCAGCCGATCGAATGCACCCGAGCCCAGCCGACGCCGGCCGAGGGCCTCCGAGCATTGACGACGCCTGGCGGAGGGATATCATACCAGCTCAGTGCGCGTGTGTTGTGTTGTGTTGTGTAGGTGGTCGCCACGTTTTATTCGTTCAATAAGCTTATTGTTACTAGCTGAGCTGCTATTGTTTGTGTAATTTTTGCGGATGTTCGTTTGTTATCATGTCTAAGAAACAGTCCTCTGTACTAACATTCTTTAAAAAACTTGGAAATTCAAGTGAAAGTGTAAATGAAGATAGACATTTAGCGGGAAGTAGCACTGGAGGTAGCGTTGGTGATGAATCGCCATCTTGTTTACGCCCAGATCGTGATGCTACATTCCAGGGCGAAAGTAGAGATCCTTCATTGGGAGTACAAAGTGCAGATATTGCAAAAGGAGCATTTCAGCCTGTTGATTGTTTTAAGGTAGGTAAGCAAGATTCAATCCAAATCGAGGCAGTTCAAAGAATCCTGGTACAGTGAATTTAATTGGGTCGAATATAGCCCCATTAAAGACGCTGCATTTTGTTACCCATGCCGACTATTTTGTCAACATAAGTCTGGTCGCGGGGAGGAGTCATTCACTAAACTGGGCATGAACAATTGGAAGAAAGCTTTGGAAAAATTCAGGAAACATGAGAATAGTGAAATGCATCAAAAATCTAAACAGTTTCTCAATGAGTATAGAAAAGCAGGAAGCACGGTAGCAGATTCGTTGTCCTCGGCACATACTAAAATGGTTGAGATGAATAGGAGGTATTTAAAATTCATAATTGAAAACATCCTATTCCTTGGAAAACAGAATCTTGCCTTAAGAGGACATGATGAGAGTACTGCTTCATTTAACAGGGGGAACTTTATAGAACTGCTACAACTGAGATCTACTCAAATGGAGGAAGGAATCCAAACATTAATGAAATCCCCAGTCCATTCATACAAAAGTGCCCAGGTACAAAATGAGATAATAGATTGCATAAAAAGTGAAATGCTTCAACAAATTGTCCAAGAGGTGAGTGAGGCTTTGGCCTACTCAATTATTTGTGATGAAACTACGGATATTTCAACCCGTGAACAGCTTAGCATTTGCATTCGATACATTACTAAAATAGATGGACACATTAAAATCAATGAAAGGTTTTTGGGCTTCGTTGATGTGTCAGACACTACTGGTGAAAATTTACATCACACTATTAAACAGTATCTGCAGCAGTTGGGTATAAGCTTAAATAAAATGCACGGCCAGGCATATGATGGAGCTAGTAACATGAGCGGCAAATTCAAAGGTGTTGCCTCAAGGTTCCAAGAAGAAGAGCCTAAAGCTTTGTACACACACTGCCATGCCCACTTGCTTGATCTGGCTGTTCAGAGATTTTTTGAAGAAATAAGACAGCTTCGGAATTGCTTATCCATAGTAAATCACCTGTATAACTTAATTAATGCATCAGCTAACAGGTTTTCAATATTTGAATCAATATGTAAGCAAAGCGGAGAAACAAAAAATGAAAAGACTGGTGAGCTTGTCTCGAACTAGATGGACAGTTCGACACAAAGCAATCCATGTAATTCTAGAGCAGCTCCCTGAAGTGTACGAAACTTTGGAAGTTATTGCAAACGATGTATCAAATCGTAAAATTGCAGCCGAAGCTGATGGTCTAGCCAAACAAATCAGCACATTTGAATTTGTATTCAGTTTAAAACTATTGCACAGCGTTTTGAGTCAGACTGATATACTCTCCAAAGAACTGCAGAGTGAATCTCTTGTTTCTAAGGTTTTTGCAAAAGTTGAATCAGTCATTGACTGTTTAAAACTGGACAGAAATGATGATGGCTTTATTCAGATGTGGAATGAGTCAGAAGAACAGTGTAACAAATATGGTATGAAAGGTTTGTCAGTTGAAAGGCCTTCACTACCACGCAAACGGAAGATTCCGAAAAAACTTGAAGCTAGTAGTAGCTCTTCAGATGCTGCATTTCATCAATCACCTGAACCTGAACCTGAACAGATGTTCAAGACTGGCATTTACTTTGCTGCTTTAGACACAGTAATTGTAAACCTGCAATCTCGTTTTTCCAAGAACGATTATGATAAAATCAACTGCATTGCCCAGTTACTATTTAATTGGACCGAAATTGACAACAACGCTGTTATGGCAATCCAAAAGTTTTATAACTTGTCTTTAAGTTTCTCTGTACATCTTAAGTTTTTTTACTGTTATGCAAAGAACAATTTTGTCAAAACAGACAAAGCAACCACAAGAATAACGTTCCAAGAGTTGACTGATTTTTTTATTGAGAATGATCTTCAAGCCAGTGCACCAGATGTTTGGCAGCTACTAGAAATATCACTTTCGTGGCCTATCACAACAGCAAGCGCAGAAAGATCGTTTTCTACACTACGAAGGCTAAAGACATTTCTTCGAAGCACCATGACAGAAGACCGCTTAAGTGGGCTTGCCCTGATGTCTATTGAGCAAGAATTGACGTCTGAATACATGAAAGATAAAAAAACTAGATCTGTTAGTTGACAGATTTTCAAATCTAGCCGATAGGAGGCTAATGCTTCATTAGAAGTAACGAAAATTGGTTCGTTGAAAACCATTACTGTAGTTCTGTTCACCTTAAAACTTTGTCTTGTACACAAATTTGTTTTTGTGTTATAAATGTCCTTGCAGTTATGTCTAGAATAGAATAAACTTGTATAATTTGAAATTGAGTCTTTTTACAATCCATCAATATAGTAAAAATTGATTAAAACCAATGTTTAACAAAAATACACATATACTTTACTTTAGTTCTTAAGTGGTAGTTTTCAAAAAAGTTTCCACGGGACCACCCCCCCCCCCCCGGAGACCCCGTGCCCCCCCAAATTATTAGGTCACGCTACGCCTATGCGTACCACACAAAATTTATAAAAGAAAATACTATAAACAACCCGCTAGAAATCAAGAATACTGTTAATTTAAAAAACTTAAGGAGTCTTCTTTTGTGTTTGTTACATGGGCAATAGTAAAATATCTGTATTCATATTTTTATGTATTACACAATTAATAGTGTCATATACATACATTAAAATACTGTAAACTTCCATTAATCTGACACGGTCAGGACTTAAGGCATGCCGAATTATCAAATGTTGGATTATTTTAGATAAATAATATAGGCTTAATAAATAAACATATAATCACAGTAAAATGTGTTTTACTATTCAAATTTAACCTTAAAACAGTCCTTGTTATATGTGTATCTATAAGAACCATTTTCTTAAAACGGTATATTTACAATGCATAGTCAACGTATCACAACAATTGGGTGGAACATGGCCAAGGTCGAGGGTGTATTCATCCCGGTTCATCACAGCCCAGTACCGTACTGCCACTACCAGCCCTCTCTAGACACTGCTTGCCTATCTCAGATAGCAGTGGTGAGAGACATTAGTCGTTTAAAGTCGCCTTTCCGTCATAAACCTGTGCTGAGCACTTTAACTGTGGAATTGACATAAGTCATAAGTCATAAGTTTCTTTATTGTCATTAAACATTACAAAAATGTGATAGACATAGTCAATTTGTAACAATAAGTTAGGCTATTACAATAATTTAAATGTATGAAACATAAGTAGCCTAAAATAATAGTCTATATAACAAGTAGGCCCTAGTTAAATTATAATATTATCAAACTTTAAAAAATCTTTTAAGTCATAAAAAGGGTTAGCAATTAACCATTTGTGAAATCTGACCTTAAATAGACTAAGAGGTAAGGACTTGGATGCAATATGTAGTTTATTGTACAACTTGAGGCCAACAACATTGTAACTATTTGTACTCTTACTTAATCTGCAAAGTGGGATTACTGCCTTAGACTGATTGCGAGTGTCATGATTGTGAACATCAC
Source organism: Homalodisca vitripennis (assembly GCF_021130785.1). Taxonomy (NCBI): domain Eukaryota; kingdom Metazoa; phylum Arthropoda; class Insecta; order Hemiptera; family Cicadellidae; genus Homalodisca; species Homalodisca vitripennis. Next base: position 155,894,454 of record NC_060210.1, on the reverse strand, counting down.
TATGTACGGAAACTAAATTTGAGTTTTTTTTCACATTTACCACACAGACAAATATATAACAGGTTTATCACAGTTAAAATTCTACTATCTACAAAAAGGGGTTTGCAATGAGCTTTGACTAGAGATTTGGTAACAATCCTAATGGCCTTCTTTTGAAGCAATAAAATATTATTTACATGACTGCTGTTTCCCCACAGGAGAACACCATAACATATCACAGAATGAAAAAAAGGCAAAATAAACTATACGTAAATATTGTAATGGTAACATGGAAGAAAGACTCTTGAGCAAGTAAATTACTTTGGCTAACTTTGTGCACATTGATTCTATTTGGGGAGTCCAAGTTAACTTATTATCTACTATTAATTCCTAATATTTTAATTTCCTGTGATGGATTCAATATGGCCTAGGCTTACACTATTTTTTAAGCTACATAAAAGATTTTGGGTTTTGCCCTGATTCAGTGTTAAAACTGTTTGCTGCAAACCAATCTACTGCTTGCTTCATGGTGTTTTCTACTACTAATGAAAGACTATTTACATCACTGTCAACACTTAAAAAAGTAGTGTCGTCCGCAAACATAGCGGTAAAGGATCGACTAATATTATTTGGCAGATCATTCATAATCAAAAGAAACAATGTTGGGCCTAATATAGATCCCTGAGGCACACCTTCATTTTACCTCAACTTTTTTAGATTGATTCCTTACCATTATCTACATATTGCGACCTTCCAAGTAAGTTACGATTTAAAGAAATCTAATTGGTGACCACAAACACCATAATAATTAAGTTTCTCCAAAAAGAATCTGGTGGTCAATACAGTCAAACGCCTTACTCAGATCACAAGCTGTGATCTGAGCAAGGCGTCCGTCTTCGAAAGCCTGTAACATTTTTGAAATTAAAGGACTCAAGGGCATCAACTGTCGATCTATTTTTTACGGAAAACCAAATTGTGAGTTTGAAAAAATATCATTCTCACTTAAAAAGGTACACAATTGCCTATGTACAACATGTTCTATGATTTTTACCAATACAAGGCACAAGAGATACAGGACGGGTAGTTACAGACCTGGTTTCTGTCATTCTTCTTGAACACCGGCACAACTCTGGGACACTTTCTGTGAAGTAGGAAACACACCCTCTTTAAGGCAAGCGTTTATGCACAGCATAAGAGGCAGCATTATTTCACTAATCACCATTTTCAAAATATAACTAGACAGGCCATATACATCTTTGCTTTTGGTGCACTTCATTTTATTCACTGTACACAACAAGCTTTTTTTCAGATACAGTTTCCCAATGAAGTTGCTGCTGAGGTTGCACGATGTTCCGCAGAAAGTGGCTTGAAGTCGCAACAGGTTGTGACTCCGCAGCCTTGATAGCGTGTACTGACTCGATGAAGAAGTTGTTGAACTCATCAGCGGAAATGTTTTGTTGTCTCGTTTACGGCTGGGGATGTCTTCTTTTTTATAAGAGACCAGGCTGCCTGACAAGGGTTTGCTCGCAGACTCAATAAAAGTTGACATTGGCTACTAGTTTGGCTTGATTTACTGATTTCCTGTACCGACATCTGATCTCCTTATAGGCCCCTAAGAGCCTGTTCGCTCCCAGTAGTTTTGAAAACTGTTCGGTAACCCATCACCCTCTTCCTTAAAATTTCCAGCTCCGGAGTATACCACGCAAGATGTGATTTAATAGACCGTTTTCTTCACGGTATGAGCTTTAGCTTTTACACACTTCAAAGGGCAACAATCATTGAATATTTTCTAAAAACTTGTTGAAGAACTGGTCAAACATGGTTTCTGCTGTCATTGTTTTGCACTTGAGAAGTTCTAGCCAGTTCATTTCACTTAAGCAAAATTTAAAATACAAAAATGCTATTTACAGAAAATGTTTCTAACCATTTTTTACTGCAGGAGTTTCTTTGGGGCCGCAAACTTCCAGCAAACAATTACATTTTATTTCCATCTCGACACCCTCATGATCTGCTATGTCAGGGCATACAACTTTGTACTCATAAGCAGATGTCTCAATATCTGTGAAAATATTATCCAAGACAGTTGTTATTCCTTGTGGGTTGATTGTTGACGTAGTGACAGTTAAACTGAGCAAGAAACAATTTTCAACTTCTTAACTGTAGGCGAGTTCATAGTGACGTCCAAATTTAGCATTAACATCCCCACCTATTAACTATGTAAGCCTTGAAGCGACCCAAATAAATTAAAAGCTGCTCCAGTTTTTCTAAAAAATATATTTGCATCACCAGCTGGAGAGTGATAAAGAGTTATTGTGAGTAGGTTGAGGTAAGAAAGCAAAACTGCTGTACATTCAAAATGGAGAGCTCTTCACAGAATTGATCCACCGCTATACGCTCATACCTTAAGTTACTAGTAGCTGAAATAAATATGCCTGTTCCACCTCTAATGTGATTACTTCTGCAGAATAAAGATGCTCGCACATAGCCCTCCACATCCACACAATCCTGTTTCCTGATTCACTGAGCCAATGTTCACAAAAACACAGCAGGTCATAATGATTTTCATCACCCAGGACACTTAAAATATTTTCTTTTTCTTGCAAACCTTGTACATTTAAGAACAGTAACTTTAGGTTAGGCCTTTGAGGTAGGCCTATATATGACGTCTTGTGTCGGCGACCCTGGGTAGGGCACCGTCGCACCTAATCGTAGTAGTGTCACTAACCTCAAACATTAGTTCCATCCTCAATAGAGGGTACAAGCTTAGATCCACAAACTAGGCCTAAGTATTTTGCAGATTCGCCTGTACATTTTCCAAAAAAGAAGCCTCATGGGCTTCTTTCTCCACGGGACTTTGGCGTTTAAACACAAACCGACCTTACATAAGAACCTTCAGGCCAGAATTCTTCATCATATACTGTGGTCCACAGCGACAAAGGGACACCTATTTTAAATGAAACTGTATCCTGGAAACTTATTTTTTATACTTTGTCACTTCAAAATTATTTTTAACCTTTGGGCTCGAGCATTAACATATTGCTTAATATTGTCACTTTCAACACCTTCGGCAAACCTAGAAACAAATATATACTTATGTTTTTCCACAATCTTCAGTCTATCGTCATTAACCGAAGCGCGGCCCGTTAAGAACTGATATCTTTTGGGGTTATTTTTAACCTTTTCCGTTTGTTTACGCTTTCTGTATTTCACTTCAATAAATCCGTTATTGGAGTACTCACGTTCCTCTTCCAAAACCACTTGTTCCACATTGGACGATGGGACAGACGGAACATCTGTTGTTTTTGCAGACCTGGGACGTGATGTGGACGGTTAATGCCTGGTTCTCATGTAGCCTGGCTGACCTCACCTTGTCGTTTTTTTCCATTTCAGACAGGTTTCTTTTCACGTTAGGCAAAAGTTTTAGGTGGTAGCACTGAAATTTCTTTGCTCTTACAGGAAAAAGGTGAATTAACTGCTGGCGTCAAAATATGTTTGTCATTTACGCTTCTAACTGACTTCATACAGTTATTTGTAAAATTCAAATTCTTTGGTTTCCAAAGAAGAGTCAATTTTCGGCAAAGCAGATTTTATGGCACCAGCATAAGAAACACTGCTATTTCCAATATAAATGTCACCAATAGCCTCTGTGTGATTATTCACGATTGAGGTTAGTTTGGCATTTTCATTTTGCATAATATTTAATTGAGTTCTGAGTTCTAGCTGATTTTGTGTTAGATCAGAAATTTGATCGGTCAAAATTTTAATAAAATCAAAACATTTACACCATACTGTCCTCAATTCCTTTGCTCTCACAGCACTAGCAACTTCAGGTGATGTACTCACAGCAACTCTAGAAGATGTATTCAAGTCATCTAGCAGACCGGTTTGCCCCAGACAGCCATCACACTTAAAATCCGATTTTTCCCCTTTTGAATATGAATATTCACTTTTAGATTTTCCTGCACAATGAAAGTGGAACCAGCTCTTGCAAATTCCCTCGCACATAATGCCACCGCTGCTATTAGTGACCCTTTTTAGAAACAAACACCACACAACGAATTTTTGTTTCTAGGCGCCATCTTCTATGTATACCATTACTAAACAATTGAGTTGATACAAAATTGCAACTGGGTACACAGGCTGATAGCCGACAGCCATTTTCAGTCACGTGAAGTAGATATCAATCGAAGTCCACCTAAAAGGTATGTCCACCACAAAACAGAGATAGTATTGGATCAGTACATTAGCCACTTTCAATTAATAAAGAGTTTTAAGAATGGTGGCTTTTGGCATTTGTGTTCAATATAAAGTAGTTTCTAAATTTTAGTAATAAGAGTCAGTGAATGTACCAACCATTATGTTATAAGAGATTAACGTGGCCATACTAACAGTGTCATATAAATTATCCTTCATTACGAACAATGTATCTTCACTTTTTATAATTTTACATGGCTGCCACTTATGAAATCTTCCAGAGATACTTTATACCACTTCCAAGTTTTGGCATGATTTGCACAAAATCATAAACTGAAGCAAAACGTTTAATATTTTCACTATAAATTGTTTTAACGTCTTGTTTTAGGTACGGTTTTGTTATTTGCTGTGACAACAATAGACAATATTGGAGCAGGTATCATCCAGACAGGACAAGGTTTTGTGGTGGTATCCTGTCAAGTATAAAGCCATTGTATTCAGGCCTTTCAAAGGTGAAGTACTAGATGGTGTGGTTACTCAAGTTAATAAGGTATGTCAAATATTGTTTTTGGGGTGGGGGGGGGGGGGGGTGGGGGGGGGGGGGGGTGGGGGGGGGGGGGGGTGGGGGGGGGGGGGGGTGGGGGGGGGGGGGGGTGGGGGGGGGGGGGGAGTTGCACAACTTTGAATCTAAGTGGAGAAACCCCTCCCTCGACCAATCTCTAAAATCTCATATCTCTACACTCATTGAAGTGAATTTGGTTCATTTTGCCGAGTGCTGCGGCAAAACGCTCTCGCCGTGACTGCATAGTTTTTCTGCCAGGTAACGCGACTCCTGTTGGAACAGCACAATGTTTATAAGGCAGCAAATCTGCATCCTACACACGGCATCCATAGTCATGAGTCCTGCAGCATCTCGAAAGTGTGAAACAAAATATATACAAATCGAATTGCATTGTTTTGCATTCTTTGAATTCTTTCTGCGTCTTCCTTTGATATGCTATTGCCGTATACAGGAAAACAGTAATAAAATCATTGACATCACGAGAGATAGGACAAAACGCAGCTTAGCGGACTCTGAAAGGATGGATCTCAGCATATACATGCCTGTCAGAGCCTCAGTGCTCTCTGAGAAACACACGTCACATGGTCATAAAAATATAGACTACTGTTCAGCACACAACGCCAAGCATATTTACAGTGTCATTTACGCTCAAGTTCTCTTTACAAATCCTGATTTGCACGTTTTTCTCTTTGATACAATGCAGCCGAGCTGTTAGTGATATGTAGAGAACAATGCATTTATTAGTGATCGGCTTATGACCATATATTCCCGACAACATCCTTATGCTCTTCAAATCTGAACTGACTCCAGCAAATAGCCTCCAAAGGGCATATGCAACTGGCAGTCATCGGCATACATGTGCACTGTGGAGTGGCGCACACAGTTGTCCAGATCCGATGTATACAAAGTGAAAAGGATCGGACCCAGGCAACTTCCTACTGTTGTCTGGTGTATATGGTGTCACTAGAATTAATAGCCGAGTTCGATCCTTTCCTTGCTGAACATATGGGTCAATTTGGTAATCCAGGTTCAGGGAGAACGTCTCATATTTGTCTACACTTGTCTTAGTTAGTTGCAAGTTGTTTCTCAGACGTTCAAGTACAGTGTTTACGTTTCGAATGAAGATCATCTGCAGAACTTTCTTTAACAATATATTCAAAGAAGCACTAAACATTGGAAATTCCTTGTAATATTTTGTCCACGAATCATTGCCAAATGGAAAGATCAATCTTCACACCAAACATAAGTCTGTTAACCCTGTATAATTATGTGGGCTCAAAGTGCTTAAGCCTTCTCCACTTTTCCTGGATTTCTTTCAAGAGTTTAAAAATACTGTCCACCTTTTTATAAGTCTTTGAAGGGTTAGTTTCTTTTTCTTTCTTTTCACTTGCAAGTTTCCGATAGCTCGAACCACTTACTTTATAACTCATTATTATTATTAACAGGAAAGCAAAAGAAAATATATATTAACATGAAACTAAACGTTGGGGTAAGCATGGCTCATTAAAAAACGACGACGCTAAACACTACTACACGTCAACCATATAATATCTATTTGACAAACACTAAACATTACTGAACGTGAATATCAAAAATATGAGATCTGTTTGACAGACAGTGTTGCCAGCAAGACAACGCTTGTTGCAACATGTTAAATTTACAGCTCAAAATATACCTGATATAGTAAAGTAATAAAAGTTTGCACCTATGAATCGAAATGTTAGAAAATGAATTGCATTAATTATGTTTTTGGTTTACGAGCAAGATTGTAAAGCGAGCGCCCTTTGACTGCCGTTTTCACCGCCGCCGCAAGTAGAGTCGCACTCACTTTATGCTGTCAAAAATCTCAGTAACCAAAATAATTGTTTAATACTTGGTATTTAAGTTTTTCTAACAAAAATAATTTGTTTAAAACAAAAATAACCCTATTTCAATGAATATAAATGACGTTATAACCATGTTTAAACAGTTTTTAATAGATTAACACGTTACCAATATTCATTGTAATATTATATGCCTCAAGTTGTAAAATCACTCTCACTGATTAATATAATACACAAGTTTTAGTTAGGAAGATGTCGTATGGGCACAGTTAAAAAAACATAAAACATGTAACTAGGTGAAATCAGCTAAAATGTACAACAAAAAATAATAATAAACCGTATATAATTTACGAATTTAGAACTTTGATAACGAATTGTAGACATTTGTCATCATTTTACTCCACTCCATTGTTGTAAGACGTAATTGTTAACACACTTTTAGGGTTGAATCTTTAATACTATATATGTATATGCATACATATACAATATGTAAACACATACAATATGTTAAAAATGTCCCGGGGCGGTTAAATATTTTTAAAAGATTTAACATAGAGCAAAAAAAAACTTGGTTAAAGTTACTGGACATAAAAGTCTAATTTAACATATATCCAGTCACCTGCTGCTTCCTCAGGTTGACGGACCGTCAAACCAAAGGTTGACAACTTTTGGGCCAAAGGGAGTCGGAAAGAAAATCTAAAATGTAAGCATAGGTAGATATATATATAAAATTAAAGGTCTTTATTAGTAGAGTACAATGCCGAAACCCCGACCTCAAACGGGCAACCGAGCTGTGGTCAATAGATGGCTTAGAAATTAAGCACTGTAAATAAGAAACTGACTAGCTGTAAAATTTTCACATTTAATAGTGCAAAACTGTTTACAATTAATACTGTTGTACAGTATTACCGTCAATTACTGAGAAGGAGCGAAAATGAATCAAACGAGGAAAATGAATGAACCACGATAGGTAAAGTTATTTGTGACTGATAGTGGCTTAGAATATATATAAAAACGCATATGTGACAGATACGGCCAAATACAAAATAATTGAATCGGAAAAAGTAAGCGCTCTGTGGTGTAATGGTAGCACATTCACCTGGCAAGTGAGAGATCCGGGTTCGACTCCCGGCGGAGCAAGTACTTTTTGCGATTCAATGTTTATTGAAATTAAATAAGGCTATTGCCATTTATAAAGTTTAACGTAAATAAAAGTCATTTGACAGTTATTAGGTCTTCCGATCATATGTTAGTTTGCTTATTTAAAAACGCATATGTGACAGATACGGCCAAATACAAAATAATTGAATCGGAAAAAGTAAGCGCTCTGTGGTGTAATGGTAGCACATTCACCTGGCAAGTGAGAGATCCGGGTTCGACTCCCGGCGGAGCAAGTACTTTTTGCGATTCAATGTTTATTGAAATTAAATAAGGCTATTGCCATTTATAAAGTTTAACGTAAATAAAAGTCATTTGACAGTTATTTGGTCTTCCGATCATATGTTAGTTTGCTTATTTAAAAACGCATATGTGACAGATACGGCCAAATACAAAATAATTGAATCGGAAAAAGTAAGCGCTCTGTGGTGTAATGGTAGCACATTCACCTGGCAAGTGAGAGATCCGGGTTCGACTCCCGGCGGAGCAAGTACTTTTTGCGATTCAATGTTTATTGAAATTAAATAAGGCTATTGCCATTTATAAAGTTTAACGTAAATAAAAGTCATTTGACAGTTATTTGGTCTTCCGATCATATGTTAGTTTGCTTATTTAAAAACGCATATGTGACAGATACGGCCAAATACAAAATAATTGAATCGGAAAAAGTAAGCGCTCTGTGGTGTAATGGTAGCACATTCACCTGGCAAGTGAGAGATCCGGGTTCGACTCCCGGCGGAGCAAGTACTTTTTGCGATTCAATGTTTATTGAAATTAAATAAGGCTATTGCCATTTATAAAGTTTAACGTAAATAAAAGTCATTTGACAGTTATTTGGTCTTCCGATCATATGTTAGTTTGCTTATTTAAAAACGCATATGTGACAGATACGGCCAAATACAAAATAATTGAATCGGAAAAAGTAAGCGCTCTGTGGTGTAATGGTAGCACATTCACCTGGCAAGTGAGAGATCCGGGTTCGACTCCCGGGCGGAGCAAGTACTTTTTTGCGATTCAATGTTTATTGAAATTAAATAAGGGCTATTGCCATTTATAAAAGTTTAACGTAAAATAATAAGTCATTTGACAGTTATTTGGGTCTTCCGATCCATATGTTAGTTTGGCTTATTTAAAAAAACGCATATGTTGACAGATTACGGCCAAAATACAAAATAATTGAATCGGAAAAAGTAAGCGCTCTGTGGTGTAATGGTTAGCACATTCACCTGGCAAGTGAGAGATCCGGGTTCGACTCCCGGCGGAGCAAGTACTTTTTGCGATTCAATGTTTATTGAAATTAAATAAGGCTATTGCCATTTATAAAGTTTAACGTAAATAAAAGTCATTTGACAGTTATTTGGTCTTCCGATCATATGTTAGTTTGCTTATTTAAAAACGCATATGTGACAGATACGGCCAAATACAAAATAATTGAATCGGAAAAAGTAAGCGCTCTGTGGTGTAATGGTAGCACATTCACCTGGCAAGTGAGAGATCCGGGTTCGACTCCCGGCGGAGCAAGTACTTTTTGCGATTCAATGTTTATTGAAATTAAATAAGGCTATTGCCATTTATAAAGTTTAACGTAAATAAAAGTCATTTGACAGTTATTTGGTCTTCCGATCATATGTTAGTTTGCTTATTTAAAAACGCATATGTGACAGATACGGCCAAATACAAAATAATTGAATCGGAAAAAGTAAGCGCTCTGTGGTGTAATGGTAGCACATTCACCTGGCAAGTGAGAGATCCGGGTTCGACTCCCGGCGGAGCAAGTACTTTTTGCGATTCAATGTTTATTGAAATTAAATAAGGCTATTGCCATTTATAAAGTTTAACGTAAATAAAAGTCATTTGACAGTTATTTGGTCTTCCGATCATATGTTAGTTTGCTTATTTAAAAACGCATATGTGACAGATACGGCCAAATACAAAATAATTGAATCGGAAAAAGTAAGCGCTCTGTGGTGTAATGGTAGCACATTCACCTGGCAAGTGAGAGATCCGGGTTCGACTCCCGGCGGAGCAAGTACTTTTTGCGATTCAATGTTTATTGAAATTAAATAAGGCTATTGCCATTTATAAAGTTTAACGTAAATAAAAGTCATTTGACAGTTATTTGGTCTTCCGATCATATGTTAGTTTGCTTATTTAAAAACGCATATGTGACAGATACGGCCAAATACAAAATAATTGAATCGGAAAAAGTAAGCGCTCTGTGGTGTAATGGTAGCACATTCACCTGGCAAGTGAGAGATCCGGGTTCGACTCCCGGCGGAGCAAGTACTTTTTGCGATTCAATGTTTATTGAAATTAAATAAGGCTATTGCCATTTATAAAGTTTAACGTAAATAAAAGTCATTTGACAGTTATTTGGTCTTCCGATCATATGTTAGTTTGCTTATTTAAAAACGCATATGTGACAGATACGGCCAAATACAAAATAATTGAATCGGAAAAAGTAAGCGCTCTGTGGTGTAATGGTAGCACATTCACCTGGCAAGTGAGAGATCCGGGTTCGACTCCCGGCGGAGCAAGTACTTTTTGCGATTCAATGTTTATTGAAATTAAATAAGGCTATTGCCATTTATAAAGTTTAACGTAAATAAAAGTCATTTGACAGTTATTTGGTCTTCCGATCATATGTTAGTTTGCTTATTTAAAAACGCATATGTGACAGATACGGCCAAATACAAAATAATTGAATCGGAAAAAGTAAGCGCTCTGTGGTGTAATGGTAGCACATTCACCTGGCAAGTGAGAGATCCGGGTTCGACTCCCGGCGGAGCAAGTACTTTTTGCGATTCAATGTTTATTGAAATTAAATAAGGCTATTGCCATTTATAAAGTTTAACGTAAATAAAAGTCATTTGACAGTTATTTGGTCTTCCGATCATATGTTAGTTTGCTTATTTAAAAACGCATATGTGACAGATACGGCCAAATACAAAATAATTGAATCGGAAAAAGTAAGCGCTCTGTGGTGTAATGGTAGCACATTCACCTGGCAAGTGAGAGATCCGGGTTCGACTCCCGGCGGAGCAAGTACTTTTTGCGATTCAATGTTTATTGAAATTAAATAAGGCTATTGCCATTTATAAAGTTTAACGTAAATAAAAGTCATTTGACAGTTATTTGGTCTTCCGATCATATGTTAGTTTGCTTATTTAAAAACGCATATGTGACAGATACGGCCAAATACAAAATAATTGAATCGGAAAAAGTAAGCGCTCTGTGGTGTAATGGTAGCACATTCACCTGGCAAGTGAGAGATCCGGGTTCGACTCCCGGCGGAGCAAGTACTTTTTGCGATTCAATGTTTATTGAAATTAAATAAGGCTATTGCCATTTATAAAGTTTAACGTAAATAAAAGTCATTTGACAGTTATTTGGTCTTCCGATCATATGTTAGTTTGCTTATTTAAAAACGCATATGTGACAGATACGGCCAAATACAAAATAATTGAATCGGAAAAAAGTAAGCGCTCTGTGGTGTAATGGTAGCACATTCACCTGGCAAGTGAGAGATCCGGGTTCGACTCCCGGCGGAGCAAGTACTTTTTGCGATTCAATGTTTATTGAAATTAAATAAGGCTATTGCCATTTATAAAGTTTAACGTAAATAAAAGTCATTTGACAGTTATTTGGTCTTCCGATCATATGTTAGTTTGCTTATTTAAAAACGCATATGTGACAGATACGGCCAAATACAAAATAATTGAATCGGAAAAAGTAAGCGCTCTGTGGTGTAATGGTAGCACATTCACCTGGCAAGTGAGAGATCCGGGTTCGACTCCCGGCGGAGCAAGTACTTTTTGCGATTCAATGTTTATTGAAATTAAATAAGGCTATTGCCATTTATAAAGTTTAACGTAAATAAAAGTCATTTGACAGTTATTTGGTCTTCCGATCATATGTTAGTTTGCTTATTTAAAAACGCATATGTGACAGATACGGCCAAATACAAAATAATTGAATCGGAAAAAGTAAGCGCTCTGTGGTGTAATGGTAGCACATTCACCTGGCAAGTGAGAGATCCGGGTTCGACTCCCGGCGGAGCAAGTACTTTTTGCGATTCAATGTTTATTGAAATTAAATAAGGCTATTGCCATTTATAAAGTTTAACGTAAATAAAAGTCATTTGACAGTTATTTGGTCTTCCGATCATATGTTAGTTTGCTTATTTAAAAACGCATATGTGACAGATACGGCCAAATACAAAATAATTGAATCGGAAAAAGTAAGCGCTCTGTGGTGTAATGGTAGCACATTCACCTGGCAAGTGAGAGATCCGGGTTCGACTCCCGGCGGAGCAAGTACTTTTTGCGATTCAATGTTTATTGAAATTAAATAAGGCTATTGCCATTTATAAAGTTTAACGTAAATAAAAGTCATTTGACAGTTATTTGGTCTTCCGATCATATGTTAGTTTGCTTATTTAAAAACGCATATGTGACAGATACGGCCAAATACAAAATAATTGAATCGGAAAAAAGTAAGCGCTCTGTGGTGTAATGGTAGCACATTCACCCGGCAAGTGAGAGATCCGGGTTCGACTCCCGGCGGAGCAAGTACTTTTTGCGATTCAATGTTTATTGAAATTAAATAAGGCTATTGCCATTTATAAAGTTTAACGTAAATAAAAGTCATTTGACAGTTATTTGGTCTTCCGATCATATGTTAGTTTGCTTATTTAAAAACGCATATGTGACAGATACGGCCAAATACAAAATAATTGAATCGGAAAAAGTAAGCGCTCTGTGGTGTAATGGTAGCACATTCACCTGGCAAGTGAGAGATCCGGGTTCGACTCCCGGCGGAGCAAGTACTTTTTGCGATTCAATGTTTATTGAAATTAAATAAGGCTATTGCCATTTATAAAAGTTTAACGTAAATAAAAGTCATTTGACAGTTATTTGGTCTTCCGATCATATGTTAGTTTGCTTATTTAAAAACGCATATGTGACAGATACGGCCAAATACAAAATAATTGAATCGGAAAAAGTAAGCGCTCTGTGGTGTAATGGTAGCACATTCACCTGGCAAGTGAGAGATCCGGGTTCGACTCCCGGCGGAGCAAGTACTTTTTGCGATTCAATGTTTATTGAAATTAAATAAGGCTATTGCCATTTATAAAGTTTAACGTAAATAAAAGTCATTTGACAGTTATTTGGTCTTCCGATCATATGTTAGTTTGCTTATTTAAAAACGCATATGTGACAGATACGGCCAAATACAAAATAATTGAATCGGAAAAAGTAAGCGCTCTGTGGTGTAATGGTAGCACATTCACCTGGCAAGTGAGAGATCCGGGTTCGACTCCCGGCGGAGCAAGTACTTTTTGCGATTCAATGTTTATTGAAATTAAATAAGGCTATTGCCATTTATAAAGTTTAACGTAAATAAAAGTCATTTGACAGTTATTTGGTCTTCCGATCATATGTTAGTTTGCTTATTTAAAAACGCATATGTGACAGATACGGCCAAATACAAAATAATTGAATCGGAAAAAGTAAGCGCTCTGTGGTGTAATGGTAGCACATTCACCTGGCAAGTGAGAGATCCGGGTTCGACTCCCGGCGGAGCAAGTACTTTTTGCGATTCAATGTTTATTGAAATTAAATAAGGCTATTGCCATTTATAAAGTTTAACGTAAATAAAAGTCATTTGACAGTTATTTGGTCTTCCGATCATATGTTAGTTTGCTTATTTAAAAACGCATATGTGACAGATACGGCCAAATACAAAATAATTGAATCGGAAAAAGTAAGCGCTCTGTGGTGTAATGGTAGCACATTCACCCGGCAAGTGAGAGATCCGGGTTCGACTCCCGGCGGTACTTTTTGTACCGTACTTTTTGCGATTCAATGTTTATTGAAATTATATATATATATATATATATATATATATATATATATATATATCTACGGAAACGAGGCACTTGATGGTCCTGTATATATATATATATATATATATATATATATATTATATATAAAATTGTTATAGGCTATAAACTTTCCTTTGTCACTTATATACTTGTATTTGGGAGCCCTAGTGTTCTTGTTCACAAGTTTAGAAAACACCTAACTGACCTAACGTTATAAAGATTTAAAATCCCAAAATATACTCAAATGAGGACCACAATATAGTTGACCTTTTTATCGGAATTTGGAATATGGAATCGGAATGTTTGTACAACATTTGGAAAGAATTATACTTTCCCAAAATTGTAAATGCTACGTGTAAAGTACAATATTTACCTCGATAAATCAATTTTTACAGCTCTTAATAAAGACTTAATATTTATAAAACAACTCAACTTCATTATTATTTTTGAAATTATTTTATTTATTACCTTAGATTGTAAAAATATATTATTTTTGAACACATAAATTAATAATTATTAGATTTTTTTTTATATTTGCGCAAGTAAAATATTGTTTGGTAAAAAGGTTTAATGTTATTTTCTTTTTATTTCGCTGCTCTCCTTTACTCAAGAAGTTAATCGTTCCATTAAGCCAAGTCTTGACTATCTTCAGGAACCGTTAAGTACTCTCCTTGTGCTTCTGAAACGTATTTCTCACCTTCCGTCCATAAGCACGAGCCCAGCAACTTAATAATATTTTACAAAACACTTCGTAAAAGGCTTGCAGGTTTTTCACTGCGCGTGCCGAAAGCTTCGCTCCATTGCACGATCACATAGTAATGACCTCTGTGTACAGTGCGGGGCCCAGCGGGCCTAGATGTTTTATGGAATAGGAAGTTAACATACCACTCATCACCTTAGATGTGGTTTGGTGTCCTTACAATGTGTTATATTACTACTTTTTCCTCATATTATAAAAAGGTGTGTACATATGCTATAAAGCATAAACTTGTATATAATGCGCCTAAGATATTCTATCTAGTTAAACAATGGTTTGAGTCAATAAGCCCCACTGTGCACCGCCGACAGTTCGGGCCAGCACTGGCCTAGAATGCCTAGTGGGAAATCCGCCCCTGAATAGTCCTTATTGTACTGCTGCTGTTAATGTTAGAAATTAGTGATTGATTGTAGTCGCGGGAAGTAAGTAACCTCTATGTTTGGGTAATGGCTTGCCTATTACGGACAGCAAGTGGCCTCTATGTCTGGGCAAGAGCTTGGCTGTCACGAGCAGACAATGTTTTCTATGTTTGGCAATTCGCTCCATTCACGTCACTGCGAGACTGATTAGTTTATTTTTAACGATGACGAATAGTTCCAACTTATCTACGTATTTTACAGTGAATCACTGTACTTTAAGGAATGTTATGTTTAGTGTAGGATGTAGCATTTATTTAATAAGTGCGATTAGGTAAAAAAGGTTTTTTCTGTTCGTTTTTATTTGATTGTACGCTTATACATTGGCGTAATACCAAGTACAGTACATGCATACGTTAAAGTTGTTGGATTATTCACAATTTTTTTTGTATATTGAGATATCTTTTAAGGGTTTTACGTATTTTGTACAGTACAGCGTAATTAGTTAAAACATATATTTTATTGTGAGATCATTTCGACATGATTGCCACAATTAATTATGAAGTTATTGTTGTGAAAAGGAATAGTTCGAATCACAAACATCCTACACTTATAAAAGGCCGGCAGCTTCAGTTTCGAAAAATGTATGGTTTTAACATTAATTATTTCTTGACGTTCTTACTGTATTGTTTAAGATTCAAACTGTGATTTTTATAACATTTACAATATTGTATAAATAAATAACACGATGCGTTTTTAGTATTTACTGATTTAAAAAATAACTACTAATTGTAATTTCTTTGTTTCAATGAATACACTTTCATATTCGTTATATAAAACTCTTAAACGTAATGAAAAACGTAAAAGTAAGTAACCGTAAAAAACACTTAAATTGGGAGTCCAGCATAAAATGAATATACAAAATAAACTTTGTAATAAAAAATGCCGTTGATCAGTGATTCAAATAAAATTGACGCAAACAAAAACAATGTTTCTGAAACTCTGAAACGATGAACTTCTTTAGGAATTATGATTTTAACTTCACTAAAATCCAGTAAATTGATGCTTTTCCAGATGATGATTTTTTTGTACTGCCAGATAGTATTCAATTCCAATAAAGATATTTGTCTAGGTATATTTGTATATATATTTATATATTTTTATATTATTAAGATAAATAAGTGTCTGAATAATACACATAGTCAGTAGATATCCATAATCAATAAATAAAAAAAAATTACAGCGTATGCATAGTTTTCGAGTCAAAATTGTTGTTTACCTGAATAAAATGTGACTAATAATCAACCTTGATTATGTGCGGAGGCTAGTATTTCGTATATTTATGGCTAGTCTACCGAGTAAAAGTCCTAAGACCAATACGATGTACAGTAGTCCAAAATATAGGGAAATTCTTGGCAAAATTTGATAAGACCAACCATTGGGCATGGCTTTATTTTATTTGTAGGGTTTAACTAAACCAATCAAGGAACTCTTTTGTTGGTTCCTTGATCGTTGATCCTTCCATCATTCTGATCATTCGTTATTATTGCAATGGTTCATAGTTGATAGATGTTGCTTTGGTTGGTTCTGCAGTTTTAATTTGACATGATAACCGCTTTATACTTACAAGACCTCTGAGTACTAATAATGTAAGCGATATTATATTCCTTCAGTTTGTTTCTTTTTTTATAGTTCCCAATTATAATACTACTATCAGCTACCCGTGGCTCCGCACGCAATTTCGTAGGTTTTGCCTATTTTCATCCCAGGGAATGTAAGAATGTCCATGTAAAACTTCAGTACAATAGGTTGAATTGTTTACGCGTGAAAGCAAAAACAAACAAACAAAGGCAATGTTGGATGTATAATATTACTAGCAGTTACCCGTCCCTTCGTCCCTATATGAGAACTTCTGGTTCCAGTGAATTATATTTTCGACGTTAATGTTGAGTTTGCCTTCTTGCCACGATCAAGAAGATTTGTTGAAAAGGTTATATTTACGGCCATTGTAATTTACCCCTGTCTTAGATTTTTTGTTCCTAAGTTGATTTTTCCTTTTTCCTGATAAAGACATACACAGTTCTGAGACGCCTACTTCAGTCGAAAGACAAATAAGATAGGTTTCATAACAGTCTTTAAGTGTCTAGTAAAAGTTAGACTATTTTGTCCTTTAACTCTGCACTGAATGTCCTTGTAAAATTTCAGTACAATTGGTTAAATAATTTGCGCGTGAAAGCAAAACAACAAACAAAGGCACTTCCGCATTATAATATTATTAGAATTAGGATAGGGGTATTTGAAAATCGTTCTCCCATTTAATAAAGTTAAAAAACTTTAAAATAAAATATACACGATAAAGTACCTGTCTTGATTATTTATGCAAAGCTTTAAAAGAATCCTAAGAGTCCCGGCGTTGGATACTATATCGTTGTAAAGCTCAATCCACGCACTTTTTGTGGTGTAAGAATAAATCGCCTGTACTTGCCCGCTTTAAAGGTGGTTGAAATTTCAGTTTCGAAGTGCATACAAGAATCGTGAATGAACGAATTATTCAGTTTATTCCATTGCGCTTAAAGTAAAACGTCTTTAAACATGCTTTAACATATTTTAAACTTTTAGCAATAGTTAAAGGAAAAATAATATAATTTATACACATAGTACATACATATATTTTTATTGTCACGATAGAGTTACCAATTTCCCGCCAAGAACTCTATATGACGTTATTTTATAAATCCAGACAATTCCACGTTGGAGAGAAAGACCATTTGTCATTCTTCTCAATGAAGGAAATACGGTAGATAAATCCGAGGATTCAAAATACTACAGAACGATGTTTCTAGATTGTGCAGTGATGTTATTAGAAAACTCGGTCAATCCAGTAGAACAACTAATACATTTGTATTGAATAATTTCTTGTGGCTTTTTGCGAGGACTTCATAACAAATGCTGCTGAAGATAAATCTCAGGTGTCTACTTCTTCTGTTGGAACGCCAGAAGTCAGGTTTAAAGAAAGAAGCAAAACTTATTTGAGATGTTACTGTATGTAGCCAAATTGAAGCAAAGAGAGGCGGGAAACACTGATACATTTAAACTATTATCCGAAATGTAAATTTCTCCAAAGTATCAAGCAAAATCCGCTGACTTAGATTTCCGCTTCAAACAATTCTTCAGCTTCCTATTCTTTTATGCAAAGCGCTTGCTTTATTCGTGGAGGAAGATTACACTTAACACCAGTACTCTACAGCCTAATGCGAACTGGAGCAAAGAAACTTGCTCGAATCCAAAATAAAATACTATCTCTATAAGCATCACATAAACCGTATACTATCACTGAATATATTTTTGACACCTTCAGACCATGTGACAACGGATTTATACAACGACAAAATAAAAGTCCTTCCCTCCTGAAGTTATTCCCTTTAGCCCATGTAATGAACCACCAAGTTGTTTTGAGGCAATGCCAAGTTAATGTAAAATGATTAAAGTGATGATTGGTTTCCTTAAAATAATAGAGGGATAATTATTATAACCTCAAGTACACATAACTACTACTTTAAGATTGACTATGTAAAATGACGAATAAAAGCTTCCTAGTAGTTTTTATTGTTTCCAAGATGTATATAGTTTTTCCAAGTTTCAAGTGGCTTTGGGCCATGTCGTGTTCTGTGTTTGCTGTATGTGACCAGATTCAATATTGGTCGAGTGCGTGCAGAGATACTTCTTGATTGCGAGATAAGCTTATCAACACAGTAACCAAAAATAAAATTAAGGCTTCTTTCCACAGTTAATAATTATTATTGTGTACAATGTACATCTTATTAGATGTGTACTAACAAAATTGTCATGTTTTACGAAAATAGTCAACATATAATGTGTTTACCCCCTTGTATCTACCATACACAGCCGAACACTGGTGGTCATTGCCGGTATGAGTAATGACAGTTAGGTACTTACAACTGATACAAGTACCGAGAAGTCAGCATGATGAGACTCGGGAAGCGGGAGCGGGAGGCGAGCTGACTGTGGAATCTGGAGTCTAAATGTGGATGTGATGCGCTGGCCCCCCCTGCTCGAGGCTGACAGACAGACAGACAACACTACTGTACGTATATAGGCTAGGGCTCACTGGTTGGGTAGAACTCCTTCTGTGTGTACACTACGTAAAAGAGACTTGCGGTTAGCTTACAAGGTTCCGTGAGCATTTACTTACTATTCTGAACTCATTACATTGCAGCCTGAAGAAACTTTAGAAATGTCTATTTATGTCATCATCGCCTTACTTTTTCGTACAGGTATTCGAAATGTAAAAAAAAGATATGGAAGATGAGAAAAACAAGATATTGTTTAATTTCGTATAACCTACGAATCGTAAGTTAAGTTTTAGATATCGGAGTTGCCAGCAAAGGCGTAACCAGGATATTCAAAGAAGCACGGAGAACTTTGATCATGCAGGATGAAACAATCCCATAACTGTGACTTATGCTAAGCATATGTTACGTTTCTTAATCGTGGATTGCTTTTCCAATCTACTTTTCTCTTTTATTAAATTTCTTGAGTTCTCATGAAGTTTCATGGTGGAATAGGCGGTTTGTAACCTTTTAAACTTTCTGGCTACGCTTCTGACCGACAGGTTGTTATACTACATGCTGTTCGTATTGGAAACTAGCACCAGCACAGCTCACAACAGACGTCCTTGCGAGCTGCCATCCGCATCGGACATGCTAGTTCTACTTACATTCTTTCAACTACTAACTTAGACCTATACTCACTTTAATCTTCGTGGAAACGTATGAAAATAAAAAAAATAAAAAAATAATTGTGAATATTGTTGCAATTTTCACAATAATTTATCTCACATATTACATGTACAAAAACCTAAACCCAAATTAAATGTTTTTAAATTCGTTTTGGATTTGGACTTGTTTCGGATTGATGTTGCTCGGAATTATGACTTCTAGACCAGTCCGAAATCGAATGGAATTCATTATACGATGAATCATATTAAATTTATAGCATCTGCACTAAATGTAACATTATTGATGCAAAGTGCAGTGTTTCACAACTAACTACTATCATGGTGAGGACATCAAGGATACATAAAGTTATATAATACGATTGATTGTAAGGAAGGAATTACTTCGAGGAAAACAGTCACGATTTC
This sequence comes from Homalodisca vitripennis, assembly GCF_021130785.1. Taxonomy (NCBI): domain Eukaryota; kingdom Metazoa; phylum Arthropoda; class Insecta; order Hemiptera; family Cicadellidae; genus Homalodisca; species Homalodisca vitripennis. Next base: position 155,874,574 of record NC_060210.1, on the reverse strand, counting down.
CAATCAACTAGCAATAATTACGTGATTTTCCTTAGATTACATGCTACGACTAGACAGTGATCACAAACTATGTTTTAAAACTTTGCAACAAAGAAATTTATATTCTCTTGTATTTAAGTTTGTTTGAGCCCATATTTTAGCTACAAAGGCTCATCAAATATTGGTGCGGGGGTCAGTGCCAAGGCTGTGCCTCTACTTGAAAAATAAACTGTGTCTGGTATACAAAAATAGAATGCATTTGTTACTAAGACACAACACATCTGAAAATGTGAATTGACAGAGAGAAGTTTACCTGTCAAGGGAGAGGCTGCGGGGAGGCGGGGGCGGCCAGGCGTCTCGGATGGTCCAGAGAAGCTCTTCTATCGTGGGGGGTGTCCGGGGCACGAGGGCAGCTCCTGCGACAGTAACCAGGTAACACGGTGAGGGCAGGCACCACCACACGGCCATGCTGCATGCTGACTACACCACACAACACTAATTGACTCTCACCAATTGACTGGTCCGCTACGTTGTAGCGAGCATCACTTCCCCCCTCCCCCTCACCATCACCTCCAACACACAGTTTACCGACACCGAAATTGTAGACTATGTTTAATAAGTCGGATACCACAAACAGTTTGTCATTTTGCTGCATATGGACAATGACGTGTAGCCTACAGGTCACGTGACGAAGAAGTGCGTTAGTGGCACTGATCTGAATGAATATTATGTAAAAACCCTACACATATAGCACTTTTCTCAACATAAATTAAAAGTCAGCCTCAACAGTGTCTAAACAGAAATGAAAGTTAAAGAATGGTTTGAAAAGCTATAACAATCAATTAAGATTCGTTTCAAAAATAAAGAGTGCGAAAGCGATCTATTTAAGTTTCACAACAGAAATAGCCATACAGAGGCAGATTCAAGGAGGGGTATTCCTGAATGACAACGAAATAAATTTATCAGACATAACCTATAATTTCTGTAACGGGCTGCATAAAACGTTTAAAACGGGCATTTTACAATGTGTTCATATAAATACAGATTTACTAACAAAACCAATAGTTTGTGTGACTGGAACTACAGTTACTCGTAGTTTTAGCATGCTTCTGTTGGCTGTGAATGTACTAATAATGAGTAGGCTAATATGCCAAGTAAGGGTAGGCCTACTGTGTGGAATCGATTTCAAGCACATTATAATAATAACTACTAATAACAACAACCTACTTACTTTAAGGGTATGCATGCAACAATACTGTTAAATTGTAAAGTCCAAAGGGTTAATAGAGAAAATTAGTTACAATCGAGTAGGAAATAGTAGTGGTAATACAATCAATCACTGCATGGCACTGATCAATATTTTAGCGACGATTCAAAGTTCAATCAATAGTGTAACAAAGTGATGTTATTGTATTTGTTCAAACTCGTTATTGTTCTGAAAATTAAAAAAGTGCTATAATACAGACAAATAGTGTAAGTGTTTCGAATCAAAATCGTTAAACAATAGACAGTATTGTAATGTCTTTTTAAACATTATCCAGTTTGATAGAAGGAGTTGGACTGAAGTGAATCTTAGAAATCCACACGTACATTAGCCTGATATTAAAAAGTACTTACGAAATAGTGCCCTCCAGCCTCCACGTTTGGTACGAGTTAAGTACACAGAGATGTACAGGCCACTCACTAAACCATTACATACCGACACAATAGAGCTGTGTACAGTTCGTATAAATGAATGAAATGAATAATGGAAATCTGAGCGATGAGGGATTTTGTTTCTAACGTCCTCGTTTCCTTGTTCATACAGTATCTCTGTGCCTTGAGGCCTCAAAGAGTTATTTATTTTCTCATCATGCTAGTTTGATTTCAATTTTTTATCATCATAACATTGAAATAAAAATATTTATATTGTTATCTTGTATATATATAAAAATGCTCTTGAAGATTCTTTTACATATGGTTTATCGTTCAAAAAAATCTATAAATTAAATGGTTTATTAAAAACTGCTTTTAATAAACGAGTTTTTAATAACTGTTTTTATATTTTATGGAAGGCGCCGCATTTATATTAAATGAAAAATATTGATAATTAAGGTTTCAAAAAATATTTTTAAAGTAATTATATATTTTACAAAACTACTATCAAAGTAATTTTTTTCGCAACTGTGATCATTGTGGATTGCGTATCAGAGTTGTCCAATGGCGATCGACAGGACCCATACTCACTACACAACTATTGCAAAGATCGTTGCACAGGTTTAGCAAACATTATGAAATCTGTGTGTTGGAGATTATAGAGGTAGTACTAGTACTCGTATATAGCGTGCAGTAGGTATTGTTTCGATGGCCGCACGCTGAAGGAACATGTCAATCTTTCTCTACGACGTTTTCATCAAATCTGCACTATAATCGTGAGTGAGAAATCGATACATTTTCCATCAGTAACGTAATATCTTGTAATACTGTACAAGTACAGTAATCAGCAAAGCAAAAGGATAATTATCGAACCGCAGTCAGAGTCTTAATAATTCTAGCAACGATACTATTAGAGGCTTTCTCGGCTCTATAATCTAAGTTCCTATGTTTTAAACGGTTTGTTATAATGTATTTTATCACTTTCTTTTGAACTTTTTTTAGTTCATATGTATTTCTGTTTGTTATCCTCCAAAATTTGCAAACCACCCCTCCCAAAAAAATCTGCCGCCCCGTGATTGTAGCACTTTAAGCCGATGTGTAAATCGAAACCTGAATATTTCTACATTTCCCGTAATAGGCCCGCCATTGGTTAATATTTTTTATTACAATTGTATTTAATTGCTTGAATTTTATGTTTCAAATTGTAAAATTGTAATGCTATTAAGCATTAAAAGGTGAAACATGATAACGTTATTCTTAGCCGTCCATGGTGTTAATCAGTATTGGAGTGCACATTATACAGACAATGGTAGCCTATCCAAGGATAGTTATTCAATAGCTATGTACATGGATTGACACCAAATTGGTATGTACGTTGTGTTGGATAGAATGTAATTAAGCATAATTCTAGAGTGCCTTTAGAAACTAGAGCGCTAAACCCGATAGGGCCAACCTAGATTTTTTTCTATGCAACTAACGTAAACAGTACAGTATATGCATCTTTAAAATTTTTTCACAAACCTGAATGTTTTTGTGAAATAATTTTGACACAAAACAGTGTTTATCTACTTTTGCACAAAAAATGATACCGATACCGGAAACGTTTCTCCGTGCGTATGTTATAAGTATGAGAGTTTATAAAAGCTACATGAATTATAGATACAGTGTATGAACATTAATTAATTAAATTGTGTTTGTGATCACTTTCACAGGCGAAGAGTGGAGTTCCCATTCTTTAAAAGAATCCAGAGCATCTTTAAATGCATTAACCTTAGCGAAAATGGCATGAATCGAAATAGTTCCATAGGCGAAACAAAAGACTATTAATTTTGGACGAAAGGTGAAAACGAGTTTAGTGTATATCAATTTTATTTCATAGCGGTTTTCCATTTACCAAAAGTTTATAACAGCCAGAAATGTCAAATGGTGAAACTGTTAGAGCCCACTAGCTCCAGAGACCATACTCTCGGGAACCCTGCCATATTGGAAGTTCCCATACCCCAACCGTTTCAATACAAGTATAAACTTTCAGAGGTAAAAAAGTGTTTGTTAGAAATATTAGACTTGTATATATGTTTCAACCTACTCTATAAAAGTATACATTGCGTTGATTTGTTCTTTTATTTTCTTCTTGTGTGGTTTATTCCGACCACTTTACTGCAATCTTTACACAAATCTTTCATGTTGGTAATTTATTTTCAGATAGAGATAGTATAAAGAATTTAAAACTGCTCGTGGTGAATAACACATCATGGAACAGGAAAAATAATTGTTAGTAAAAGATTATACTGAAAAGAATAAATCTGGGTAAGCGTTGGACATGTGCAATCATGAATATCAACATAGTTAAGAGACTTAAAAATCAGTTATTAAATGTGAACAACACATTTTATCATGCTATTAATGATTGTTACATTAATTGTTAATGTCAATATCAAGTTACTGCACAGGACAATTAATTAATTGTATTTTTCAGTGAGAGAAGTGCTTCTGTCTTCCTAAAAATGACTCTACCCAAAAATATCAACAATGCTCAAAATTAGAGAGAACTAAAAAAGTTGGTACGTGCAGCTTTTGCTCTGCTGTAAAGTTCTGGGGTTGTAGATTTGACTATAGGCCTTCGTGACTAGTGCACACATCAATAAGTAAGTGTTCTATTTTTTGTCCTCGATGATAGATGATACCTTCGATCTGTGTGACCTTACTCACTAATAACACTGCACGGCACAGATCGAATAAGTGTTATTGAACAGTTGTGAAAAATCCTGACGTCTCATAAAACATATTTCATAAATTGTATTTCTTCTTTACTTCTTTTAAGGAAATTCTGTCTTATTTCACTAAAAAGAGTATAATAGTATAGACTTATTTGGATATTAGGATTATACATAATAAATTATCAAATATTGTAAGACCATTAGTGATGCTGTGTATCCTATCACCTTAAAGTCTCCATAACGTTAAAAATATAATAAATAATAATACATTTTGAACATTAAGCTGGTATTTAATAATACTTAAACGTATAATGGTTAATGGTGATCCAAGTATTATTTGCTGTCATAAATAATTTACTATCATCACATACTATCATATAGGTAAAGTAAAATAATAATATAGATGTCTCTTACGAGGTTTTCTCTATTTTATTAAATACGTCCTCTTTTTACAACGGCCGAGCAAAAAATATTTTAAATCTATAAAATAAATAATGTTAATTTAACTATGGAAATGTAATTAATCTAATAAATGTATTACGCAAATACTTTTAACATGGTACCAAATGTAAAACTAGAAATAATTAGTCCGTTAAGTAATATATAAACAGACATAAAATCCCAAATCTCACTATTTTGTATTATATATACTTAAGGACTAAATACACAAGAGTTCTCTTGTTAAGAAGTACCTATATAAATATATATATATATATATGTATATATATAAATATATATATATGCTCATCTGATTTCATAACCTACATCCGGTTCCGACCACTCCCAATTTTTGTTAACACAATTAAATTCTTTAACTATTTCGGCCTCGCTGAGAGCCATCTTCAGTTAGGAGATTTTCGAGATAAAATTTTGAGTTTCAGTTGAAATTTTTAAAGAATTTAAATGTATTAGCAAAAGTACTTTGAGGAATGAACCAGAAAATCTACGTTAGTTATGGCTTTAATTGTATGGCTTTTTTATTCACTTAGCCTATATCTTGATCAGACAATTAATGCCCTTTTGAAATCCACAGAAGAATTTGAAAATGTTGCGTTAATATCTCATCACTCGTATTTATTACATTTTCGTCCTCATAAGTTGAGATCGATTGATTGCTCTGGTACGTGTTTAAGGTCCATTATAACGTGTATGAGGGTAAACTAGGCATCTCTTTTATGACTTCCATCTTCAGGTTTGACTACATGGGAGATTAAAAAGCTATGTCAAGTCATGATCCCTGATCTTCACAGCAGTTTCAGACTTCGAGTGGTTTAGAAGCGAATCGCTTGGGTTTTGAATGCCTTAACAGTGGTGGAGATCAACTGTTTATATATTTACTGGCCAAGTTGAAAGATGCCCGACGCGGAGAGATTCTTTTGAACTCAGACCTACAGTGTACAGATCAGTAACACCGTCTTTTCGTAATATCAAGATCACTCAGATTTCGTTGTTTACTAGCGTGAAATTCTTCTTCCCAGCTAATAGGGAAATAACGGTTATGCTTCTCTGAAGTAAGGTTTATGTATTTTTAAATTAAAGTATGATTTTTTTAGTTGGTATTCGGTCAGGTTATTCCTCTTTAAGTATAAATAACCATAATCAGCGTCTTGAGATACATTTCCTGAAGAGAAAAAAAATAAAAACAACGTGCAACCAAAACAATCTCGATGAAACAAACAGGCCGGACCGGTAAGAGGTCTGAAACCCCCCCCCCGCCCTTTTCAGTGCTTTGACCAAATAATAACGAATAGATAAGATACACGGTCCTCCTGTGGTTTGATGTTAGCAACACTCCCATTTCTCCCTTATCACCTTTTCGCAAATACACACCATAACTCGTTCACTCAAGAACTTAGCTGCATATTTTGAATTCATTTTTAGTTAATTTAAATTTGGAACTGTTTATATTTATTATCTAACTTGAATATTTGGTACCTTAAAAATGTATATGTAGTCTATAGATGAAATATACAATTTAATTAGCTGTTAAAAGTTTTTAAATACAGTAAAACATAAAAACCCTAGAGTATATAAGTACTTAACGTATAATGAGTGCTGTATACCACACAGGATCGGTTATTAACCATAGGAATATATTACAAATACATTACAAAACATAAGTTTAACAGTTTTTTTAAACAATCCAAATAGAATTTATTACATTTTAAAACTCGTAAATTTAGTAAGCTATGTAAGCGGAAATGTGACGTGCGACTCACCTAGATAAACATTGGTGACTCACCTGCTGGTTGAAGGTTGGCTCTGTGTGGTGGCCGGTGGGGGGTTGGCGACTAAGAAGTCGATCACCAACCGCCTCGGTCGATACGGCCCCCTTCTGTGCTACCATTCATACACTGGCTAATTGTCTTGCCTTGTTGTGTACGTACTCGTGTACCCGACCAGTTGAACCTCCGGCACATTAAAGTATTCTTGCGTAATTGTACAGCACTCATCAAACCGAGCAGTTGTTCACGAGAGTGTTCAATACGGCAGGACGAGCATCAGAACTCGGCTACAGCGTCAACCAAGCATGGCTCAGTCAGTTAACTGTATCTACCAAGCTGATAGAAACCTTGTCGTTGACAGCAATTCCATTATCTAGTCCTGACATTTATACTGTTCGTACAATGCCTGTCAAACCTTTATTCAGAACCTCGACTTTGGTGTAAATCGATGTACCTAGTATACTCACTAATTGATGCAGTTATCTTTTCAAATATGATGAAAAAGTTCTCTGGCTACTGAGACTACTGTTCTCTGGCTCAGTTAGAGAAGTTTGCTTGAACTTTTATCTCTTGGACATCTACTACGTCTATTGTAAAAACGATAGGTGTTTCTCTTTATAGTAATTGATACTAACTTTTTACCCACCCTTCGTAACGGTATAGTTACACACTATGAGTATTATTCTGTAAAGCACGAAGCCAAATACAGAGGATTTTAACGTGACATGTGTTTCTGAAGTGAGATCCAAACAAACTGTAAATCTAGTGTTCGTTCAGTGAAGATTTCCCGATGAAGCCTCTTCAGTAGTTTCCAAATTTCTGGACATGTGGAAACGAAATTGGATGTGTTTATAGAGTTTTCTAAGGTGGATTACTCTCAATATACAATGAGATATCTCACCTGGAAATAGAAATGCCCGATGTTACCCTTCTCGGGGATTTCAAACACTGGGGGACTAAAGGAGGGGGGGGCAATATAAGGTCGGATGCTAAGTGTATTTTTGTTTGTTTTTTCTAATAATCATTATTAATGAATGAAGAATGAATAAATTCAAGACTGGTGGCAAAGTCCTGTACTCTAGCTATTTTGAGGACGGTGTAAGTTAAACGTTTTTCTGGAATCGGGGTTTTCTGTCATGTGGCGTTGAATGTCACGGAGTAATGGTATATATAAGGGTATGGAAAATGATTCAATCAGCCAACACCTTTTCCGTATAGTTCGGACTACACGTCAAATGTAGGTTGCACTCTCTTGGTTTCCATTGTGTATGAGCTAAGAACCAGCCGAACTTAGCTAGTAACAAGGCTACCTACATATTACTAACCCATCCTCCACACTTATCCCCCTTAAATATACATAACATAAGTAGGTATAACGAGATCTCAAATTTTTAATGCGGAATAAATAAACCTCATCATCCACATACAAAAGTGCAATGATATTTATGGTAGATTCTCCAGCTCTTGAGTCCACTTCGGCGAGTTGTATATGGAGTTTTTAGTTTTTCTCCAGTGATCTCAGTAGCCCTTAGAGACATCGCCTATAAAAGCGCCCGACGAAAAAACCGAAGTCATATACTACATCTAAGGATATTTACATCTAAGGCATGTACTAATAACTTCCGGACGTGAACAACAATATTCCCATAAAGGAGGCAGAGTTTTCTCTCAATTAACATCTCTGTTCTCGCAGATGGTTGGGGAGTCCCCGATGTCCGTATAAGGGTGCCCAATGAAAACCACCAGGGAATTAATGCCATCGATAGTGACCAATTACTGTTTCAGCAAAATATATAAAATTAATCTGAACCTTTGAACGCTATTTTCTTAAAATAAGTCTTAGAGCGGACTCATAAGATATAAATAGTGTAAAGCAGGGACATTTCTTGTTCTCCGTTCATATAATTCAGACGAGCAGATAAAAAAAGGTTCAAAAAGCAAAATTGGGAAACCTAAAACTACCGAATTAGGAAATATACAGTACTTCAAATTGGTTATCTATATATATAAAAATGAATGTTTGTATGTTTGTCCTTTATGGAATCGTGAACTATTGGACCGATCATGATGAAAATTTGTACGTATATGTATTTTTCCACGGAGAAGGTTTATAAGCTATGCCCATCCCTTTCCCGATTCAGGATTCCGCCCCACTGGTTATAGAAATACCCATAAGAAATGCATTGCAGCAAACATATGTTAACGTCTTTTCAAATTTTTAATCAGCTGTTCTTTGTAAACATATATTACACTTATAGTTTTAAAGCATAGAGTAAGCTTAAGAGAAACGACAAATTTTGTTTAAAACTGTTTTTGCAATCACTGTTAAACATAGACTTTACTATCCAGATAATACAATTCAAATTTGACGTAAAAATTCACCTTTAACTGCAATATTTATTTAATATAAACCATGCTCATGCTTGATCAGAAGAGTAATGCAGATATCATAATTACTATCTTACGTTGGCTACAAATATAAAGAATGTTATAAAATCAACCTTAGTTGTTTTTTTTTTTGACAGAAGTATGGTTCTCAAAACTCCGTGTGTACATATTCTCTCGATCGAGACAACAAAGCAAGCTCAATCGTGGCATCGGAGATATAACTAATTTAATCTAAAATTTATTATAGTAAAAAAAAATTTACTAAGTAATATAAGGACTTCGGTTCTTAAGATTTGCGTGCGAAGCCGTGGGTAACAGCTAGATAGAGGCAGGAATATGGTACATACCTTCATAATACGCCCAAGAGGCTCACGATGGAACGACTATCAATTATCTCAGCAATGTTTAGAATGTGATAGAAAAAGAATAAGTGAATATAGTGTACTGTTTTCAACGGGAAATTGCGTGCGAAGCCGCGGGCAACTTTTGCAAAAAATTATTGAAATGCGCAGCAAAGCGCGCCGGGCCCGCTAGTATGTATATATATAAATGAATGTTTGTGTGTTTGTCCTTTATAGACTCAGAAGCTATTTGACCGATCATTATGAAAGTTTGTATGTATATGTATTTTTCCACGTAGAAGGTTTATATGCTATGCCCATTGAAGTAACTCACCACCAGGAGGCGCTGTAAAATATATAAGTTATCAAAGCGCCTGCACATTGTAAACTACAATTACGATATAGTTGTGTATAATAACCACACATTATGTGAATGCGCTAAGTTTTTATGGATATTCGTCTTTCAAATGAATTTCTGTTTGGCCTTATAGCTTGAATGTTAGACCACTTTATTTTAAGAACATGTACGCGTACAATGGCTATAAACATACACTTTTGGCAGATTTTCTTGTTAGTGTCAACAAGGTAAACTCTACATCGGCGTTGACAATATAATTCACTTGAATCAGAAGTGCTCATACACGAGCAAAGCTTACAAAAAGCGTGCGAAGCCTCGGGGAACAGCTGGTTTATGTATATTTTATGGTATATGAAAATAAAAATAATACAGACATTTTTTATATACTTAACTGTGTCAATTGACTAATAGATCCCCCTGTTACATTCTACTAATCTGCATCACTATTTCTATTGTAAGGAAGTTTACTGTCTTGCTGTAACATCAATAATGATCTGTCCTTGTAGCAGAGGCCATTTTAAAGCAGAAACTCTTCTTGTTCTCTGCCCATATAACTCATACGAGTAGATAAATAGGTTCAAAGAGCAAAATTTGGAAGCCTGACATTATCGAATTGCTTAGGTACAGTACTTCAAATTAGTTCTTTATTAATAGCAATATAGTAAAATTAAAACATGTTATTTATATTACTAAATAACAAAGAACTGTTTTACTTTGCTTTATATAAACTTGAGACACTGTTGTAATTTAACTCTTAGTATTAATCTTTGTTTTATTAGATAAATAAAACAAACATAGTAATAGAATTCTGAGATGTTATACCATAATAATAACGCAGAAAAATAATTTATGCTAATCAACCATTATGCAAATTCGATGTTTACAGTTTAAAATGGATTTATCAATGAATATTTTGTATCTTGACGACATGATCAAGACAATAATATATGTAACTGATCCCTGTCAACAAACATCAGTTGTATTGCATCGTTATAGTGTATAAAATATATCTGACTTTCAAAATATCAAAAATTGATTTTAAATTTAGGTACATAATGAAAATATATAACATTGCGTTGTCCATAATCTGTTTTACCAAATTGATGGGACATAATTGAAATGTATAGTAAGTGGCGTCACTTACTTTTTGTTTACTATAGTGGACTGAGCAAAATTGCACCTTTGCTTAATTTTATTTGCTTAAATGTTTTATATATACAACATGTTTTGTTGTCAAATGTCTTTATGTTTTGGCAAAGAAACAATATACAAACGTTGTTAATAAATTACTATTAAAGTGTAACTTCTGAATTTTACTCGCAATAAACATCATTTGACATCAAAATAAGGCCCAGTTCCTCTAAACTCTTTATTATTACACTACATACTTTGTACTTACCGATTAGGGCATACCCTTGTAATGAACTTAGATAGAATACGTCGAGAATAAGAAATACGTTATTTGGTCACTTAGTTATTTAATATAATTTTGAGACCAAAATTTATTAATAACTTCAGTAATCATCGTAGGCAGACAAAAAAATTATTTCGCATTATATAGCTCATGTATCAAATAGCCTACACGTCAGCAAGTCGACAGTGACGAAATGTGTGTGTGTCACATGTATTGAACATTTTAACAAATAGTTTAACAGCCAAGATTTATTATATATACCATAGCAAATGAAATATTATTTATTAATTAAGACCTAATTTTCCTTATAAATTACCCAAGGAGAATTTTTAATTTCAAATGTATTTCTTCATATTCTCGGCAATGATCTGTTTTACTTTTCAAAAGAAATTAGCTTTCCGAAATGTGTTATTTTATCCGACGAAAAGTAATCTGCCATCTCTAAAGGCAAGGGATTAAACACGACTCGGCTAATACAGTCGGGTCAGTGCATAATGAACGGCACAACTGGCATATATTTTTCAGAAAGTGGAATAATGTGAGGAGGGGTTGTTGACCGAGTCTCGTGCATCCTCGCGCCCTCGCTCCACCCCCGCCCCCACCACAACACACCAGGCTACGTACGTATTATAGCCGAGATTGGCACTTTAGTTCCACAATGACCATAGTTAATTTGACCATTTCTGTTGATAAGTCCAAAATTGTTTTATTTAGATTGCGCTATCAGTCTCAGTCAAAATGTTCCAACATTGCCTTTGTGTCGGATAAACAGAGATTTTTCTTGACTAAATAGAGATTTGTTTAGGATAAACAAAGATTTGTCTCGGATAAACAGAATTTTTTTTACTAAACATAAATTTATTTCGGATAAACAGATTTGTTTCGGATAAACAGATATTTGTTTCGGGTAAACAGTAATTCGTTTCAGGTAAACAGGAAAATATCTCGGATAAACAAAAATTTGTTTTGGATTAACAGAGATTTGTCTCGGATAAATAGGGACTTTTCTCGGATAAACAGAGATTTGTTTCAGATAAACAGAGATTTGTCTCGAATAAACATAATTTTTCTCGACTTAACAGAGATTTGTTTCGGATAAACAGAGACTTGTCTCGGATAAACAGAGATTTGTTTTGGGTAAACAGAGACTTGTCTCGGATAAACAGAGATTTGTTTTGTGTAAACAGAGATTTTTCTCGGATTTGACTTTGAGTTCCAATTAAATTTTACGTCTTTACAAACATACTCGTACGTTTACAGTAAATAAATATTATTGTATTATTATGTCACTTATGAAGGTGGTGTATTGGTTCCACACAATAAATTATTTGTGTAGCCTACTGGTTATTCGGTTTCATGTGCATCAATAGAAAAGTGTTGGAGCCTAGTAGAACAACGTAGTAACGACAATCTGCTGCCTCAAATAACTGAGTGTCGCAAAGTAGCCTGTTTTATTACCTGAGAGTTCCTCAATGTATAAAATTAGACTACTAAAGCTTGAGTGGTAGCGGTGGAAGCATTTCCTCAAATTCGGGTCTCTCACCTGGTGGGTGTAGGAAGACGTGAGCCTTGAGGTGAGCAGCCGGGGCGTAGCGACGTGCGCCGCGACGTCTGGCGCGGGTTCGCCCCCTCCGCCACGCCCTGCCCAGGAACAAGGAATTAGTCAGAAAGGTCGCAATACAATGTCTGCATTCATTTGAATACGATATAAGTCGTTAGGTGTGTGATTTTTTTGTGATTAATTGAAAATTTGTGATTGGTAACTTTATGTGTGTATTAATTAATAGATACATCCTATACTACTAATTAGTAGATACATCCTATACTACTAATTAGTAGATACATCCTATACTACTAATTAGTAGATACACCCTATACTACTAATTAGTAGATACATCCTATAAAACTATTTAGTAGATACAGCCCACACTACTAAATAGCGGATACATGGTGAACTACTAATTAGTAGATACATCCTATAAAACTATTTAGTAGATACAGCCCACACTACTAAATAGCGGATACATGGTGAACTACTGATTAGTAGATACATCCTATACAATTAATTAGTAGATACATCCTATAAAACTATTTAGTAGATACAGCCCACACTACTAAATAGTGGATACATGGTGAACTACTAATTAGTAGATACATCCTATAAAACTATTTAGTAGATACAGCCCACACTACTAAATAGTGGATACATGGTGAACTACTAATTAGTAGATACATCCTATAAAACTATTTAGTAGATACAGCCCACACTACTAAATAGTGGATACATGGTGAACTACTAATTAGTAGATACATCCTATAAAACTATTTAGTAGATACACCCCACACTACTAAATAGTGGATACATGGTGAACTACTAATTAGTAGATACATCCTATACAACTAATTAGTGGAAGCATGGTGTAATTTTTGAACTTCTAGTACTCCTACTGGGATATCGAAATATGCATCTGAAGCAAATCTGGTAATAGGCATTTGGAAATTCATCGCAGTATTAAGAGTTGGATCTTGGATTTTACCTCCATAAGTACAATGTTTAACACCAAAACACTTTTATATCCTTATTCTTTTGCCGAATTATTATAGGTGTATATTAAAGCTATGAATTTAAAATATTAAAATTAGTATTCTTAGTTAACAATGTTTAAAAACCAATAAATAACGTTGGAATGGTTAATAATAATATTCTTGAAATTAGACATCTACGATAATTGTATGGCAAAAACAAGGGCGTTAAGTGTTTAAGGTTAAAAGGTTATTTTTAAGCAACTAGAATCAATATGGCTAGAAGAACAGCCTTAACTCTTAAAATAAATCAATCCCACAATCATTGGTTACACTTATTAATTTAAATGTTATAAACGGGATAATTAGATAACCCACGAATGATTAGATAAATTTAACTTAATTTAATTTTAATTTAATTTAATTTAATTAATAAATACTAATGAGTTGTTACTCTACTAGATAAGTTTGCGTACTGACAAGGGAGCCGGGGCGGGCAGACGCGGGTGTCGCAGTGGCAGTGTACCATGGCAGACGTCTCCCACTCGGAACGGGTGACTGAAGTAGAAGTGACACAGAGGTACTCGGTCGGCCGACTCCTGCGAGGACCATTCGCTCTGAAACATGAAGACACAACGGTCATTGTGTTGATACACAACGACCTGGAGTTGGTACATACAGATCAACCACAGGATCGGGAGGTGTTCATATAACAATGTTCACTTGCCAATGTTTAAAATAATCTAGTTCAAAGCTATTTATTTTACCTGCGTGATAATTAACACAGATTTTAATATTATCTAAATATTAGTGTAAGGTGGCCTTCTTAAAAATAGTCCATAGAGTATCGACGATTTTGAAAAGTTATTCAATATTAATTAAACAATAATTCTCAATCATAGTAAAACCATAGAAATATTCTAAGACTGAACAGTAAAATTTTGAAATTAAGAAACTGATTTATGTCTTATAAGGTAGGTAAAACTGTACTTTTACTTAACTAGATTTACCGTTTGTATTAGTTAAGTAAAAGTAAGAGAGAAATTACTGTTTTAATTTTAACCCATAATTAAGGTGAATATGATTTGTTTATTGTAAAAAGATTATGCACCATGCATGGAAAAATATTCTTAGAATTTAAAAGAAACTTTTTCAGATGACTTAATTAGGTAGTTTTGGGTGGTTGGTGACTTAAACTATGATTAAACAAAGCAGAGAATTTTCAAGGAAATGTTTCCTACGTAACTGTGCTTGTTCACTTGTGTATTTTTTCTATGTAATTTCTGTTACTTCAGAAAAAAATAAATAAGAGCTAAGATGAATGGGATTAAATTAGAAAATAGCTACCGTACGTTATACGTAATTATAAAACACAAAAAGTGTGTAAATGTGCGGAATAAGGAACCAATTACAAGAATTTTACAATTAGTACAGAATTAGTACAAGAATTAGTACAAGAATTAGTACAGAATTAGTACAAGAATTAGTACAAGAATTTTGAATTTATGCAGATTTTTACTTTTCCAACTGGAACCTATTATACGTTATTATGAGTAAGAGGTCTAAGTATTCAAAATGGAGACTGTGGTATCAAAGAAATGTACATTACAACATAATAACAATGGCATATTATAATGAAAGTACACGCCTTAGCGCTCATTCATGTAACTAAGTTGTAATAGTACACATAATAAAGAGAGTCGGATTGATTATCACCTAATTGATGATGGAAGTAATCATCATATATGTCAGTTCTGTAACTACGTTATATTAGTATACAAAGTAAAGGCATTGGAGTCGGACTGATTATCACCTAATTGATGATGGAAGTAATCATCATATATGTCAGTTCTGTAACTACGTTATATTAGTATACAAAGTAAAGGCATTGGAGTCGGACTGATTATCACCTAATTGATGATGGAAGTAATCATCATATATGTCATTTCTGTAACTACGTTATATTAGTATACAAAGTAAAGGCATTGGAGTCGGACTGATTATCACCTAATTGATGATGGAAGTAATCATCATATATGTCAGTTCTGTAACTACGTTATATTAGTATACAAAGTAAAGGCAATGGAGTCGGACTGATTATCACCTAACTGATGATGGAAGTAATCATCATATATGTCAGTTCTGTAACTACGTAATATTAGTATACAAAGTAAAGGCATTGGAGTCGGACTGATTATCACCTAACTGATGATGGAAGTAATCATCATATATGTCAGTTCTGTAACTACGTTATATTAGTATACAAAGTAAAGGCATTGGAGTCGGACTGATTATCACCTAATTGATGATGGAAGTAATCATCATATATGTCAGTTCTGTAACTACGTTATATTAGTATACAAAGTAAAGGCATTGGAGTCGGACTGATTATCACCTAATTGATGATGGAAGTAATCATCATATATGTCAGTTCTGTAACTACGTTATATTAGTATACAAAGTAAAGGCATTGGAGTCGGACTGATTATCACCTAACTGATGATGGAAGTAATCATTATAGTATATGTCAGTTCTGTAACTACGTAATATTAGTATACAAAGTAAAGGCATTGGAGTCGGACTGATTATCACCTAACTGATGATGGAAGTAATCATCATATATGTCAGTTCTGTAACTACGTTATATTAGTATACAAAGTAAAGGCATTGGAGTCGGACTGATTATCACCTAATTGATGATGGAAGTAATCATTATACAGGGTGTTCTGAAAAAAGGTGCCCATAAGTCAGGGCGTGATTCCTCACATCAAATAAGAAAAAAAGGTCTAATTAACATAGGTCCGAAAATGCTTAGTTACCAAGTTATACAGGGTGAAAGATTTTCGTCATGAATTTCAGTTCCCCTGCTGCAACGAAGCCCTACGGGTATTTGTTGGCTGTTAATTAAGATGTACAATTTAGCGTACTTTATGTAAAATGAACTGAAAAATTGAATAAAACCGTTTCCAGACCTGTAGCTACAGTAATTTTTAAGATATGTGACGAAATACGCGAAACTTGGTCCCGAAAAACAAGTTACATTTAGGTTTGAAGCAGATTTACTATGTTAAATGTACAATAAACACAAAATATTTTTTCACGGTAACTTGTAGAAAATTTAATTTCGAAGAGAAAGATGTAAAATAAGTCTATAATAGACAAACGCAAACTTTAAAAAATAATCCTTAATTACATACAAAACGCATGAAAAATAGACAAAATCTGTTAAGCTCTCTACAAATGTAATATTGAAATTAAAACAGCTGTTTTATTAAAACAAATTAATGAGTTACTATTTATTTTTTATCAAGTAAATATTTTTAACAATCATACATTATCATACATAAAAAAAGTTATCTGAATTATCATTCAACAAAAAAGTTACACTTGTCCTAAAAAAACTAACCACGTCACCGTAGATGTTCAAAATGTTTCCCCTCATTCAAAATACAAGCATCCAGCCGTCTTCTCATAGACTGCCGAACTCTTTTGAAGATCCCAGGTGTCTCACGTATCCTTTTGAATCCCGTTTAACAATCCTTATTCGCAACTCTTCTATGGTACCCACAGGCGAGTCGTAGACAAGCGTCTTTAAATGTCCCCATAAGAAAAGTCTAGAGGATTGAGGTCAGGTGACCTTGCAGGCCATGCTACTGGGGCTCCTCGACCAATCCATTCTGTTTGGATATGCTTCATTTAAAAAATTCTCTTACTTGTAATGTGTAATGAGCTGGAGCTCCATCCTGCATGAACCACATGTTGTTGCGTGTGTATAGTGGCACATCTTCGAGTAACTCATTCAGATTAGTCGTCAAGAAATGTAAATAATTTTCACCATGGACCGTATCAGGTAAAAAACTAATAAAAATTTTATCACCCAGAATAGCAGCCCATTACGTTTATAGAAAACTGATATTGGTGACGGTTCTCTGAAATAGCACGTGGATTTTCAATTGCCCACATGTGAGTATTGTGGGTGTTAAGAATAGCCATTCTTGAAAATTTTGCTTCATCAGTAAAGATAATGTAATTTAAAAAATGTGGATTTCTGCACCTTTGGATAAGCCATTGGCATAGCTGAACACGAGGAAAGTAATCTCGAGGCAAAAGAGCCTGGACCTTTGATAGTGATAAGAGTGCAACTGCTGCTCGTGTAAAATCTTCCAGACAATTGAATTACTAACACCGAAATCCAAGGCTAGTTTCTCTAGTACTTCTTCCAGGATGATTCTCTATTTCGTCCAACACGCCCTCCTCCATTTCAGCTGTACACGTTGTACGTGGCCGTCCTGATCTACCAACTTTTCCAGATTTAAAGGTTCCCGTCTCGCTTAGCCTTCTATGAATGGAAGAAAACATTTTATGAGTCGGTTAACTGTCTATGAGGAAAATGTTCCTGATAGAGAGTCGTCTAGCCTGACAACTGTTGCAATGTGCAAGACCGTACATTAAATGCATGTCTGCCATTTCACCATTAGTGTACATAATATTCATATTACCTGCCATGATGAATAAGATATTATTAGCTATCAAAAAATAACTTCAACGGCACTCGCACTAACTTGTATTAAAGTACAGATCAACACACGCACTTAATGAGCAATGGAAAAATAGCTGCTTGTAATGTTTATTTAAATTATTATAAACAATGTTAACATTTGTTAAAACATATGTTTTAAATAGAAATTATTTTGTTTTCTCAAATCAAATATTTTAATAAAACAGCTGTTTTAATTTCAATATTACATTTGTAGAGAGCTTAACAGATTTTGTCTATTTTTCATGCGTTTTGTATGTAATTAAGGATTATTTTTTAAAGTTTGCGTTTGTCTATTATAGACTTATTTTACATCTTTCTCTTCGAAATTAAATTTTTCTACAAGTACCGTGAAAAAATATTTTGTGTTTATTGTACATTTTAACATAGTAAATCTGCTTCAAACCTAAATGTAACTTGTTTTTTTCGGGACCAAGTTTCGCGTATTTCGTCACATATCTTAAAAATTACTGTAGCTACAGGTCTGGAAAACGGTTTTATTCAATTTTTTCAGTTCATTTTACATAAAGTACGCTAAATTGTACATCTTAATTAACAGCCAACAAATACCCGTAGGGCTTCGTTGCAGCAGGGGATCTGAAATTCAGACGAAATCTTTCACCCTGTATAACTTGGTAACTAAGCATTTTCGGACCTATGTTAATTAGACCTTTTTTTTCTTATTTTGATGTGAGGAATCACGCCCCTGACTTATGGGCAAAACCTTTTTTCAGAACACCCTGTATATGTCAGTTCTCTAACTACGTTATATTAGTATACAAAGTAAAGGCATTGGAGTCGGACTGATTATCACCTAACTGATGATGGAAGTAATCATCATATATGTCAGTTCTGTAACTACGTTATATTAGTATACAAAGTAAAGGCATTGGAGTCGGACTGATTATCACCTAATTGATGATGGAAGTAATCATCATATATGTCAGTTCTGTAACTACGTTATATTAGTATACAAAGTAAAGGCATTGGAGTCGGAATGATTATCACCTAATTGATGATGGTAATACTCATCACAACTGACGTTCAAGCAAAGCTTAATTTGTAAAATTAGAAGTATCGGGGTTCGGTCGGGGTATATGGAATAATCCCCAAGAAATAGGAAGGGCCCGGAAGGCCTCCCGCTAAAAATGTAAAGGAAAGTATTTGGAAGTAAAATTTTGGTGTTTTGGTCTACTAAATAATTTTAGTTAACAATTTCTCATGGACGCGCCACTTCCAAGCACGCAAGATTACCAAATAGAATAAAATAATTGAAATTCAAATGTGCACAGGCGAAGATCCCTATAGTATAGTGGGTTCGTGGAACCGAATAACTTAAACAGTGTATATTAGTGTTATTATACTTAGAACACAGATCATTAACACAATGTAGGCGTTAATAACTTTTAGACTCAGACTACTTTATATTATTCGTATAAATTCGTGATTCCAAACATAGGCAACACGACTGAAAAGGTTAATGAAACAACTTATTTCCAACAATAGTAAATAAGTGTTAATTTGAACTTAAAATTTAGAATTACATATTAATACATACAATGCAATACATCATCCGTAGTAACTATATTTTAAATTTATATTTTAATATTAAAACATTGCTAAAATACGATATATTTCTCAATGTAGCTTATTATATTTGTAATTAAATATTGGACAGATATAAGAATATTATGTAGGTACTGTAGTCTTGTACTGTTTTCATCTAAGACTGACATTACAATCCAAATAGACTATTAACTATTTATCATCGTATAATTCATTAAGAATTCATAAACTCAAATGTTCATAAATGACTGTTCATAAACATACTTGTCCTTATATATTACTAGCTGTTTCCCGCGGCTTCGCACGCGTCTCTTAAGCTTTGCCCGTATATTTCTTTGCCTTCAAATAGTGTTTGGATATTTTAATATACGTAACTACTGTGTTGTAATTGCAGTTTATAATGTGCAGGCGCTTTGATAACTTTTATATCTTGCAGTACAGCCTGGTGGTTAGTTACATCAATGGGCATTGCGTATAAACCTTCTACATAGAAAAATACAAATTTTCATAGTGATCGGTCCAATAGTTTCTGAGTCTATAAAGGACAAACACACAAACATTCATTTTTATATATTATGATTGCAGAAACAGTTTAAACAAAATTTGTCGTTTCTCTTAAGCTTACTCTATGCTTTAAAACTATAAGTGTAAAGAAATTTATATATAAATATATTTTTTGTCGCATTATATATGTTTACAAAGAACAGCTGATTAAAAATTTGAAAAGACTCTTTCACTTAATAACATATGTTTGCTGCAATGCATTTCTTACGGGTATTTCTGTAACCAGTGGGGCGGAATCCTGAATCGGGAAAGGGATAAAAAGTATCCTATAACCTTCTACAGATCAAGACGAACAAATTAAAAAAAAAATTAGGCGAATCCGTCCAGCCGTTTGTGAGTGATGCTGTTACACACGAACAGTTTCATTTTTTATATATATATAGATTTTCTCGATCGTTCCTTTGAGTTCGCAGGTATCTTTTCTGAATGTTTCCCTTTGAATACTAAGATTTAACGTGGCGTATTACTTTGTATTGGTAAACAGGGGATCAAACTTGTTTTATCAATAATAAGTCACAAACAGATTTAACATACGACTAAATCCTGTAAAATTGTGTCCCAGGTATGTTAAGAATTTTGGGTTTCTCTGTATAAAGACACCTTTAAAAGTCATGTTACTTCTTGCGTTCTCTGCTTCAAACACTTTCCACTTCAAGGAAGATCGACTATACTTTTTAAAACCATATTACCATATACTTAAAAACCATATACTTTATAAGTGACATATTTTTGAGGGCTGGAATCAAGATTAAGTTTGATTTTTGTAACAGCAGAAGAAGATCTGGAAGTTCTTCGAGAACATCATGAATATAGGGAGGTTTTTCAAAGAAAGATACAGAAGAACTCAAGACGATTATAACAATACCAAAATAGCACAATGGGAAATTATTGTTTAGTTGTTTTTTTACCGAGTATGACAGCTTCACTGTCAGTAGTAACATATATTAGGTTTTTATTATTCTAATCCATCCCTTCTAATTTTGTTTTGATATATACAATACAATACGATCTGTTGCTGAACTATGTGGACTCATCGATTTTGAGAGAAAACTTACTATTATTCTCTAACAATTTATTTACCAAGTCTCTCTGAATTTCTCTTGAAATGTGATGGACAATATTTGAACATGCAAACCTTGGGATGGAGGATAAGACCCATGTCTAGTCCATTGTTGATCGATTATAGATTCAAACTCTTAAATTCGTCTATTCAATAGTGCCAATAGTGCTGTGCGGAAAATCCTTTTTGTACTTTCCTGCTCTTTTTTATGCATGTATACAAAATATATTTAAATTGATATCTTTTTTGCCAAAGCATGAATAGTTTCTACCGCTTGGTAAGCTTTGAAGTTCTTATGTTCAAATGTTTGTTCCTCAGCGATTGTTGTGGTTGGACTCGGTCTGACCAGTTGGGTCTCACAGTGCCCTGTACCCATTGTTAACAGATTTAAGGCTCTAGGGTTTAGCAGAACCTAAATTTGAAACATGTCTGTGTGTTTCACATAGTAGCTCTGGTCCAATAATAAGCGGCGTGTTCTTACGTCTAAAATCAGCATACAGTTGGTCTGTCCAACATATTGACACAGGACAAACGATTTTGGCGTTAGGACCCCCATATTAAATAGCTCTAAAGAAGTATTTTTGAACAAGGCTCACCTTGTCCAGTAGTCACATTTTAGCTTTAGACCTAGATTCATCGTTCAAGTCTGCTTTCACTTCCATTTGAGTTCTCCCACTTAACCTTTAAGTTTGGCACCAAAAATCACTAATTTTCATCTTTTAAATTGTATAAAACTGGCAAAAACAACTAAACAGATACATGAAACAGTTTGTTAGCCTTACACTGCAAAGGCGCGGACTTTGTATACATTCAGTTGGTACATCAAAATTTGGCCGTGCTGCGAGCAGCGCTTAGGCACAAGCGACACTAGCGTCTAAGTAGACTGTCCTTAGTACAAGAATACTACGAAAGTTATACGTTTCGCTGTAAGATAGCAGCACTAAATCAATTCCAGTCTTTTCTGAAAATGTTGGGTTCATGATAAACATCAATGAAATTTAAAATAAATAATAAATCTGACTTCATCTTTGAAGTGAATTATGACTTATAAATAATTAAAGAATTACATCTCAGTCAAAATAGTTTATAAAAGGCCTTGCATCCCTATAAGTACGCGAAGTAAGAGAGTACAATTAATATTCTGTGGTGTCAGAGGAATGTTGATGATCACATTCCATATCACGATACAAGAATTCATCGTGTCTGTCAGCAAGGTTCAGCGCGACTGGGATGCCAACAGTGCGAGTGCAAAGTGCGGCAGCAAAAAAAATAACATTGGCATACCCTGTATTTTTAGCTTTTTTCTCAAGCTTCATTTGTAATATATTTTCTACGCTCGTGATTACTTATTTAATACATAAAGTGTAAGGTCAAATTTTATAGTAGTATCTGAAATGGTTGATGATGTTTCGGGTGATCACAGAGGCGTGATTGTAGAGCTATGTTTGATATATGTGAAGAAATTATATGGCATAGAGGGTTTTTTTTTGTTAGTGTGCATTCCACCCGTCGTGTGCACTATAAGCACTCCAATCGCAAAACAACATTACTCTATTTACGATATTTTATCTGGTAAAAATACAGCTTTAACAGAAGAGTATTGATAAGATTTAGTAATTTTGAGTTTAGCTCTACTTCTCCCTCCGCTCATTGGCACATTTGGAATCTGACACTGGTCACAGACCTACGTTATTTGTAACTCGATTACTCCACCGAGCTTTGGGATCGTGCCTCAAAACATCGTTGTCTACTCAATTGTGCACCTGATGATATATAGCCTAGTGAGAGCACCTATTCATCTATATTACACTGGGTGGCTGCTGGAAACCCAGCTCTGTCGTCTAAGTATTCCTGATTTCGAAAGGATGGAGTTCGATTTCAACGTCTTCGTCGCCGAATTTTTTAAACCTCTTCAGACAGTTTTGGTCTTTAGTTCTAGGAGAGTCATGTTTGAGGCACTGTGCTGAGCGGAAGGTGAAATGGAGCTGAACTCAACATTTGTATTGAATCAACCCTTCTACCATAGTCACGTAATGCGCTTTAAATTTTGTATGAGTCTTCATTTACAAACTACTATTAGGCTATTTTAAAATAACTTAGGCCTATACATACACATAAAACGTAATGGTATCTAAACTACAATACGTTCTTGAAATTCACTTTCTTTCCTTTTTAACATCGCAATGGTCATGACACACTAATTTTGTTTCGATTAAACCATCGATATATTATCATGTATCGGTAGGTCGAACACTAGTTTGTAGTTCATTGTGTTGTCACTGCACTGTTGGGAGCGCTACGCTACAAGAGTCAAATAATTGTTTCTCCATGTCGCCGGTAGATGGCTCTTGCCTTCACATCGTCACTGCAACTGGGTAATTCCAATTCCAGGTTTGTCAAACTGGATTCGTGTAAAACAAGTATTTGCATAACCATCTGCATAAAACTTTCAGTCGTAGTTGAAAATAATGCAGGACCGTGTTTATAAGAAAACATAGGGGTAGAGAATTATTTAAAGAAAGGACGTTTTACGAATGTTTGTTTATTATTGTGACTATTGATTTATAAATATTTACCCCAACATAGTGTTCTGTATAAGCTGTAACTTACCCATGACTATATGTCGTTCTACAATGCCACTAATACGTGTAAAAAGTTTCTGTTCAAAAATATTCGTTGTGCCAAGTTTTTTTATATCATCACTTAAAAACCACCATAACGACACAGAACGTCGTAACTACTTCAATTAGATAATTACTGACTACTATAATAAACCAGCAGTACTGTATGTAATTAATGCATGGTTAAAATTATTTATAAATATGCATTACGCAATGTTTCTATCAAATTCTAACGAGAAGAACAAAATGTTCACATTAAAGTATATTCATTGTTTCATAATACATACATATATATTCTATTACGTAAGTTTCTTGGAATTGGCATAGTATTTTTAAAAAGCCACTATTTTTTATTAGAATCCCATATATAAATGTATTATCACTTGTACATGTTTTAAGTGATTATGTATAATCACTTAAAACCTAGCACAGTACCAGTGTAACATTTGAGTTATTATAACATGTTTCGAGAAACCAAACTCTCAACACCACAATATTACAATGTACCACGTGTCGCATAACAGGCTTCGCTGAGGTTGCATGAAAAATGTTAAATCTATAGCTCATTTTATTCCTGAGATGTCCAGCGTCACGATAGACAGACCGATAATGGAACAGAAAAGAAATTTTATATACACCCCCTCCCCCAGCCATACGAGAGAAACTGAATCTGCCGGCTCAGTGATAGCACAGAGGATCAAACCTGTAGTCCTACATCGTTAGGCTGTGATGATGATTGGCGATCGGCAAATTCCATGGTTGGAAATGTACCAGCATAGAGGCCATTCTTGTCTGTGTAGAAATGAAGGTTCATGTAAATTTTACGTTTGCATATGAAATTGTTCTCGAGATATGACACAATTTCTCCTACTATTTTCGTTGTCCAGTACAGGCTACGGAATTATGAAACACTCTCCAGCATGGTTCTAAACTTTAGACAAAATAAATAGCATTGTTTTCATTTTTGAGTCACTGTTGAGTTTTCTTGATATCAACTTTATTGAGCCAGGAATTTCGTCTAATTCTTTAAATGTTTGTAAATAGGCCCTCGAGTAGCTCTGTAATTGTTGTTGAATAACAGTGATTAAAAAAAAATTGATATCATTAGAATACTGTGTCCATTTTTGGTTGTGAAGTGTATTTTATGATAATAAGCCAAGTCAAAAAAAAAAAAACACAATCCTTTCATATGTTATGTCAAAGTGTTATGTCTTATTAATTTTATAATGGTTTGTGTATTGAAACCATTTTAGCAAATGTTTTCAACTTGTAATAATTGATTCATAAAGTTGCTGATAAGAAACTGTAATATTTTTATTAACTTGAAAATGTACGAGTTTTAGTCAAAGAATATCTTACAATAGAGAGTTGTTTTTATATTGAATAAATTTTATTTTGTAACAGTTAAAAATTATTTATCAACTTATAAAAGTTGCCTGTATAGGGCAAATTTGAAAAGCCATAAAATTAACGATTGTGATTTTAGCGAATGTTCAACCAGTACAAGCCTAATATCATCTTGCAAATGGGTATGCAAATGTAGCAGCCTTGAGATGCGGATAACAAGGCTTACGTGGAAGTCGTTATCTTGTCACACTGTACCCAGAGGGACGCCGTTTCTAGGCCAGGGAAAGTGGAAAGCCCCGTCCATCTTTCCGCTTATTCTAGTGATTAAAATTATGACAGAATAATAATTAATGCTCATTAAACAATTTTTAATAGTTTCCATTGCATTTTCTTCCCAGTAATACGTAACTAAAGCTAACCCTAAATAATTGTAGATTATTTACCCAAAAGGCTTTATTCGGGGTGGTTTTCTTTCAAAATAAGAGCTGTTGTACTTGTAAGATAAAATATTAAAGTAATTTATTCTCCTTAATGTGCACGGTTATTTAAGGTTAAATAACGAAGGAAATCTACGTCGTTTTCACTACCAACTCATTTTACAAGTAGCATATCTGGAATTTGTTATTTAGTTATTTTAATCCTCCAACAATTTCCACGGCGCTAGGGGCGAATTGAAACATCCGTGAAAACCCTGTAAACTCTTGGCCCGAAACATTCTGTGTACGCGTGAAGAGGAATGTGAGTAGAAATAGTGGGTGACAGGTTTGGCTGAAATACGATCACTTCAGCATATACTCAACACACAAACACCTCAGACAATACACTGTCAGGAACCCATTGAGGAGTGAGGCACTGCAGCCAACAACCACTCCATCTAGACAATTAGCTGTGTTGATCACCTTGGTAGTCATTTTCTGATAGTTAATTGCTACTCAAAGCTAATAACTATAATTTGGTGCACGCGACAGACCGTGAAACCGTGAGAAGGCAGTACGGTATAGAAAGTAAAATATCTGTTCTACTTACTGACACTTGTGCTGTCTTTGTCGTTTAGTTGAGAGATTTAATCTTATCTGGTGTACTGCCGAGATTGTTTTAGAGTACGTTGCCTTAAATAGTTTATATTTATTTAATGTATTATTTATTTTGAATAATAGGCTATCTAATGATATGCAGCATTTGAAAAAGTATCACAAAAATTGTTTAGTGAATCTCAAACAATTAATAAAATTTTAATATTTGTATGTTAGGCTGTATGTAGGCTATTTAAATATCAATAAATAAAGTTAATAGTAGTTTGACTGAAAATATACGTCGAGGAGAAATGGCAGCAACAAATATTTTCATAAAAGAAATGTTTTTATATAATAACAAAAGAGTTTGGCATATATATGCTATGCAAAATTCATGGAACATAAAAAGTGAAGTTCTTTGTTTTCCTTAATTTTCTTGGTTCTAGGAAGTGAGCATGGAATAAAAATTACAATGCAGAATCAATCTTTCCAATGTTCTAGGCTATGTAGTTTCTTGTTGTCAGTTTATTGTATATAATTTTGCAGAACCTTTACCTGTGCTCTAGAAATAAAATATAATATACATTGGCCACCTGAGCTGGCCGACGCGACAAGACTGTGAAGGGCTACCTAAGTTCTCAGCCCCTATCATTCGCAAGCAGTAGAGGAGTTTGATTGCACATCCCATTACGGGAAATCTAATCACTCGGAACGAGAACTCCAATCTTTAGATAATAGTTTTCTGTTTTACTTTTCCATTTAATTTTTGTCTTACCTACAGGAATTTTTATAGTGGAGTTAAGTTTGATACAAAATACTTAATGAACCTCCAATTGGAAATTCACAAATCCAAATCACCTTCTCAATTCGAAGACATTGTCAGGCCTCACTGCGGCAAACGTATCTGGATATCGTAAAATTTCAAAGTCCGAAATAATTCTATATTCCACTTGAATAATTTACAATTTGGCCAGTATAATCTGGCATTTTTTTCTAAAAGGTTTTATAAACGTAATGAATATCTGTGTTATTTTACTCGATTGTGATGTCAAATAGAAAGTTTTTTCTCCCTTCCATCCTTCAGTCCATATAAATCAGGGTTGTTTTTAATTGGTAGACCTCAGACGAAACTATACCACACCAATCGTCAGTCTTGCCTTGTAAATCCGATATAGATATACAGGTATACAAGGTGTTCAGAAAAGGGTTTCACAAACTTTTGTGGTAGATAGTACTTTTGATACAAAACAAAAAATGTTCTACAAACATAGGTCGAGAAATGTGTCGTTTAGCCGCTAGCCGCCGTTATGTGTGAAAAAAAACTATTATCTCTAGAACTAGTCATGCTACATTACCAAACTTTGCACACAGGTTATGACAAATTAGAGGAAACTAAAAAAAATAATTATGGGATTTGCTTTAGTTTTAACAAAATGACGCATGTAAAAAAATTTTAAAGCCAAATAATAAAAAATTAACCAGTTATAAAACATTTACAAGATACAAACTATTTTCAAATTTTTACAACATTTGCAACGGTACTTTTTTCAATGAAATCCCTCCACGCATAAAGTGAGCACGACCACTCTACAGGCACAAGTCAGGAGCAACAAACATGACACAGTTGAGAGGTACAGCTGTTTACTTTGAAATAACAATTTTTATTAAAAAAGTACAAAATGGCTTTTAGCATCTAAACACATTTCTCGACCTATGGTTATAGAACATTGTTTTTGGGAATTATGACTACTATCCCCCACATAAGTTTGTGACACTCTTTTGTGAACACCAGCTGTATAGCCAGTTGATAAAATAAAAATGGTTTGTTCTAGATGGTTTGTTTCATGTCATATATCGCAAAAAGTACTTCACTGAGGTGTGTGTAAAAAAAGTTTAGCAGACAGACATACAAAATGATGAGTAAAATAGCAAATAGTAGCAGTCATTAACAGCAGCCTTGGAAATTATTGGAGAAAATGTAATGATTTAAAAAACCTAACCGACAGGCTTTATTTATTTATGAGGTGAACGGATTTTAAAATACGACTATCGGTTAATCTAGTAATGGTTTATATTTTATATTCAGTATAATGTTTCTTATGTGGAAATCTATACTGAATATAAATAAAATCTAGGTTTTTGAAGACAAACATTTACGGATTTTGGCAGTGGTCTCTTCGCTAATATTACTACATTATCTGTTGAGGATAGCGTCTCATCATCTTTCTTCTTTTCAATAATTTTATTTGCACTTACATTTTTCTGTCAACTTTGAGCTTTACCTTCCATTGCTAATAAATCCCCAAATTAATAACCCAAAACATAGTTTTTGACGTGACAACGTCTTAAATTAGGTTGCGGCTCGGAGTCACTCATGAAAAAGTGTAACGCCCGGTAACGTTACGATGCCCGTCCAGTGGGTCCGCCGCACGGGATCCGCACGGGATAAAGCAGATAACTGTGGGTCCGCCGCACGGGATAAAGCAGATAACTATGTTTATTCGTGAAAATGTGGAGTGCTTAGATTCGTCATTTACAACAACTACAACAATAAAGGTAAATAATTGTACACTGATATTTCATTATCGTAAACTATGATTGACTGATTAATTGTTAGATTGACACAAAAGTTGAGAAACTGAGTTTATAGGTTATGTCATACTATTGACAAATGTTGATAGTGTTAAGTAAATTATTAGTTTAAATCACTCTGCAATCAATCGTAATTTGATAATCAATCAAACATTTAAAATAACAAATTATAACCTCTAACCTGTCATAACAGTGCGACCAAACAAACGAACTAAACCGACCAATCACCACGCGCGGAGTTAGAATTTAACTGTGTTTAGCAAGAATTTCAAATTCCAATTTTAGTAAATGTTTTATTCAACTTTACCATTTACAATAACAAATTTTAATTAATTTCAAATTATGTACAATGTTTTAGTAAACAAAATATATTTCTATAGTTAAAAATTTGTGCAATTCTTATTTTCATTCAATTCCTTGTTCCTATTGTGCAATTTAATAATATTCATATCAATAAATATTCTACCGAGAAAAAGACGTTGTCACGTAAAATCTTCGCCCGTAAAACCGACTTTACAGGCAACCATAATTTTTTTTTTTTTTTTTTTAATTACTACAGCAGCTGTACTGCCATCTTCATGTTACAATCTTCTTTTTGCAAACACTTACTAGTTTTATTCAGTCATTCAAGCAAGCGGTTCCATACAATTGTCACAACGGCAGTTTCGTAGGAGGATAACTTTTTGGCAAGCTTTTTAGTTTCCCCCATTAGTTTTTATCCTGAAAAAGTATTTTTGGTGTAGGCTCTAAAAAAATGTTTACTACCCTGAGTAAATGACTTTTTATGGTTTCAATTTTACCAACATTTTTAGGTACATTTTTCCAAATCTATCATTTCGTTTTTTTTGGGTTTAAAGGCCACAGTGCGAGGTCTTAAGAAAATTCTGTCTCAGTAGTAGGCCTAGTTCTAGGGATGAGCTCAGTTCTACAACATTAGCTTCAAGCTCATTATTACTTAGACATAATTCAGATTCAGGATTGCAAGAGGAAATAAGATTAATCCTGGTTGTCAGATGTATTTATCTGAAGGCAGTTGATTAAAAATATTTTTAATTAACTTAGTGTAACTCTACTAGCCTTAACGTCTCGTTTGTTAATAATACGGTCGTTAACTGATGTAACAGAATTAGATGCAGACATACCTTCTGCAATCTCGTCAACTGATTTTATATTACTTATGTCGGTCTTCTTAAAAGTTGTTAACATGCTGTCTTTGTGTTTAAAAATATCTCTTCATGTTCTTTTCTTCTTTTCCGTTTTTGTTGCACCGGACACATATGTTCGTTTCTTGATCTTATTGGGTTTACGATTAACACTGACCACACTTAACAAAATACTTAATGAACACGGTATTCACACTACGGCGATTACACAAGTGTAAACAAACAACAACAATTTAGAGATTAGACTGCTTGATTAGCAAATACTACAGTACTGTCATTCCCTCTATCGCAGTGTTACCAGCCCCAGTCGCGATAGTTACCCACACGTTGTTACTAAAGAACGTGTCAAGTTCGCGGATCAGCCAAGGTTGTGAATAACCGAATGGCTAATGTTTTAACATACACAAATATTAATTATTTATATTTTAATCTACCAGTCATATACTGGTTCACAAAACATTAATTACTATTTATTTTTCGTTATTATAACAAATACGGCGCTATGTGTAATGAATTGAATACTTGTTGGTGCTTAATTGGTTGCACCAAACAGGTATTGGTGCAACAAGAAGTTAATTATTTGTCTTTTATTACTGTAAAAAATAATAATATTTTTAAGATGATGGAATTTTAGTTATATTTTGGTCCACCAAGGAGATTTAGTTACAATGCATTGGCTTTAATGTAGTAAAAAAGTGTAATATATATCTTTGGTGTACATAAAAATTGGATGGTACCCTAAATATTCAAACATTATATGCTGTTCACGTTAGTAATTTTATTGCTTTAGCATATCATGAAAAATTTAGTGCATCAAGTTATACACAATTAGAATTTGTTGATAAGAAATTATTAAAACATGCTAAATAATTTGTCAATTACTTAAATATAATGAAAGTAATTTCCGTGTAATTCAATGTTTTGCGCATAAAAATATAAGTAATTAATTGTTTATGTAAAAAAATGTTTTGTTTTATCGTCAAGAATTAATGAATAATCCTTTTTTTTCTAGTGAAAACTTGTTTAATGCTATATTTCTGGTAGTGCTAATGTAATGTTGAATATTAAATAAATAGGACAATGTTCGTCTATAAATGAGTATTTGATACACGAAGGATAACCTACGAATTATTAGTTGATATAACATATAACATTAATTGTTTTGGTAAGTTTTTGTCTTGTACAGCCATATATATTTTTCATTTCGAAATACATAATTATGTTCTCCTTTATTTACAGCGTAGGTTGCTATTCGGTCATTCACGAACTTGGCCAGCGAACTTGATACGCTCCCCAAGACACTCAATTAAGAACAATAGACGCTCAAACTACAACACGTCTGAACTGCGCATATCTCCGTCTGTTGGTTCCTTCCACATTTCTAAGATCCAATTACGCTTATAAATAAAAGAGAGAAATAAGTGTATATTTACATTTAATTGTATATGAGCAGTAAAAATCACATTTATTAAGAAAACAGTTACTAAAAAAATCAGGAAAGACCTAAAATATTTTTATAATTTAATATTATATTTTGGAGCCCCAGGGTCTTAAGGCTTCTCCTACCAGCGACATGTGCGTTATGGTAAACGTGCCGCAGGGGTTTTGGGAGGAGTTCGATCTGTACTTTAGCTGCATGTCCAAGGCTGAGCCTCAGCCAACTCCGAGTCTTTAAGCGGGGTAAAATGTTTCTGAAAATGTCTAACCCGAAACTGTGGGTTATATTTGCGTGAAATTCCACGTTACATCTTTTCCTATGAATATTGTTCAATAAATGCCATAAAAAGTTATTTTAATTAACTGAAAAGAAATATTAAAGCTATTCAGACGGACTCACCCAGATATTGATATAAATATTATATAAAAACCTTTAAAAATTAAATCTACATTTTGGACGTCCTCAAATAGATACTTACAGCATCTATGAGAATGTTAATGTTATACTCGTGCAGCATTTAAGGTAGTGTAAAGATATCACAACAAAGGTTTCTTTGGCATAAAAATACTATTAGCCTATTTTAAACGATCTAAAGGCGTTTTTAAAGTAGTCTAATATGATAGCATAAAAGCAAAATCTTCTGGACAAAAGATTCATGGTAATTGCGGTAATTATGTAAATACATATAATATTTACTATTCCTTTTCAAACAATCTTCCCCTAACGCCATTTAAAAGTGAGTTGGGACAGCCTCTCAACCATAACCCGATAGTCTTATCTATACCATTACTGTTTCTGTGCCATTAAGGCAATGCATCTACGCGCTGCATTTTACTCATACCATTAAGGGTTTTGGCCGGAAACGTTCCAAAAAGTGAGTGCATTTATCCTAAATTACCTATAAAACCATATTAAAGGTTGAACACATCCATATATTCTTTTGGTTTGCGGATTGAAATCCGCATCGGGGAAACACGAAACAGGTTAATCAGGTAGAATCATTATGACTTCTTTGTTTAGAGTTTGTTTTTGACAATGGAAGTACAATAAATTTAGTAACACTACGTTCCGAGATCTGCAATCTGATCTGCAAACTAATGCATGACTACAACCTAGGTTAAAGTAAACAAAACATATCAGAGCGCTGTTTTGTTGTGTTTTTTTTTTTTTTTATTTAAGAGGTTCTATTTAAAATAAACCAATATAAAAAAACCCCATTCTCGTCCCTCCTTTTATAGCGCTTTCTTATTTCTGCCATGACGACCGCCATTTATTATTGGCCTCTGATCAGTTCTATTTGGTTAGCCAGTGAGTGCAGACCTATTGTGACCTGTATGTGTAGCTCAGTTTTAATAATAATTATTATTTAGTTTTTATTAAGTGCATGTTTTAGAGTTAGTTTGCATGGAATAGATACACAACATGGTTGTTGTAATTCCTGACTGATGCGTGTCGCAGCGCTCTGGTATGTTTTGTTTACTTTAACCTAGGTTTTAGGTATGCATTAGTTTAGACATTTACCTGAAGAAGATATTAGATTGCAGATCTCGAAACGTAGTATGACTTCCTCCCGTTATCTCACTCGTACCCTCCTTTAACAATTAGCCTACTTGAAGCAACCACAAACACTTCATGACATTTTAGTTGAACATGTCCACAGAAACACTTAGTCACTGTTTAAATTTTATAATAAAATAGTGTAGTATAACCAATGCTAAAATCAAAACTTACGATTATCTACGATTTCATTTTTATATAGCCTACTCTACATTTCAAAAGGCTACATAATTGTTCGTTTCCGTGTTTTGTTATTTGTATGAGGTACTGCGACATGGCATGAACTCCGCTTTAAATCTTAAAAGTTATCATTATTCGCCGAGAGCCATGAACTCTTGGAAAGGAACACCGCGCTATTGTTGAGGCGAGATGAGTGGTGACGCTGATAAGGCCTGTGATAGCGATAAGCTGCAGTCGAGCCGTGACAGCGGCAGTATAGTGAGTGAGTGCGGAATAGTATGGCGAGGGCTGGAGAGGGTCGCCGCCGCCGCCGGGGCATGTCGCTCAGCGTGGCCGAGTATAATCTGCTGAACCACCCCCACACTCAGCAGCATCAGCGTCCGCGCCCCCTCAGTCTGGCGGACATGGACAAGTTCCAGGGTAGGCCCGGTTTTGTGTACTACTTTATAAAATAATAGCTTACTCTAATGAGTTTTGGCTACCTAACATTACAATATATTGTGTAGTTTAATCCCAAACAAACTTTCGTATGCCAATTTGTTAACATGTATAAAAACGTATTATTAATTAATAACTGGGTTCTGCTATAATACAGTGTACTAAGAGAACTTCTAATAAGTATGCCAGATTTAACTTCAGTATATAAATAAAACAGTAATGTAATTAAAAACAACTACATGACTAGTACACACTTGTAACACATAGGTTACTTAATTAATATATAATTGTACTTATACCTGCTCAACCTGTTCAGTTTGTGTTGTAATTGTGGGTTTGTTCTGGGCTGAGTTTGGTATACCAGTTCATTGTGGCAACATGAGTTAAGTGAGTAAAGTTTACTTTGAACGTGTGACTACAATTTAGTTTCTTCAGTTCAGTCATATCTTGTGTTGTTTTCCCACCTTCTGTACACCCTAACTTTAATACGAATCTTGTAAAAGTATCTTACTTTCCTCACAGCTCGAGAAATTTCGTGGGAACCGATTCGCTTACGAAATTAATATCGCGTATTATATGTGCCATATTTAGATGTTTATCTGTTCGTAAACTCAAGCCGAAATAACAGTTTCACCAATACTGCTTTAACGATTCAGAGATGTTTAAATTTATTTTATAAGATCTAAGAAAAACCATTCAAATATTTTTTTTTAAATAGGAATGTTTAGTCATAAACTATATGGTGGATGTTTGATTGGCGTTCACGCACTGAACGTTTATTGCCTTCGATAATTTAATGACCTCATATAAAGTTTATAATTTTCTCTGCAAATCTAGCAGGAAAATGCCTTTCTTGGGACATGTGTAGGTAGCACTGACGTCAGATCGGATAAAGAAGGGGTCTCTGACGTTGTCGATAGCGCGGGTTCCGGCAACGACATACCACTGTTGAGTGTGTAAGCGAGAGTACTACAGATGTATTGATGTTTAATTACTACAACATCGTGATTGTATCGTGTCGCTCGATAGTGATGCAGTGAGGGTTAGAATGGAAACACTAATATCTGCTACTTATTTTGTATTTTGTAATATTTGTGCAAAATTTATATCTCGAAAATGAGATCTGATATTTTCTCTCATATTTGAAACTACTACTGACATTGTCAGTGATCTCCTTAGTCAAAGCCCCAATTAACATTGCATAAATCTGACATTATCACCAAAACTTATTGATATATCAACAAATGGCGTATTCTCATAAATGCAATGCAGAAAAGAGTTTCGTGAACCTGTATTGCTCAACAAGGTATTCTATTTATAAACCACAATATCATTTCATATCGTTTCTGCCCGTCGGTAAGTACAGTCAGGAATGTTCGAGTATAGGGTCCTCGTCGAGACAGCTCTGAACCTAGAAGTAGTTGCAGGTATCGCCTGCCACTCCTGTCCAAAGGCTTTCAGATTTCTCTTCTGTAAAAACAATCTCTCAGACGTCCGTGAAATCTCCAACACTGTTATCTGAGATAAGTGCCAAGTACAAGAATCGTCGCTTAGATAAAGTTGCCTGTAGTTCGAACTACCATTGTTAGCACATAGACAGGTGTATGAGTTCCGATTTGGTGCTGCAAAATGTTTCTATCACCCAGACTGTATCACGTTGGCCACGGGTGGCACGGGTGGACTAATTTCTTGGTATTCTTTCGAGTAGAGAATTGAAACGATTAAAGTTCTCGTCGCTTTAGTTCTGAGACATTTATGTTTCAGGAATTTCTCTTCAGAAAAAATCCATTTGTCCTTGGCGAAATATTGGAGTCCATTTTTGTGTGGATTATTCTTCCTCTGGAAACTTACAAACCAAGCCACTGAGTTTCTTCTTTCGTCATGAACTTGATAGCGTTGTCTCTAAGTTGCACACACACATTTTATCGTATGTGCTATGGTATAACGTGGTCTGTTTTTACCGATTTTGTGGAAGTAGTTTTAGAGCCGGTCCAGATTTTGAGATTAGGTTAAAGCGTTTGGTTTAGGTTTTGAGATTAGGAACCAGGGATTGTCTGTATGATTTTCGCTGCCGATATTTTCTTATGTGCTTAATTAAAATGGGATATTCAGACAACTCTAGCAGGCATTCATTATTGGAGATGGGGAAGAGCATTAAAAAGTTCTACGGGAAGGACTTATTAAGAGGGCCCTTTCACTACCACTGGGACACATAATGTCCCCGAGAGAATAAAAAAAAATATGGACACTAAATGATGCTAAATTTGAGGGCAATTTTGTAATAGTCCACTACAGGTGGGTATTTTCACTTTGCTGTATTGGCACAATAACTTGCTGGAGCACTCAGTTTTTATTTCACTGTTGTTTTGTTCTGACCATGTGGTTGCACTTTTGAGGTTATGGTGTTGTTGTTTTTGCTAGTGACTGTTTAATTCAATATAGTGAGTTATTTTGTGTCCCTAATAGCTACAGATAACCGTAACTGTATATACAATCAATTTGTTTATTGATTTATTTCAGTGAAACTTGTTTAAATTTGCCATATTCTTGTCTTTTTTTGTGCTGGGACACAGGTGTCCCAGTGGTGTTTCAGTGCGGGACATATACGTCCCAGTGGTAGTGTAGGACCATGTCGCATTTAAATAGTAAAGACATAAGTAGTTTGCTAGAGTTTCCTTCAAGTGAACCTGATAGACCTTCGGAAGGTGATTTGATGTATGATAGCGACAAAGACCCTGACTATAAACCTTTCTGACTGTTCTGAAAGTGAATGTGAACAGTTTTTTGCTGACAGTGATAATGACGTTTCACCAATCTGATACTTCCGAAAAAAGTGATGACGCTTCTGAAAATCCAGCTGCTCAAAAACCTGGATGATGCTGATGACGGTGGGGCAGGTTTCTAATGATCCTGGCGAGGGAACTAGCAACCAGCCGGACACTGCCGATAAACAGTCATCAGGCCACTGCAGATTTCTGGTGAAAGAACAGGTACCCAGCCGAAAACTAACAAGAAGAATAGAACGGAACTAGGTAAAAATAAGCCTGTAGGTAACGAGAGACCAAAAAAATCATTTGGAATAAGGTAAAACAAACTTTTAAACCTAGAAAATCCTTGCCAATAAAAGTTAGGCTTATAATTTTAGCTAAAATCAACAGAGGTTCAAAGGAAATGACAGTATTTTTTGGAAGTTTTTCCCTAAAAGCCTTTTTATGTACATATCGCACTGCACAAATGAAAGATTATACATACTACAAAAACAAAAGAAAAAAAATATAGCTAAGACAAATTATCATGAAATAATGGTTGTAATAGGCTGCGTTCTCATCATGTGCTACAATCGCTTACCAAACATATCTGACTACTGGTCCATGCAAGAATCCATGGGAAATGTAGCTATAAAGAAAGCTATATCAAGGAACAGGTTTCAGTTGTTGATGTCGAAGCTGTACTTCAACCTGCCAAACAAACCTGAGAATGCTACCAAGACTTATTATGTATATGAATTAGTTTACTTGTTTGAAACATACTTTTCCTAAGGCAAGAACAGAAGCAACATTTCAAAGCATTGATGAATCAATGGCTAAGTTCAAGGGTAAGGTCGACCATGAAACAATATGTTCCCTTGAAACCCATAAAGAGGGGCATAAAAATATGGGAAAGGTGCGATTCTGACACTGGCTATTGCTATAACTTCAATGTTTATGCAGGTAAAGATCTTGAAAATGTGGACGGTTCATTAGGTGAAAGAGTTGTGGGCAAACTTTCGTCAACTGTAAGAGGTGACAAGGAAGAAGTTGTGCTGTCATTTGATCGTTTTTTTTTCACCTCGGTCAAATTGTTATATGAAAACACGCCATCCTAGTGTCGCAACTTGCATCGAGAACAGGGTAAAATGTGCCTAAGTTTGAAAATAAACTTAAAAAATATGAGAGTGAATTTTTATGTTGTAAGGAAGGTGTAGTAGCAGTGTCATGGAAGGATTCAAAGCAGTTTGTTGTCCTGAGTAACTTACACTCAGACACTGTGACAACAGTTCAAGAGAATGCAACAAAATGGAGAAAGAAAGGATGTTACATGGACATGCCCTGAAGCTATTGCTTTATACAATGAAATAATGGGAGGAGTTGATATTTCTGATCAAAAAGTAGGTGTGTACGATTTTGATAGGAAGTCAAAAAAATGGTGGAAAAAGGTGTTCTATAAACTTCTTCTAACATCAGTTGTCAACGCATGGATTTTTGCACCAAGAAGTTCAACACAGGAAAACGTCTCTTCTGACGTTCATGGTGCCTCTAGCGGAACAGCTGCTCGCCGAAGGATCAACAAATACTTCAGTCAAAAGAAGAGCTAGCATTGGAAGAACATCAAAGAGAGTGAAAACAATGTCAAACGTCGGTACTCATTTGCCTGTGGAAGGATAGACCAGAAGAAGATGCAAAGCGCTGCTCGGATCACCAGACAGAAAAACGAACAAAAACCATGTGCGCAGAATGTGTGACCTCCCACTTTGTAAAACGTGTTTTTTCAATATATCACACTTAATTATGTAAAATGTATCTCTTCACGTATTTGTGCAATTTATTGGAATTGATTTTTTCTTTTTATTTGTTGTAATAAACATGTGTTTGAATAAATTACTAATTATTATTTACCTTATTGTTACCAATTACATACTTGTGTATACTACATATGTGTGGGACATATGTGTCCCGTGTTCATATACCACTGGGACACATATGTCCCAGCAAAAAAGAATTAAAAAAAACGTCTGTAAAAAATAGTAAACGTTAGAAAAAAAATCTGAAAAAAATATTTCTTGCATAATTTGATATAACGAATTAATTAAAATCAAAATTTCAAAAATTGAAAAGTGGTAGTGAAAGGGTTAAGAGGAATTCTAAATGTCATCGCATCAATATGACGAAAGGACTTCGCTTCCATGGTATCCTATTTCGGGATCAGTTCGGTTTGTCCATGTTCAAATGACCTATGTACCTACACGTTATACAAGTGGAAGACGTTGTTCAGTTGCTTTGTGCAGGATACTGATGAAAAGTTACCACAGAATGAACACATGGCGATCGCACTAAGTGGCGGTGGATTTACCTGAATCTGGCTCGACTGTGGCATTCCACACCGGTGAAGATGCAATAAACACGATATAGTCTCCAATAGAAGCGTCAGTGTGTCTAAGGTAGTGGAGTAGAGTGGTTTGTATACCGCAAAGGCAGCTGAATATCAGTAAAAACCACTGTTAATGATGACTCCCAGTTTAAAAGGGGAACTGTCACTCGGATTCGCCGAGGAAAGGATATGAATGTGTCCATCACCATCCCACCTGTGGAGAATACGGTGAGTTAAAACATAGCAATGAGGGCACCAACACGTTTCGAATAATCTTTTATTTCTTCTACTAAAATCTTCTATTCCATTTTGCCGTTTGAGTTGCTGGGATTGCAAACAAATCAGGCCTTCTGTAAAACAATGAGCCAAGACAATTCACAGGACTGATTACACACGCGGCGCGGCGCGGCGGGCTGTGATGTGGTGGCACGTGACACACTGAGTACTCGGTATCGTTTACTCATTGCAGATAACGCCAAGGGCGAGCGGTATCTCAGGCAATGTTATTATTGACATCACGCAGAAAAAATGTTACAAGAAACACGCAATTTGCGATCAATGTTATAGTTATTTTATATGATGGAGATGGATTTTCAAAAAATCTTAAAGATAAAAAAAGAATCACTAAAGGTGTTGCTAAGCGCTAATCCCAAGAACGACTGGACCATTTATTTTTTTGAGATATTCGTTGAGGGCCTTGAGAAGTCCAAGGAATTTTATATAAAAAAATATCGAAAAAGTATCCCGGAACACTTTCGAATTTGGAAAAAATAATGTAAAACATAAATATAATGTTTTATAACACAAATTAAAGTGACTAGACAACTATTGACACTTTTAAACTTTCTTTGATGTCTCATCTGAAGTAAGTCAAAGAAGCTGAAATATTATAAAATATCAAGTATACATTGCTTGATCAGTAGTGTAATGCAGATAATAAAGACAAACTCACCCTATAACTATCCAGATTGCGCCAATGACAAATTAAAAACATCTAATGCTGAAATACCACTAAAACACTGTTAGGACACCTTAATGAACAAAGCTGTGAATGATTTCATATAAGGTATTCGAAATTGATTGTTTTCCTTGACATTGTTATCACACAATGTCATTTTAACAGTGGCTTAAGGGAAAAAAGAGGAATGAACAACGAGCCATTCTTTTCCAGACTGCAGTACAAAAAACAAGACTTTTATAATCCAAAACCTAGTATGTACGATTATTTTGAAATGTTGTAAGAACTTAGTGGATATTCCCCCTATATAAAAGACATATATACTTTACTTTATACCAGGAGTAGAGGTTTTTGACAGTAGTAGAATTATGACGACAATATGGTAAATTCTATTCCAGCACTGGAAATATCTTATACCAAGAGAAGATAAGTGATGTTTATTCGATAACTAATTCCGCCGATGCCCAACGCTCAGTGGGTCTGAGGCCTTAAGTTTGAGAGTGAAACAGTTTACTAATGACAAAAATCTGCAACATTTCACGTAATTCTGTACAATATACAGTAAGATATTTTTGGGAAAAAGAAAAGGAAAACAACTCTTAAACTGTTTTTGTTTAATAAAAACTATTCTTATCTTAATCGATCTTCACCACTTAAAAAGAATTTAACAAACGAAGAAATTAGGGTTACATTAATTTTTGTATACAATCGGACAACATTTTGTATAAAATCTACCTTTAGTGGATGTATAGAAAAACATGTTGAGACATAATTGCATAGACATAAGTCTGAAAATCACTCAAAACAAATTCTAGATACTTTGATATTTAGATAGTTCACTTATTCCGGGTTTGAGCGTACTACTATAGAGTCCAGTAGTTCGATCTCTTTATAAAAACTCGCTTGTTAAAAAAGCTTTCTAGACACAGAATGCCATGTTTCCTAGCATTTAGCAATAACAAGGGCTAGGAAGACAACGCAATACAACGGGACATCTCACAGAATCGTTTTAACTTTTGCTTGGTGGCAATTGGCTCAAGTCTCATAATTTTTCGCCGTAACAGTTTTGCAATTGTGCTTTTAAAACGCTTTTTCCAGAGGGAATTGTGTGTAAACACGCTAGCGAGCGTGACATAACTGGGGCAGAGTTGTCTGTGGTGCGGTGTTGGCAGTATTAACAAGTTAGACGTGATAGTGTTTACCTCCTCTCTGAACAGTGTATTCACTTTACTACCATATTCATCTTCACAAACTTATTGTTCGGTTACATTTTGTTTTCAAAAGCCTTGGGCATTGAATTATCTTATAGTATTAAATTATTTTTTCGTATGTCCACCCAAAGCTATACTTTCACCTTTTTAAAGTAAAATATTAATAGTTTTTTTGCTGTGTACTGACAATTGCATCCAAATATATCAACACCTTCAATTAAGTTACGCCCGGTCACAAAACAGACATAAATAACCTGAAACACACGCTGACTGCACGTGACTCGTTCTGTTTCTGTTCCAGTTGACGGTGACGATTGTTTATGTCTTTCCCTACATTTGTTTGTTTGGTTACGTAGTGTTGATATTCGTTGTTGTATTATTGTGTTTTACTTTACACGAGTAAGCAAAATCTGAATGATCTATAACTTGCGTCGGCGGTATTTGTCCTACTTAGCCTGTATAAAATAGTCAGTAAAAAAGAATTGGATTTTTAATGAAAATAATACTCTATAGCTTAATAACGAGCAAACATAAATAAAAAGACATTAACTCCTGTAAAGTCGGTAGTTTTTCAAGTTTAAAACATTTAATATCTGGGTATTTTTTCTTTAAAAAATATAAATACTGCGAAAAATAAAATATTTAACAAAAATTTGGAAATATTATAGCAAATTAGAAGTTGAACACATAAGAATTCACAAACAAAGTTGGATGTAGATATAAGTTAAAAATAGTTTTCTCTCATAGTTAAATATTTATTTTTATTTTTCCAATATACATTTTATTTCATACAATACAAAAATGGTATTTTGGTATTATTCGGAGACTACTATTTTTGGAATTGTTTTTCTTAATAGGGACCTAAAACACATTATTGGAACAAAAAGACTTGATTTGACTTAGGCTATTGTGAAAATTATATCTCATTATGACGATCGGTTTTTGTTTTCTGCCTCCCAAAAGGAAGCGATGTCACTATCGGCGAGGAGGAGGCGACTCAGTCCCTATTTTTTTTTAGTTATTAGAATATATAAGTATATAAATACATACATACGTATTATATGAATACAAACATTACGTGATGTGAGCTTTAAATTTAGGTACTATCTGTAGGGATGTTTTTCTCTTTTTCGCTAGAATTTCGGGGCCACCGAAACCCGCACTGACATTTGAAAATGGTTCCATAGAACGGAAAATGAGAATACTTGTTGATACTGCTTACAGTATGTTAAATTCAAACAAAGATTTACCGATGTAGTTATGGATAGAAGCAATTAACACAGCATGTTATGTAATCAATGTAATACACTGGCCCTACAAGTGCACAAGAAAGTGTGGTACAAGAAAGCGGCACCAGTTAGAAATTTTCCGCTATTCGATAGTGAATTTTATGTGAATACCATGGCCTCCACCCTGTTACAATGTTGGCTACATCTCCATTTAAGTGTTTTCCCATCGGATCCAGGCTGTCCTCAGGGGCTACAACATCGTTCGGTCAATCCAACGTGTCACCATCGTCGCCGGTGAACGATGTTGGATCATCCGCGACTACCGCTTACTACAGGTTGTCCCGATTACGCCTCTTGCCATGTCACCCGTGCTGTATGTTGGTACTTCAACTCCACTAGCTAATTCTGAGGAGTCGACAACAGAAAGAGTGGCCAACCTGCTTGCTGAAAACAACAAGTTAAAAGATAGTAAACTGCAACTCAATTAACGATATAAATATGTACTATAGCAACTAAATCAGATACTCGATTGATGCATTATACTGACGAGGTCTTTGTAACGAGAGCGTTGCGGGTTGCTTCCGCGGCTGAATGCGGTGTGCAGTGTGACCTGCCCTCGAACTGCTGAGACAGAAAATGTGCTGATATCAGGGACCTTGTGGACAACCTCTAGATCACAATTGAAATTCTTGAAGCATTGAATTCCAATGTCCATTCTTTTATTGAAGGAGATAGTCATACAAGTGGTTTGACAGGTGTTTTACTGCAGATGGTGACCTGTGAGACCAAGGTTGGAGGCGTCTACAAGCCTGGAATCAATTTATTGAGAGCAACATTTGAAGATCCTCCTCCGACCGGTTGCTGCTGCGTCATCTTGGGGTAGCACCAATAATGTTGCTTCAGGTCAGCAGTGCCAACATACACCGGCATCTCAAACGCCGTATCACGTGTAAAACTGAAAACCTCCAGAGTTGTTTCCACCCTGCCTCACATTCACGACCTGCCAGCCAGTCACAAAATCAATCCAGAAACTGTGCTGGTTAACCACACTGAAGAATACAGAAGAAATATAGAAGAGTTGTGTGCAAGGCACCGTGGGGCAGAGGTGGTACAATTCAATAACATCGGAAGAGGCGCTTTTACATAACGTGGAATGCATCTTAGAAGGAACACCAAGCATCTACTGGCCCAGGAATTAATAGTATCTGCGTAAATTGCGGAAAATAGACCCTACCTGAATAATCTTAATAATAAGACAGTTTTATCCCAATCAGAATATCCCCTGCGGGAGTTATTGACGTAATCGGCCTCGCCCATGTTCCTTTGTGCTGTCAGGGAGGTACAGGTGGACCGTATTATGCAAGATCTCAAACCAGCCTTGTGACATTAATGGCATGTTTGTGTGATTAATCAAAAAGCTCCAAGCATATTTTTACACCATTCAAAAAATTGACCAACCTCTCCTTTGCGCAGGGTGTCTTTCCGTCCGCACTGAATTGCGGCCACTGTGATTCCGAATTTACAAAAAGACGACCCTTGCACCTGAACCAACTATTGTTCAATTTCCATTCTTCCAGTTATTAGCAAAGTTTTTTTTTAAAAGTTTTCCTTAATAAGTTTGAACAATTTCGTGACCGCTTCGAAATTCTCTGCCCTGAGAAGTTTGGGTTTAGGAAAAACAAATCTACTATTGTTGCCGTAAATGAACTTATTGATAATGTTGTCGATGGACTGCAGAGAAGAGAACTTGTGATAAGCATATTTCTATACGACCTCACCAAAGCTTTTACTGTGTGGACACTGTTGCACCAGTTATATGGAATAGTGGTATCAGGTGTTCGCTGTACGATTAGCTCTCGTTGTATCTTCACTAATAACTGTATATATAATAAACTAATGCGTGCGAATTTCGAATCCTCGTGTCAAGCCGGGTCAAGATGCCCTATGGTCCCTCAGGGATCAATATTAATGCCAGTTATCTTTTTTATTTATGTCAACAAGTTCGTTAGCTCAAAACACAATGGAAAAATGATACTATATGCTGACACGATTTTTGCATTAAAATCTATATCTAAAAATGATCATGAAGTGAAATCATTTTTTGAATTAAATTCACGCATCGAATAT
This sequence comes from Homalodisca vitripennis, assembly GCF_021130785.1. Taxonomy (NCBI): domain Eukaryota; kingdom Metazoa; phylum Arthropoda; class Insecta; order Hemiptera; family Cicadellidae; genus Homalodisca; species Homalodisca vitripennis. The sequence continues at coordinate 155,830,266 of NC_060210.1, read as the reverse complement.
TTGTCAAGACTCAATTTGAAAACAAGCAGCTAAAAATCAAATACAATAAACTTCAGCATCGACTAGACCAAGAGTATCGTCCCGCGACAATATTGGACGACGTTTTCTTGGAAGAAGCCGATCTCGGGGGCTGACGTGGGATGTTCACATTGACAGCATCTGCTTAAAGGTTGCTTCTGGCATTTATGTTTTGCGTAACATAGTAAACTTTTGTTCTATTGATGTATTAAATAGGGTCTACTTTGGTCTGGTACATTCGCATTTGTCTTACGGTTTAAGATTGTGTAGCAGCTGTTCTAAATGGGGGGGGGGTGGGGGGGGGGGGGGGTGGGGGGGGGGGGGGGTGGGGGGGGGGGGGGGTGGGGGGGGGGGGGGGTGGGGGGGGGGGGGGGTGGGGGGGGGGATGAAAACCCGAAATTACGCAACTAAAGTAGTGAATTATCATGATTTGTTATTATAATTATGTAACTAGAAAGAAGTTTATATTTCAAATGCCTATGTTTGTTTCCTAGCCAACGCCGGCTATGCGCGGACGTCGACTCCTCTCGGTGGTTAAAAAGGAAACCGATTACTTTAATGCTCTATGTCACAATTTGTGTAAGTCGTAGTTACAGTAAACAATATACTTATAAAAATTATATGCACAGTTTATATGCTAATACGTTTTATCATAGTTGGAATAGTTTGGACATTTATAAAAAACATTTAAATACAGTTACATAATTCATTTTAAAAAACTGCAATTGCATAGGCAATTTTTGAAGTAAAAGGCATACATTCTGGAAGCCTTTGTACGATTTTATAAATTAAAGGAATATGTAAGTGTAAGGAATGTGGATGTTCTTAAGATACGTCCAGTTTACCAGAATCTCTAGTTGAATCCCTTTTAAATAGCGTAGTTTTTTTATTGTTATGAGTTATCGAGTGGTCTACAAAAAAGTTCAATGTTGGACTTAGGGAATGACTGTTTTTGGAGCATAAAATAAGAATATTATGCTATAAAAAGTGTCTGTCAACCTTGAAGTATATATACTTATTATTAGTATTTAATCATTATTCCCGATGATTGCCCTGACTGGGAGAGGTACGGAAATTCACAGATTGTTTGGGTGTGGTATCCCCTATTTGTTTAATCATAGATACGGCTATGTGAACTAGTATATTGTATATCGCAGCCACTGATGAATTATGGATATACTCGCCAATCGTGTTGTTAGTTCCCTATACACCTATATAGACCATGTAAATTGTACCTTGGTGCGCGGACCGGGGAACTTGTGTTCTAGATGACGTCATCCCCCGGAGTGGACCTGCGGGTGATCTCTAATGTCTGTCTAGTCTTCGTAATCGGAGACAGGCCTATATCGAATAGGCCTGACACGATCGGGGATGGATTTCCCGCGCAAGCAAGCATTCTTCACTCATTGCAGTCTATTTAATATTGTAGTGTTCCGTGACATATTGAATGTACTGATGTTCTTGTCAAAGGGGACCACTTCGTTGTAGCTGGTTTAAGGTATTATATGAGACAAATAATCTTATGTTGCTGGGGTGAGGATTAGATGAAAAAGAGAAGGGATGTTTCAAGAAGCCGCCGTTTTAATAAATAAAGCTTGGTACAAATATTTGTTATTCTGTAATTAGATCTTTAGGTAAAAAAGGTTTTTAACCAAATTTCAACTGATTACAAAAAAATACGTTCTTGAGTTAAAACTATATCAGTGAAGAAAGAAGCATGCAAAATGATATGTATCGGATTTTTGAAAGATTGACTATAAACATTTGGGGTTGTACCTAGGTCCAGGTTATAACATCTGGAAAGGTTTTATAGAGAGTTCGGTAACCACCTGTTTATTTTATTCTTGTTTCGTTTAACGCTAATAAATAGTGCGCAACCTGAAAGTTTCAGATGAGAACAGATTTTATCGTTTCAAGACACATGACCTCACACCACTATATCGTCTTACCAAAGGTTAAACTACATAGTATATTAGCATTAAATATTATCAAGGGCAGTTTAATAATGAACAACATATATGTGTATAAACATTCTTTATAAAATTATTCATTTACTTTTTCAACACATTACAATACATTAGAATGTCTACCAGTATAATCAACATTGATTTTTTAGTACCCACTATTACAGTAATGACTAAAATAAATTCTAAATTTGTTCTGTGTATTTCCATTTTGTAAATACTCGTTTATTAATAACTTATTTCATTTCTAAACAATGTAAAAACATATTTTTAATATCTTTAACAATTGTTATCTGCTTATTTGCTTATTGCGACCTCATGTCATAGCGGACCGGAAGAGGAGCACCTTTACAGTGGTCTAATTATCTTCCGTGGATTCCGCCACCAGGTCGTCTAATCAAACCTTACCAGCTTTGATGAGAATTTTATAAACTATTACTTTAGATAAGTTTCCGAACCTTTCCCTAAACTATAAAAAAGTTGGTCCTATACGATTCTAAAACACGCTGCTAAACAGCTTACTCAACACGATAGCCGCCAAACGGACTTCGACACAACCTCCTCTCTCCGCTTGTTTATCGTTGGCACGGGAATATGCCTACCAGAGAAGTAGTCCTGTCCTGGAGGTATTCCAGATAGAAGGAGGCTACCCAATTGTGAAAACTATGGACCTCAATTTATTAGGCCCGGCTGACTATTCGTGTCAACGGCTACTGATAGGCTTAAACGCGCCCAAAATTCAAATTCTACAGTGGCGCTCGACCCGCACATAATAGGACCATATGTTTTTTTTTATTTTGCAAAAATAATACTAATAAATCTTGGCAATTTCGATTATACTTTTAGGTTTAAGGCAAACCGTTATTTATCTTTATCAACTAATTGTTCTAATGAGCTTGCTTTGGCAGCTACAAATCGTTCACCATCGTTACTATTTATTCTTTTCTCAAAATGACCAATATGACGAGTTTTGAAACAGTCAGCAGAGATGCGACCCCCAATTCAAGGCGAACCGACTCCCCATGTTTGGCGACCCACAAGGTTCTACCAGGTCAGTGCCAGCTCCACTTTTCCTTATAAAGATAAACATTCCAGCCAGCAACACCTGCATTCCAGATAGAAACGTTTCTATATGTGCGTTTAAACGGTTCTAAAATTTAGTCGAATGGGATAACTTGTGCTTCGGCACTTCCATAGGCGTTATCCTTGGGGAGGATTTGAATGAGTTGTAATTCACGCATTGATAAAAATATTTAAGCTACATTATAAATTCGTTTTATATTGAAAATATTTTCGTTGTCGATCCAATAAAACTCAATTCAGTTTTATTTCTGTTGATATTGCAATTATAACAGTCAGATAAACAGTAACTTATAGGCGATCACAAGGCTCGCGCTAGTAGGTTACTGCCACTCTTCCCGCGCTCCCTAGAGAGAAAGACGATAGCGAAGTTGAATCTGCATAGGACGGTTGAAATTTTAGTTCCACTTTCTACCACTAGAAATCATGTTGGCCCCAGTTAGTACATCGAATTCTAGGAATCCACGCGATCCACGAAAGCCATTGTAAAAATAATCTTGAGGATCTTTTGGATCTAAGTTAGTGGGGAGTTCACGTTTGTCTACATTTTCTAACCTCTGATACAGCCAATTTTGTATTGTCGTAGTTAGAAACTTGCCGTAGAATTAAATGGGGTAAACACATTGTTGGACTCATTTTATTTTTATTATATACTCAAGTCTATTCGAGCTTAGAGGGATTTTCAATTCCAGCCAGTATTGGGATACTGATTTGATGACCAAAACTATATCATTGTCCAGGCATTAGTTGGCAATAAAATGTGATCAATAAGTTATTACAGTATCCATGTTAAGTGAATCAGATTTTTTTAAATACTTTTATAAATAGTTGGTCAAATATATATTTTCTAGGTGAAGACAAAAAAAAACTCGTGCAAACAAAGCCTCCTGCTGGACCCCTTTCCTGTGAAGAAGAGGCAGTTAGGAAAAACTTGTGACCCATATACATTTCAAATATATAATAATACATCAGCCAAACATTAGCTGGAAATATTATTTAGGTCTAGTTAAAGATTGTCTGTTGCTATATTTATAAGGTTCATTACCAATTTTAACATAATGGTAACACCTCATCCAGAGAAAACACTACATCTCACTCTACCATCTTTGAGAGGAATTAATCTATATTCCAATTTAATTTCCTCAGTGACTAAGTTATCGTAACTACAAACCTGTTGCGTTTTTACTGTAACTGTGAGTACGCTAACAATGAAATAAATACGCTTCCCAGTAACTAAATAAACATATTTCAACTAACTAAACCTTCATAAAAAAGCTTTGTTTGTCGCTCATAAGAAATAGGCGCAATTCATTATTCTATTCAAATACCGAATAATAATTTTTTGCTCTTGCTCTAAAACAAGTTAATGTTAAAATTATCGAACTTTACTATTAAATACATAACATATATTTTTACGGTAGACTATTCTAAAGAAATGTACTTCATTTTTGAAGTTAAATGTAGCTTAATCAAATTCCATAGCTGTGTTTAGTTGTTTTACTGGAATTTTTTATATCGAATTAATATTATAAATGCGAAAATGAGTTTGTTTGTTACGCTTTCACGCGATAAAAACTACTCGGACCGATTTTATTGAAAATGTTACATGAACATTCTTAGCGTTCGTCGGGCCCACTGGAGTGTAAAAGTTGTGAAAAAAAATCACATCTGGTCTCTAAAATTGCAATACAGCAAATCATCATTATTAATTGAAAGAACATGATAAATGTAAGAAACTTTTCTGTGTATAACATTAATAGCAACAACTACTTGGTTTAATTCATGTAACCAATATTTTAAGTTTTTTTTTATAATTTAAAGTATAATAAAAAATCTTAGTCTAGTAAAAATATCTCTTCGTAACTGTACATTTTAGCGAAATATTAAGTTTGCAGTGGTTAGTCAGACGGTAATGCAGGTGTAAAAGGCCAAATTATCTATTTAAATTTTATTGCTATCAATTTAAAGACTTAAAATTCCATCTTAGTCTGTCTTTTGACAGACGTAGGTCTTTCTTAATCAGTGGCAGTCTTTAGATCGGAAAAAGAAGGCAAAATCAACTTACGGTAAAAACATTCTGAGAATGAATTAAACTTCAGTTCGCCATAAATATACACTTTCTGATGTATTTTTTTGATCGTTGGAACATGGTAAACTCAACATTGATCCTCGGAAATATAATGCACTCGAACCGGTAGTGGTTATACCTGTACACGTGCAACGCCTGCTAAACCGTGTAAACGCAGCGGCTAACTGCTAGAAAAGCAGATATAAAAGACAAATTAGTCTAACTTTTTACTATACATTTAGACTGTTATGAAACCTACGTTAGTTGTCCTTTGGCAGAAGTAGACTTCTCAGACCTCAGTATTGTATATATATATTTTCTTGATCGTGATAAAGGCAAAATCGACTATGGAACAACAATACTAACACAGGAATAAATTACAATGGCCATAAACATACACTTTTTGTCAGATTTTCTTGATCGTAGCAAGAAGGCAAACTTCACATTGGCGTCGGAAATATAATTCACTCGAACCAGAAGTGGACTGTACACAGGTGCACAACCTAAGAAATTGCGTGCGAAGAGGCGGGTAACTGCTAGCAGTATTATAAATTCGGAAGTACCTTTGTTTGTGGGGGGGGTGGGGGGGGGGGGGGGTGGGGGGGGGGGGGGGTGGGGGGGGGGGGGGGTGGGGGGGGGGGGGGGTGGGGGGGGGGGGGGGTGGGGGGGGGGATGCAAAAGATAAAAGGTTTTCATAGTCGCCTGCGCACATTATAAACTCGCAATTATGAGACAGTTACGTAATGTACCATAGCCCAATCACTATTTTGAAGGCGCTAAGTTATTATGTATAATTTGTCTTTAAGGTACATTTTCTGATTGAGACTTAAAGGCTTGAGTGTAAAGTACGTACCACTTTATAACAAAGTACAGGTACGTTTTAACAATGGCTATAAGACATAAATAGATTTTTCTTTGACTCGTTGGGCAAGCAAACGCAAACCTCTACATACCGGCGTTGCGGAAATATAATTCCAATTAAACCAGAAGTTCACATACACGGGTGGAAGACTTATGAAAAGCGTGCAAAGCCGCGGAAACAGCTAGTAATAATATATAATTAACTTCTTTGTTGCACCAATTACAAGTATCTCCAATTCATTTACAACATAGCCGCCGTATTTGTTTATGGTTATGTGGTAACCAGTATTATGGAACTGGATAGATTAAAATCTAAATTAAAATTAATATTTGTGTATGTTAATTAACATATTGCCATTCGGGGGTGTCAATATCACCGACCTTGGCTGATCACGCGAACTTGGACACTCGGTTTGCCTTAGTTTACCAAACGGTTGTGGGTAACTATCGCCAACTGGGGCTGGACAACACTCTGCGAGTTAGAGGGAATGAACAGTTACTGGTAAGTATGTTGGTAATCAAGCAGTCTAATCTCTAAATTGTTGTTGTTTGTTTACACTTGTGTAATCGCCGTAGTGTCAATACCGTGTTTCATTAAGTATTTTGTTAAGTGTGGTCAGTGTTAATCGTAAACCCAATAAGATCAAGAAACGAACATATGTGTCCGGTGCAACAAAAACGGAAAAGAAGAAAAGAACATGAAGAGATATTTTTAAACACAAAGACAGCATGTTAAAAACTTTTAAGAAGACCGACATAAGTAATATAAAATCAGTTGACGAGATTGCAGAAGGTATGTCTGCATCTAATTCTGTTACATCAGTTAACGACCGTATTATTAACAAACGAGACGTTAAGGCTAGTAGAGTTACACTAAGTTAATTAAAAATATTTTTAATCAACTGCCTTCAGATAAATACATCTGACAACCAGGATTAATCTTATTTCCTCTTGCAATCCTGAATCCTGAATTATGTCTAAGTAATAATGAGCTTGAAGCTAATGTTGTAGAACTGAGCTCATCCCTAGAACTAGGCCTACTACTGAGACAGAATTTTCTTAAGACCTCGCACTGTGGCCTTTAAACCCAAAAAAACGAAATGATAGATTATGGAAAAATGTACCTAAAAATGTTGGTAAAATTGAAACCATAAAAAGTCATTTACTCAGGGTAGTAAACATTTTTTTAGAGCCTACACCAAAAATACTTTTTCAGGATAAAAACTAATGGGGGAAAACTAAAAAGCTTGCCAAAAAGTTATCCTCCTACGAAACTGCCGTTGTGACAATTGTATGGAGCCGCTTGCTTGAAAGACTGAATAAAACCAGTAAGTGTTTGCAAAAAGAAGATTGTAACATGAAGATGGCAGTACAGCTGCTGTAGTAATTAAAAAAAAAAATTATGGTTGCCTGTAAAGTCGGTTTTACGGGCGAAGATTTTACGTGACAACGTCTTTTTCTCGGTAGAATATTTATTGATATGAATATTATTAAATTGCACAATGGGAACAAGGGAATTGAATGAAAATAAGAATTGCACAAATTTTAACTATAGTAATATATTTTGTTTACTAAAACATTGTACATAATTTGAAAATAATTAAAATTTGTTATTGTAAATGGTAAAGTTGAATAAAACATTTACTAAAATTGGAATTTGAAATTCTTGCTAAACACAGTTAAATTCTAATTCCGCGCGTGGTGATTGGTCGGTTTAGTTCGTTTGTTTGGTCGCACTGTTATGACAGGTTAGAGGTTATAATTTGTTATTTAATGTTGATTGATTTTTATCAAATTACGATTGATTGCAGAGTGATTTAAACTAATAATTTACTTAACACTATCAACATTTGTCAATAGTATGACATAACCTATAAACTCAGTTTCTCAACTTTTGTGTCAATCTAACAATTAATCAATCAATCATAGTTTACGATAATGAAATATCAGTGTACAATTATTTACCTTTATTGTTGTAGTTGTTGTAAATGACGAATCTAAGCACTCCACATTTTCACGAATAAACATAGTTATCTGCTTTATCCCGTCGTGCGGCGGACCCACAGTTTATCTGCTTTATCCCGTGCGGGATCCCGTGCGGCGGACCCACTGGACGGGCATCGTAACGTTACCGGGCGTTACACTTTTTCATGAGTGACTCCGAGCCGCAACCTAATTTAAGACGTTGTCACGTCAAAAACTATGTTTTGGGTTATTAATTTGGGGATTTATTAGCAATGGAAGGTAAAGCTCAAAGTTGAAAGAAAAATGTAAGTGCAAATAACATTATTGAAAAGAAGAAAGATGATGAGACGCTATCCTCAACAGATAATGTAGTAATATTAGCGAAGAGACCACTGCCAAAATCCGTAAATGTTTGTCTTCAAAAACCTAGATTTTATTTATATTCAGTATAGATTTCCACATAAGAAACATTATACTGAATATAAAATATAAACCATTACTAGATTAACCGATAGTCGTATTTTAAAATCCGTTCACCTCATAAATAAATAAAGCCTGTCGGTTAGGTTTTTTAAATCATTACATTTTCTCCAATAATTTCCAAGGCTGCTGTTAATGACTGCTACTATTTGCTATTTTACTCATCATTTTTGTATGTCCTGTCCTGCTAACCTTTTTTTACACACACCTTAGTGAAGTACTTTTTGCGATATCTGACATAAAACAAACCATCTAGAACAAACCATTTTTATTTTATCAACTGGCTATACAGCTGGTGTTCACAAAAGAGTGTCACAAACTTATGTGGGGGATAGTAGTCATAATTTCCAAAAACAATGTTCTATAACCATAAGGTCGAGAAATGTGTTTTAGATGCTAAACGCCATTTTGTACTTTTTTTAATAAAAATTGTTATTTCAAAGTAAACAGCTGTACCTCTCAACTGTGTCATGTTTGTTGCTCCCGACTTGTGCCTGTAGAGTGGTCGTGCTCACTTTATTGCGTCGACGGATTTCATTGAAAAAAGTACCGTTGCAAATGTAAAAATTTGAAAAATAGTTTTGTATCTTGTAAATGTTTTATAACTGGTTAATTTTTTATTATTTGGCTTTAAAATTTTTCTACATGCGTCATTTTGTTAAAACTAAAGCAAATCACACAATTATTTTTTTTAGTTTCCTCTCATTTGTCATAACCTGTGTGCAAACTTTGATAATGTAGCATGACTAGTTCTAGAGATAATAGTTTTTTTTTCATGCATAATGGCGGCTAGCGGCTAAACGACACATTTCTCGACCTATTGTTTATAGAACATTTTTTGTTTCGAATCATAAGTACTAACTGCCACAAAAGTTTGTGACACCCTTTGTTGAACACCTTGCATACCTGTATATTTATATCGGATTTACAAGGCAAGACTGACGATTGGAGATGTATAGTTTTTAGTCTGAGGTCTATGCCAATTAAAAACAACCCTGATTTATATGAATAATTGAAGGAAGTAAAAACTTTCTGTTTGACATCACAATTGAGTAAAATAACACAGATATTCATTACGTTTATAGAACTTTTAGAAAAAAATGCCAGATTAATACTGGCCAAATTGTAAATTATTCAAGTGAATATAGAATTATTTCGGACTTAGAAATTTTAACGATATCCAGATACGTTTTCTGCAGTAACAATGTCTTCGAAATGAGAAGGTGACTTGGATTTGTGAATTTCCAATTGGAGGTCCATTAAATATTTTAGATTCAAACTTAGGCCTAATTCCACTATGAAAATTCCTGTAGGTGAGAGACAAAAATTAAATGGAAGTAAAAAAGAAAACCATTATCTAAAGATTGGAGTTCAAACTACAGAGTGATTAAATTTTTAATGGGATTTTGCAATCAAACTCCTGTACTGCTAGCGGAATGTTATGGGCTGAGAAACTAAGTAGCCCTTCACAGTCTTGTCGCATCGGCTAGCTCAGTTGGTATGTTTCATTTCTAGAGTAACGGTGAGGTTCTGCAAAATTATGTACAATAAACTGACAACAACAAATTAAAGAAACTACAAAACCTAGAAAATTGGAAAGATTGATTCTGCATTATAATTTTTATTCTATGCTCAATAATTCTTAGAACCAAGAAAATTAAAGAAAACAAAGGAACTTCACTTTAAATTCCATGAATTTGCATAGCATAGCCTATATGCCAAATTCTTTTTGTTATTATATAAATATATTTCTTTTATGAAAATATTTGTTGCTGCCATTTCTCCTCAATGTATATTTTCAGTCAAATTACTATTAATTTTATTTATTGATATTTAAATACATATAGCCCTAAACATACATATATTAAAATTGTTTGAGATTCACTAAACAAGTTTTGAGATACTTTTTTCAAATGCTGCATATCTTTAGATAGCCTATTATTCAAAATAAATAATAAATTAAATATTGTAAACTATTTTAAGGCAGCATACTCTAAAACAATCTCGGCAGTACGCAAGATAAGATTAGATCTCTCAACTAAACGACAAAGACAGTACAAGTGTCAGTAAGAAGAACAGTTATTTTACTTTCTATACCGTACTGCCTTCTCACGGTTTCACGGTCTGTCGCGTGCACAAAATTATAGTTATTAGCTTTGAGTAGCAATTAACTATCAGAAAATGACTACCAAGGTGATCAACACAGCTTAATTGTCTAGATGGAGTGGTTGTTGGCTGCAGTGCCTTACTCGCTCAATGGGTTCCTGACAGTGTATTGTCTGAGGTGTTTGTGTGTTGAGTATATGCTGAAGTGATCGTATTTCAGCCAAACCTGTCACCCACTATTTCTACTACTCACATTCCTCTTCACGCGTACACAGAATGTTTTGGACCAAGAGTTTACATAGGTTTTCACGGATGTTTCAATTCGCCCCTAGCGCCGTGGAAATTGTTGGAGGATTAAAATAACTAAATAACAAATTCCAGATATGCTACTTGTAAAATGAGTTGGTAGTGATAACGACGTAGATTTCCTTCGTTATTTAACCTTAAATAACCGTACACATTAAGGAGAATAAATTACTTTAATATTTTATCTTACAAGTACAACAGCTCTTATTTTGAAAGAAACCCACCCCGAATAAAGCCTTTTACGGTTATCTACAATTATTTAGGGTTAGCTTTAGTTACGTATTACTGGGAAGAAAATGCAATGGAAAACTATTAAAAATTGTTTAATGAGCATTAATTATTATTCTGTCATAATTTTAATCACTAGAATAAGCGGAAAGATGGACGGGGCTTTCCACTTTCCCTGGCCTAGAAACGGCGTCCCTCTGGGTACAGTGTGACAAGATAACGACTTCCACGTAAGCCTTGTTATCCGCATCTCAAGGCTGCTACATTTGCATACCCATTTGCAAGATGATATTAGGCTTGTACTGGTTGAACATTCGCTAAAATCACAATCGTTAATTTTATGGCTATTCAAATTTGCCCTATACAGGCAACTTTTATAAGTTGATAAATAATTTTTAACTGTTACAAAATAAAATTTATTCAATACAAAACAACTCTCTATTGTAAGATATTCTTTGACTAAAACTCGTACATTTTCAAGTTTAATAAAAATATTACAGTTTCTTATCAGCAACTTTATGAATCAATTATTACAAGTTGAAAACATTTGCTAAAATGGATATGAAAGGATTTTTTTTTTTTGACTTGGCTTATTATCATAAAATACACTTCACAACCAAAAATGGACACAGTATTCTAATGATATCAATTTTTTTTAATCACTGTTATTCAACAACAATTACAGAGCTACTCGAGAGGGCCCTATTTACAAACATTTAAAGAATTAGACGAAATTCCTGGCTCAATAAAGTTGATATCAAGAAAACTCAACAGTGACTCAAAAATGAAAACAATGCTATTTATTTTGTCTAAAGTTTAGAACCATGCTGGAGAGTGTTTCATAATTCCGTAGCCTCTACTGGACAACGAAAATAGTAGGAGAAATTGTGTCATATCTCGAGACCAATTTCATATGCAAACGTAAAATTTACATGAACCTTCATTTCTACACAGACAAGAATGAGCTCTGTGCTGGTACATTTCCAACCATGGAATTTGCCGATCGCCAATCATCACAGCCTAACGATGTAGGACTACAGGTTTGATCCTCTGTGCTATCACTGAGCCGGCAGATTCAGTTTCTCTCGTATGGCTGGGGGAGAGGGGTGTATATAAAATTTCTTTTCTGTTCCATTATCGGTCTGTCTATCGTGACGCTGGACATCTCAGGAATAAAATGAGCTATAGATTAAACATTTTTCATGCAACCTCAGCGAAGCCTGTTATGCGGACACGTGGTACATTGTAATATTGTGGTGTTGAGAGTTTGGTTCCGAAACATGTAATAATAACTCAAATGTTACACTGGTACTGTGCTAGGTTTTAAGTGATTTATAATACATTTATATATGGGATTCTAATAAAAAATAGTGGCTTTTTAAAAATACTATGCCAATTCCAAGAAACTTACGTAATAGAATATATATGTATGTATTCCTATGAAACAATGAATATACTTTAATGTGGACATTTTGTTCTTCTCGTTAGAATTTGATAGAAACATTGCGTAATGCATATTTATAAATAATTTTAACCATGCATTAATTACATACAGTACTGCTGGTTTATTATAGTAGTCAGTAATTATCTAATTGAAGTAGTTACGACGTTTTGTGTCGTTATGGTGGTTTTTAAGTGATGATATAAAAAAACTTAGCACAACGAATATTTTTGAACAGAAACTTTTTACACGTATTAGTGGCATTGTAGAACGACATATAGTCATGGGTAAGTTTACAGCTTATACAGAACACTATTTTGGGGTAAATATTTATAAATCAATAGTCACAATAATAAACAAACATTCGTAAAACGTCCTTTCTTTAAATAATTCTCTACCCCTATGTTTTCTTATAAATACGGTCCTGCATTATTTTCAACTACGACCGAAAGTTTTATGCAGATGGTTATGCAAATACTTGTTTTACACGAATCCAGTTTGACAAAACCTGGAATTGGAATTACCCAGTTGCAGTGACGATGTGAAGGCAAGAGCCATCTACCGGCGACATGGAGAAACAATTATTAGACTCTTGTTAGCGTAGCGCTCCCAACAGTGCAGTGACAACACAATGAACTACAAACTAGTGTTCGACCTACCGATACATGATAATATATCGATGGTTTTAATCGAAACAAAATTAGTGTGTTATGACCATTGCGATGTTAAAAAGGAAAGAAAGTGAATTTCAAGAACGTATTGTAGTTTAGATACCATTACGTTTTATGTGTATGTATAAGTTATTTTAAAATAGCCTAATAGTAGTTTGTAAATGAAGACTCATACAAAAGTTAAAGCACATTACGTGACTATGGTAGAAGGGTTGATTCAATAGGAATGTTGAGTTCAGCTCCATTTCACCTTCCGCTCAGCACAGTGCCTCAAATGTGACTCTCCTAGAACCAGAGTCCACAACCGTCTGAAGAGGTTTAAAAAAGTCGGCGATGAAGACGTTGAAATCGAACTCTGCATCCTTTCGACATCAGGAATACTTAGACGACAGAGCTGGGTTTCCAGCAGCCACCCAGTGTAACATAGATGAATAGGTCTCTCACTAGGCTATATATCATCAGGTGCACAATTGAGTAGACAAACGATGTTTTGAGGCACGATCCCAAAAATCGGTGGAGTAATCTAGTTACAAATAAGGTAGGTCTGTGACAGTGTCAGATTCCAAATGCGCCAATAAGCGGAGGGGGAAGTAGAGCTAAACTCAAAATTACTAAATCTTATCAATACTCTTCTGTTAAAGCCGTATTTTTACCAGATAAAATATCGTAAATAGAGTAATGTTGTTTTGCGATTGGAGTGCTTATAGTGCACACGACGGGTGGAACGCACACTAACAAAAAACCCTCTATGCCATATAATTTCTTCACATATATCAAACATAGCTCGACAATCACGCCTCTGTGATCACCCGAATACATCATCAACCATTTCAGATACTACTATAAAATTTGACCATACACTTTATGTATTAAATAAGTAATCACGAGCGTAGCGTAGAAAATATATTACAAATGAAGCTTGAGAAAAAAGCTAAAAATACAGGGTATGCCAATGTTATTTTTTTCCTGCCGCACTTTGCACTCGCACTGTTGGCCATCCCAGTCGCGCTGAACCTTGCTGACAGGACACGATGAATTCTTGCATCGTGATATGGAATGTGATCATCAACATTCCTCTGACACCACAGAATATTAATTGTACTCTCTTACTGCGCGTAGTTACAGGGATGCAAGGCTTTTTATAAACTATTTTGACTGAGATGTAATTCTTTAATTTATAAGTCCTAATTCATTTCAAAGATGAAGTCAGATTTATTATTTATTTTAAATTTCATTGATGTTTATCATGAACCCAACATTTTCAGAAAAGACTGGAATTGAATTAGTGCTGCTATCTTACAGCGAAACGTATAACTTTCGTAGTATTCTTGTACTAAGGATAGTCTACTTAGACGCTAGTGTCGCTTGTGCCTAAGCGCTGCTCGCAGCACGGCCAAATTTTGATGTACCAACTGAATGTATACAAAGTCCGCGCCTTTGCAGTGTAAGGCTAACAAACTGTTTCATGTATCTGTTTAGTTGTTTTTGCCAGTTTTATACAATTTAAAAGATGAAAATTAGTGATTTTTGGTGCCAAACTTAAAGGTTAAGTGGGAGAACTCAAATGGAAGTGAAAGCAGACTTGAACGATGAATCTAGGTCTAAAGCTAAAATGTGACTACTGGGCAAGGTGAGCCTTGTTCAAAAATACTTCTTTAGAGCTATTTAATATGAGGGTCCTAACGCCAAAATCGTTTGTCCTGTGTCAATATGTTGGGCAGACCAACTGTATGCTGATTTTAGACGTAAGAACACGCCGCTTATTATTGGACCAGAGCTACTATGTGAAACACACAGACATGTTTCAAATTTAGGTTCTGCTAAACCCTAGAGCCTTAAATCTGTTAACAATGGGTACAGGGCACTGTGAGACCCAACTGGTCAGACCGAGTCCAGCAACACCAATCGCTGAGGAACAAACATTTGAACATAAGAACTCCAAAGCTTACCAAGCGGTAGAAACTATTCATGCTTTGGCAAAAAAGATATCAATTTAAATATGTTTTGCATACATGCATAAAAAAGAGCAGGAAAGTACAAAATGATTTTCCGCACAGCACTATTGGCACTATTGAATAGACGAATTTAAGAGTTTGAATCTATAATCGATCAACAATGGACTAGACATGGGTCTTATCCTCCATCCCAAGGTTTGCATGTTCAAATATTGTTCATCACATTTCAAGAGAAATTCAGAGAGACTTGGTAAATAAATTGTTAGAGAATAATAGTAAGTTTTCTCTCAAAATCGATGAGTCCACATAGTTCAGCAACAGATCGTGTTGTATTGTATGTATCAAAACAAAATTAGAAGGGATGGATTAGAACAATAAAAACCTAATATATGTTACTACTGACAGTGAAGCTGTCATACTCGGTAAAAAAACAACTAAAAAATAATTTCCCATTGTGCTATTTTGGTATTGTTATAATCGTCTTGAGTTCTTCTGTATCTTTCTTTGAAAAACCTCCCTTTATTCATGATGTTCTCGAAGAACTTCCCGAGCTTCTTCTGCTGTTACAAAAATCAAACTTAATCTTGATTCCAGCCCTCGAAAATATGTCACTTATAATAAAGGTTTTAAAAAGTATAGTCGATCAGATATTTCCTTGAAGTGGAAAGTTTTCGAAGCAGAGAATGCAATAAGTAACATGACTTTTAAAGGTATCTTTCTACAGAGAAAACCCAAAATTCTTAACATACTCTGGAACACAATTTTACAGGATTTAGTCTTATGTTAAATCTGTTTGTGACTTATTATTTATAAAACAAGTTTGATCCCCTGTTTACCAATACAAAGTAATCAGTAAGATTAAACGCCACGTTACATCTTAGTATTCAAAAGGGAAACATTCAGAAAAGATACCTACGAACTCAAAGGAACGATCGAGAAAATAATAAATAAGGACAAGTATGTTTATGAAACAGTCATTTATGAACATTTGAGTTTATGAGTTCTTAATGAATTATACGATGATAAATAGTTAATAGTCTATTTGGATTGTAATGTCAGTCTTAGATGAAAACAGTACAAGACGTTAACTACAGTATCTACACACATTCTTATATTTGTCCAATATTTAATTACAAATATAATAAGCTACATTGAGAAATATATCGTATTTTAGCAATGTTTTAATATTAAAATATAGTTACTACGGATGATGTATTGCATTGTATGTATTAATATGTAATTCTAAATTTTAAGTTCAAATTAACACTTATTTACTATTGCTGGAAATAAGTTGTTTCATTAACCTTTCCAGTCGTGTTGCCTATGTTTGGAATCACGAATTTATACGAATAATATAAAGTAGTCTGAGTTTAAAAGTTATTAACGCCTACATTGTGTTAATGATCTGTGTTCTAAGTATAATAACACTAATATACACTGTTAAGTTATTCGGTTCCACGAACCCACTATACTATAGGGATCTTCGGCTGTGCACATTTGAATTTCAATTATTTTATTCTATCAGGTAATCCTGCGTGCTTGGAAGTTGCGCGTCCATGAGAAATTGTTAACTAAAATTATTTAGTAGACCAAAACCCCAAAATTGCAATTCAAAATCTTTACATTTTTAGCGGGAGGCCTTCCGGGCCCTTCCCTTTTCTTGGGGATTATTCCATATACCCCCGACCGAACCCCGATACTTCTAATTTTAAAAATTAAGCTCTGCTTGAACGTCAGTTGTGATGAGTACTTCCATCATCAATTAGGTGATAATCAGTCCGACTCCAATGCCTTTACTTTGTATACTAATATAACGTAGTTACAGAACTGACATATATGATGATTACTTCCATCATCAATTAGGTGATAATCAGTCCGACTCTCTTTATTATGTATATTATTACAACTTACATAGGCGTAATTTGGGGGTGGCAAGGGGTGGCAGTTGCCACCCCAGAATTGTGGAGCCCGGTATTTTGCCACCCCAGAATTTTGAAGTAAATGTCTAAATAATTTACATATAACTTACTTAAAACTGGAAAATACAAGTCTACCAATAGGGAACCTTTTAACTTTATCAATTCTCCATTAATTTTGCTTAGTTTAGCACAGAAAGATAGCACGTCTTTTAAAAACTTGTAAATCATAAACTTAAAATGAAATATTGGTGTAGTAGAATTTACGAAATGAAATAAGGAACATTAAATGCGTGAAGAGCGAGAATGAGCAATGTAGGCTGCTTCTCGTCTGCCGTCTGGAAACGGCAACTCTGTAATACACAGTTGGCGAGGGAGATTTGGCAACAGGGCACCTGTTGTAGTATATTGTCTTTACAGCTAGAAGCAGACAACGTCTGTCGTGTCGCCTGCCTACTTTAACCTTACTCCTCAGTAGATGTATTCGATTAGTGCAGTTGCAGTACGATGTGAATTACATTTCAAGTGAACCGTCGTATGATTGCATGGACTAAGAGATGGTAAGTTTAGTTCAGTTATTTCTTATTTCGTAGGTTAAACTTAGGTGTTGGTCAGTTTCTGGAGTTTCCCCATCTTTGTTTACATCCAACTAGGCCTAATGCTGAAAAAATAGAAAATCTTTTTACTGACTAGATTTCAATAAATGGCCCCCAAAAAACATAACCTCAACTTCTAACTTTATTAGTTCTGCCAGTTAGTTCTGCATTGTTACGGTTATGGTTTTAGTTGTTTAAACATTTTATAGGTGTAATTGGTTGGTATAGGAGAAGTTTTTGCATATATAAGGGAAGTAGCTTGTTTTATAGTACGGTATGGAATACTAGGTTTATTTTTGTTTGTTTGGCCACCTAAATGCTTTTACCGATGTCATATAACCTCACATTTTAAACGCAACACTACTTTAACCTATATATGTAAAAATAACAACGATACCATCCAATCACCTGAAATTAAGTAATTTCAGCTTATACCTCTAATTAGGTTATGTTACTGTCATTTTAATAACTCCCGCCTTCCTGTGTTTGACAGCTGTTTTTGCAATGCCGTGGCTGTCAGGCTGCAGACGTTTGTGTCGAAGAGCCAATGACTAAAAAGGTCATACAAAATAATTAGTAAACATCCAGATCTTTTATGGTCTTGCAATTATTTAAAATACATGTTTTACAATCAACTCGTAGAGTAAGGCACTAAATGAACTTTATCTTTAGGCAAAAAAAGATTATGTGTAATAAAAATACCAGATTAATAGCAAATTTTAAACTATTTCGAAACCTGGTAATGTAGGCAGACTTGGGTTTTCGTGTACGCCTACAGCTTCTTAAGTACAGTTTACAGTATGCAAATAAAAAGTATGACTGTTTTAACTCATTGGCTGTTAGGCTGTGTTTATTCCCGATACAAATTTTACACAAAATTTCCCAAAATTACAAAACAAAACTTTGGTAGATAAATCAAAATAAAGTAAAAATGAAGAATAATGGTTTTCTTAAAAACACCGTTTTTGAGATATCTACCATTTTGTTTTATTAAATTTTTATTTATATCTCGAGAATGTTTTGACCGATTTAACTCAAACTTGGCATGGTTTTTATCTAATACAATATCCATATTCAGAAGAATTACCAATTTAATTCAATCATTAGTTTCAAAATGATTGCCATTTAAAATTTCTTAACCTAAATTGTATGAAAACCATAAACTTGAAGTCAAATGTCAGGGCATCTTTTTTGTTGCCCTTTCAATCCCCTATCAAATGGTACGATGTCAAAACAAAGAGATGAGAAATAGTGTCACACACAATAGCGCCCAAAATCAAAAAAATTGTGCAAAGCCTATGCATGTTATATTAGACTTGTATTAATTTTAGGTTTAGGACTCTGTGTTCTAGTAGCATTTTGCCATTATTTAAATGTTCTTTTGCTATTTCTTAATGGGGTTTTTTCAGGCTCAGAAGAACAAAAAAGGGCAGAGTTCGTTGCTGTCCTACTTTAGCTCAGGCCCAGCAAACAAAAAGAAACGGTTAGAAGATGAACTACCAGAAGGAGTTGTTTTGGAACATGAACCAGAACCGGCTGTAGTAGACGTTTTAGATTCGTCATCGGCTCAGTTAAACAACCACAACTACAAATGAAGATACCACAACTACTCCTACAGATGAAGTGCAGAGTCCTAGCTGTTCCTCTAGTTCATCTGACCAATTGACAATCACTGTAATTAATAAACGTGATCCTGCTCATGGCCCAGGTTTGGCTAAGGCGTTTTTTAGGGAAGGCTCATTCCAACCACGAGAATTAAATTTCCCTAAAACGGATGGTAGGAAATTTAGGCCAGAGTGGTATAAACTGTATCCTTGGCTGGAATACAGTCCTCTAACTGACAAAGCGTTCTGTTTTGCCTGCCGTTCGTTTTACAGCCCAGAAGAAAAAAATGCAGAAAATGTATTTACACTCAGTGGGTTTTCCAAATGGAAGAAAGCTGTAAAAGTATTTGAGAATCATGAAAAGAGTAACTCGCATCGAAGTAGTAACACTAAACTCAGTTCTTTAAGAGAAGCCGACAAAAGTGGCACTGTTATTGAAAAAGTAAATCAAAAGTATTCAGAAGAAGTACAAGAAAACAGATTGTACTTAGAGGCTTTGTGTGAATCCCTGATATTTTGTGGGAGACAATCTATTGCTCTAAGAGGTCATGACGAATCTACAGATTCAAAAAACAGAGGAAACTTTTTGGAGCTGATGAGGCTTCGTTCCAAAGATAATAGTTTAGTAAACAAATTCTTTGTAGAGCATCGCAAAAATTTTCAATATACTTCAGCGACTTTCCAGAATGAGCTTCTGTCCATAATTGGGGAACAAATTAAGTTGCACATTGCCAAAGAAGTTAAAGATGCAAATGTTTTTGCCATTATAGCTGATGAGACCCAAGACATAGCAAAGCACGAGCAAGTAGCTATTGTCTTGAGACATGTTAATGATAAACTAGAAGTTCATGAGTCGTTTGTGGGGTTTTACCGTGCTAGAAGAACTGATGGCGATACACTGGCAAATGTACTTAAGGACGTTTTGATTTCACTGGACTTGAATATTAAAACATCTGCGTGCTCAGTGCTATGATGGGGCTTCGAACATGAGGGGTCCCTACAAAGGAGTGGCAGCTAGAATTATACAAGAAGCCCCATGGCAATGTACATTCACTGCAATGCACATATATTGAACTTGTGCATTGTAAGCTGTTGCACAAGCGTGAATTCAATAAGAAACACCTTCTTTGTGCTTCAAAGTCTTTACAACTTCATTGAGAAATCAACTAAAAGACATGCTGTTTTTGAAAACATTCAAAAAAAGTGCAAAAAGCTTTAGTGGTGGAACAGCAACATTGAAGTCTTTGAGTGATACCAGATGGGCTTGCCGTGTCGAAGCAGTGCGTTCTTTGTTAGATAATTTTGATGCCACTCTTACGACACTACGAGAGATTTCTGAAACAGACCCTGACAGTGGTGGACAAGCCAATGCTTTGTTGAAAAATATGGAGGACTTCAACTTTGTATTTGACCTTCTATTACTCAGGAGAGTTCTAACACAATGTGACATACTGTCAAAGACCCTTCAGTCAAGCAGTGTGACCTATGAAGTTGTGAAATCTGTAAAAAACAGCACACTTGAAGTTTTGCAATCCTTCAGAACAGATGAGTTTTTCACCAAGTTGTTCAATCACTGCACAGAAATTGCTGACACGTGCGGGTTTAGAGCTGCCGAGTTGCCAAGAAAGGGCAAAATTCCCTCAAAAATCGGGGGTGGGAGTAAAGCTCCATTTGAATCTGTACAACAGTACTACAAAGTTTCAATCCTCTGGCCAGTTATTGATATCCTAAGCGAGGAGATAGAGGCCAGGCTTCAAGAAAACAACCTAGATGTACTTAACCACTTAAGCAAAGTTCTAGGTGGAAGTGATATAGACACAGCCAGTGTACAGTATGTGTGTAAATACTATAGTTTAGACTATGACATTCTTCTGTCTGAACTAAACTGTTTTAACAGAACGGAGGAATCAAGAAGCAAAAGTATCCAAGAAAGAGCTGACGTTTTTGTACAAACATCTTTGAAAAGTGTGTTCCCTATGCTTTTTGAACTTTTTCGTTTGTACTATACAATTCCAATGAACTCGGCATCGTGTGAGAGATCCTTTTCATGCTTACGGCGGTTAAAGACATATACTAGAAACTCTATTGGCCAGGAGAGGTTGTCTTCGTTAGCCCTTTTGGCTATTGAAAGGAGTGTAGAAATAGACATTTCAAAAGTAATTGATGACTTCAATTCAAGCCAGAAGAGAAGGCTTCATTTTTGTTTAAAACTAACTTGTGGATGCAGTCTGGTTACATAGAATAAAGTGAAATTTGTTTGATCATGTTTACTTGATTTTTCCTTTTATAAAAAACAAACGGGCTGGGCACACATAAATTAAAATTGGGCACACTTTTGAGTTGTGTGTGAACAATAATTACCTCACTTGTGGACCTTGTGGTTTAGTTAATAACTCAATTCATTAAAAATTATTGTTTTAGGCTAAGTTGTTAGCAGTAAAATTTTTGTAAAAATAGCTTGAAAAAGCTTAAAATACTAACAAATTTAAAGCCAGTTTCTTACAATTTTCCGGGGGAGGGCCCCGGACCCCCCCTCCACCTGGGGGGTATTCCATACCCCCCAGTAGATCTTGCCACCCCAGTTAAAAAGCTGAAATGACGCCCATGACAACTTAGTTACATGAATGAGCGCTAAGGCGTGTACTTTCATTATAATATCCCATTGTTATTATGTTGTAATGAACATTTCTTTGATACCACAGTCTCCATTTTGAATAATTCGACCTCTTACTCATAATAGGTATAATAGGTTCCAGTTGGAAAAGTAAAAATCTGCATTAATTCAAAATTCTTGTACTAATTCTGTACTAATTCTTGTACTAATTCTGTACTAATTCTTGTACTAATTCTGTACTAATTCTTGTACTAATTCTGTACTAATTCTTGTACTAATTCTGTACTAATTCTTTTACTAATTCTTTTACTAATTCTTGTACTAAGTCTTTTACTAATTCTTGTACTAATTCTGTAATAATTCTTGTACTAATTCTTGTACTAATTCTGTACTAATTCTTGTACTAGTTCTTGTACTAATTCTTGTACTAATTCTGTACTAATTCTTGTACTAACTCTGTACTAATTCTGTACTAATTCTTGTACTAATTGTAAAATTCTTGTAATTGGTTCCTTATTCTGCACAATTACACACTTTTTTGTGTTTTATAATTACGTATAACGTAGCTATTTTCTAATTTAATCCCATTCATCTTAGCTCTTATTTATTTTTTTTCTGAAGTAACAGAAATTACATAGAAAAAATACACAAGTGAACAAGCACAGTTACGTAGGAAACATTTCCTTGAAAATTCTCTGCTTTGTTTAATCATAGTTTAAGTCAACAACCACCCAAAACTACCTAATTAAGTCATCTAAAAAAGTTTCTTTCAAATTCTAAGAATATTTTTCCATGCATGGTGCATAATCTTTTTACAATAAACAAATCATATTCACCTTAATTATGGGTTAAAATTAAAACAGTAATTTCTCTCTTACTTTTACTTAACTATAATACAAACGGTAAATCTAGTTAAGTAAAAGTACAGTTTTACCTACCTTATAAGACAAAAATCAGTTTCTTAATTTCAAAATTTAACTGTTCAGTCTTAGAATATTTCTATGGTTTTACTATGATTGAGAATTA
Organism: Homalodisca vitripennis; assembly: GCF_021130785.1. Lineage (NCBI taxonomy): Eukaryota > Metazoa > Arthropoda > Insecta > Hemiptera > Cicadellidae > Homalodisca > Homalodisca vitripennis. Next base: position 155,807,367 of record NC_060210.1, on the reverse strand, counting down.
TTGTTTAATTAATATTGAATAACTTTTCAAAATCGTCGATACTCTATGGACTATTTTTAAGTAGGTCACCTTACACTAATATTTAGATAATATTAAAATCTGTGTTAATATCATGCAGATATAATAAATAGTGTGTAACTCATTTCGTTAAACATTGGCACTGAACATTATTAGATGAAAACCTCCCGATCCTGTGGTTGATCTGTATGTACCAACTACAGGTCCGTTGTGTATCAACATAATGACCGTTGTGTCTTCATGTTTCAGAGCGAATGGTCCTCGCAGGAGTCGGCCGACCGAGTACCTCTGTGTCACTTCTACTTCAGTCACCCGTTTCGAGTGGGAGACGTCTGCCATGGTACACTGCCACTGCGACACCCGCGTCTGCCCGCCCCGGCTCCCTTGTCAGTAGTCTACACTTGTCTAGTTCGTAACAACTCATTAGTATTTATTAATTAAATTAAACTTATCTAATCATTCGTGGGTTATCTAATTATACCGTTTATAACATTTAAATTAAGTGTAACCAATGATTGTGGGATTGATTTATTTTAAGAGTTAAGGCTGTTCTTCCGGCTATATTGATTCTAGTTGCTTAAAAATAACCTTTTAACCTTAAACACTTAACGCCATTGTTTTTGCCATACAATTATCGTAGATGCCTAATTTCAAGAATATTATTATTAACCATTTCAACGTTATTTATTGGTTTTTAAACATTGTTAACTAAGAATACTAATTTTAATATTTTAAATTCATAGCTTTAATATACACCTATAATAATTCGGCAAAAAATAAGGATATAAAAGTGTTTTGAGGTTAAACATTGTACTTATGGAGGTAAAATCCAAGATCCAACTCTTAATACTGCAATGAATTTCCAAATGCCTATTACCAGATTTGCTTCAGATGCATATTTCGATATCCCAGTAGGAGTACTAGAAGTTCAAAAATTACACCATGCTTCCACTAATTAGTTGTATAGGATGTATCTACTAAGTAGTAGTTCACCATGTATCCACTATTTAGTAGTGTGGGCTGTATCTACTAAATAGTTGTATAGGATGTATCTACTAATTAGTAGTATAGGATGTATTTACTAATTAGTAGTATAGGATGTATCTACTAATTAGTAGTATAGGATGTATCTATTAATTAATACACACATAAAGTTATAAAACACAAATTTTCAATTAATCACAAAAAATCACACACCTATCGACTTATATTGCACTGAAATGAATGCAGACATTGTATTGCGACCTTACTGACTAATTGCTTGTTCCTGGGCAGGGCGTGGCGGAGGGGGAGAACCCGCGCCAGACGTCGCGGCGCACGTCGCTACGCCCCGGCTGCTCACCTCAAGGCTCACGTCTTCCTACACCCACCAGGTGAGAGACCCAAATTTGAGGAAATGCTTCCACCGCTACCACTCAAGCTTTAGTAGTCTAATTTACTAAATTTATACATTAAGGAACTCTCAGGTAATAAAACAGGCTACCTTGCGACACTCAGTTATTTGAGGCAGCAGATTGTCGTTACTACGTTGTTCTACTAGGCTCCAACACTTTTCTATTGATGCACATGAAACCGAATAACCAGTAGGCTACACAAATACTTTATTGTGTGGAACCAATACACCACCTTCATAAGTGACATAATAATACAATAATATTTATTTACTGTAAACGTACGAGTATGTTTGTAAAGACGTAAAATTTAATTGGAACTCAAATCAATTGGAGTCAAATCCGAGATAAATCTCTGTTTACACAAAACAAATCTCTGTTTATCCGAGACAAGTCTCTGTTTACCCGAAACAAATCTCTGTTTATCCGAGACAAGTCTCTGTTTACCCGAAACAAATCTCTGTTTATCCGAGACAAGTCTCTGTTTATCCGAAACAAATCTCTGTTTATCCGAGACAAGTCTCTGTTTATCCGAAACAAATCTCTGTTTATCCGAGACAAGTCTCTGTTTATCCGAAACAAATCTCTGTTAAGTCGAGAAAAATTATGTTTATTCGAGACAAATCTCTGTTTATCCGAAACAAATCTCTGTTAAGTCGAGAAAAATTATGTTTATTCGAGACAAAATCTCTTTATCCGAGAAAAGTCCCTATTTATCCGAAACAAATCTTTGTTAATCCAAAACAAATTTTTGTTTATCCGAGATAGTTTCCTGTTTACCTGAAACGAATTACTGTTTACCCGAAACAAATATCTGTTTATCCGAAACAAATCTCTGTTTATCCGAAACAAATCTGTTTTATCCGAAACAAATTTATTTTTAGTAAAAAAAATTCTGTTTATCCGAGACAAATCTTTGTTTATCCTAAACAAATTTCTATTTAGTCAAGAAACATCTCTGTTTATCCGAGACAAAGGCAATGTTGGAACATTTTGACTGAGACTGATAGCGCAATCTAAATAAAACAATTTTTGACTTATCAACAGAAATGGTCAAATTAACTATGGTCATTGTGGAACTAAAGTGCCAATCTCGGCTATAATACGGACGTAGCCTGGTGTGTTGTGGTGTGGGCGGGGGTGGGGCGAGGGCGCGAGGATGCACGAGACTCGGTCAACAACCCCTCCTCACATTATTCCACTTTCTGAAAAATATATGCTAGTTGTGCCGTTCATTATGCACTGACCCGACTGTATTAGCCGAGTCGTGTTTAATCCCTTGCCTTTAGAGATGGCAGATTACTTTTCGTCGGATAAAATAACACATTTCGGAAAGCTAATTTCTTTTGAAAAGTAAAACAGATCATTCCCGAGAATACGAAGAAATACATTTGAAATTAAAAATTCTCCTTGGGTAATTTATAAGGAAAATTAGGTCTTAATTAATAAATAATATTTAATTTGCTATGGTATATATAATAAATCTTGGCTGTTAAACTATTTGTTAAAATGATCAATACATGTGACACACACACATTTCGTCACTGTCGACTTGCTGACGTGTATATTTGATACATGAGCAATATAACGCGAAATAATATTTGGTCTGCCTACAATGATTACTAAAGTTATTAATAAATGTTGGTCACAAAATTATATTTTTATTTTTTATTAATAATTAAGTGACCAAATAACGTATTTCTTATTCTCGACGTATTCTATCTATGTTCATTACAAGGGTATGCCCTAATCGATAAGCAAACAGTACGATATGTGGTGTAATACATAAAGAGTTTAGAGGAACTGGGCCTTATTTTGAAGTCAAATGATGTTTATTGCGAGTAAAATTCAGAAGTTACACTTTAATAGTAATTTATTAACAACGTTTGTATATTGTTTCTTTGCCAAAACATAAACACATTTGACAACAAAACATGTTGTATATATAAAATATTTAAGCAAATAAAATTAAGCAAAGGTCAATTTTGCTCAGTCCACTATAGTAAACAAAAAGTAAGTGACGCCACTTACTAAACATTTCAATTATGTCTCATCAATTTGGTAAAACTTATTATGGACAACGCAATGTTATATATTTTCATTCTGTACCTAAATTTAGAATAAATTTGTAATATTTCGGACGTCAGATATTTTATACACTATAACGATGCAATACAACTGATGTTTGTTGATAGAGATCAGTTACAGATATAATTTATTGACTTGATCATGTCGTCAAGATACACAATATTCATTGATAAATCCATTTTAAATTGTAAACATCGAATTTGCATAATGGTTGATTAGCATAAATTATTTTGCCTGCGTTATTATTATGATATAACATTTCAGAATTATATTCCGATGTTTGTTTCACTTATAAAATAAAACAAAGTTTATTAGATTAATACTCAAAGTTCATTATTTCAACAGTGTGTCACGTTTATATAAAGCAAAGTAAAACAGTTCTTTGTTATTTAATAACAAGTATCTTATAGATTAACTAAAACAGGAAACATAGTGTAAAAGCCGTTGGTTACCTCTCTGCTACAAGGCCAGATCATTATTGATGTTACAGCAAGACAGTAAACTTCCTTACAGCAGAGATAAAGATACAGAGTAAGAGAAGGTAACAGAGGGACCCATTAGTAAATTGACATTTAGTAGTATTATCTGTATTTATTCATAATATAAATAACATGTTTTAATTTTACTATATTGCTATTAATAAAGAACTAATTTGAAGTACTGTACTTAAGTAATTCGATAATGTCAGGCTTCCAAATTTTGCTCTTTGAACCTTTTTATCTACTCGTATGAGTTGTATGGGCAGAGAACAAGAAGAGTTTCTGCTTTAAAATGGCCTCTGCTACAAGGCCAGATCATTATTGATGTTACAACAAGACAGTAAACTTCCTTACAACAGAAGTAGTGATACAGATTAGGAGAATGTAACAGGGGAATCTATTAGTCAATTGACACAGTTAAGTATATAAAATATGTCTGCATTATTTATATTTCACATACCATAAAATATATATAAACCAGCTGTTCCCCGAGGCTTCTCACGCTTTTTGTAAGCTTTGCTCGTGTATGAGCACTTCTGATTCAAGTGTATTATATTGTCAACGCCGATGTAGAGTTTACCTTGTTGACACTAACAAGAAAATCTGCCAAAAGTGTATGTTTATAGCCATTGTACACGTACATGTACTTAATAATAAAGTGGTCTAATATTCAAGCTATAAGGCCAAATAGAAATTCATTTGAAAGACAAATATCCATAAAAACTTAGCGCATTCACATAATGTGTGGTTATTATACACAACTATATTGTAATTGTAGTTTACAATGTGCAGGCGCTTTGATAACTTATATATTTTACAGCGCCTCCTGGTGGTGAGTTACATCAATGGGCATAGCATATAAACCTTCTACGTGGAAAAATACATATACATACAAATTTTCATAATGATCGGTCAAATAGCTTCTGAGTCTATAAAGGACAAACACACAAACATTCATTTATATATATATATATATATATATATATATATATATATATATATATATTATATATATATACTAATCACTGTGTTGAATAGAAGAAAACAAAAGAACTATTTTTCACTTCTATATTTCGGGGGATTTAATACCCCCGTCTTCAGGAAGTTCTAAATAAAAATTAATACAGAACTATAACATGTAAACAAAAATTAATAAACCTAAATATATATATAGATAACCAATTTGAAGTACTGTATATTTGCTAATTCAGTAATATTAGGTTTCCCAATATTCCTTTTTGAACCTTCTTTTATCTGCTCGTCTGAATTATATGGACAGAGAACAAGAAATGTCCCTGCTTTAACTTGAATTTATATCTTATGAGTCCGCTCTAAGAATTTTAAGAAAGTAGCGTTTAAAGGTTCAGATTAATTTAATATATTAGGTTGAAACAGTAATTGGTCACTATCTATGGCATTAATTCCCTGGGCATTCTTATACGGGGCATCGAAGACTCCCCAACCACCTGCGAGAACAGAGATGTTTATTGAGAGAAAACTCCGCCCCCTTTATAGGAATATTGTTGCTCACATCCGGATGTTATTAGTACATGCCTTATATGTAAATATCCAGTAGTATATGACTTCGGTTTTCATCGGGCACCTTTATAGGCGATGTCTCTAAGGACTACTGAGGTCACTGGAGAAAAACTAAAACTCCACAATACAACTCGCCGAAGTGGACTCAAGAGCTGGAGAATCTACCAAAAATATAACTGCACTTTTGTATGTGGATGATGAGGTGTATGTATTCTGCATTAAGTATTTTATACCTACTTAAGTTATGTAAATTTAAGGCGGATAAGAGTGGAGGATGAGTTAGTAATATGTAGGTAGTCTTGTTACCAGCTAAGTTCAGCTGGTTCTTAGCTCATACACAATGGAAACCAAGAGAGTGCAACCTGCATTTGACGTGTAGTCCGAACTATGTGGGATTCCGGTGTTGGCTGATTGAATCATTTTCCATACCCTTATATTTACCATTACTCCGTGACATTCAACGCCACATGACAGAAAACCCCGATTCCAGAAAAACTTTAACTTACACCGTCCTCAAAATAGTTAGAGTACAGGACTTCGCCACCAGTCTTGAGTTTATTCATTCTTGTCATTAATGATGATTATTACAAACAAACAAAAAACCACTTAGCATCCGACCTTATATTGCCCCCTCCATTAGTCCTGGGGTTTGATATCCCCAAGAAGAGTAACTTCATGCATCTCTATTTCCAGGTGAGATATCTCATTGTATATTGGGAGTAATCCACCCTATAAAACTCTATAACACACCCAATCTCGTTTCCACATGTCCAGAAATTTGGAAATTTCAGAAGAGGCTTCATCGGGAGGCTGAACGATCACTAGATTTTACAGTTACTTTGGATCTCACTTCAGAAACACATGTCACGTTAAAATCCTCTGTATTTGGCTTCGTGCTTTACGGAATAATACTCATCGTGTGTAACTATACCGTTACGAAGGGTGGGTAAAAAGTTAGTATCAATTACTATAAAGAGAAACACGTATCGTTTTGACAACACACGTAGTAGATGTCCAAGAGATAAAAGTTCAAGCAAACTTCTCTAACTGAGCTCAGTAGTCAGAGAACTTTTTCATCATATTTGAAAAGATAACTGCATCAATTAGTGAGTATACTAGGTACATCGATTTACACCAAAGTCGAGGTTCTGAATAAAGGTTTGACAGGCATTGTATGAACAGTATAAATGTCAGGACTAGATAATGGAATTGCTGTCAACGACAAGGTTTCTATCAGTTTGGTAGATACAGTTAACTGACTGAGCCATGCATGGTTGACGCTGTAGCCGAGGTACGATGCTCGTCCTACCGTATTGAACACTCTCGTGAACAACTACTCGGTTTGATGAGTGCTGTACGATTACGCAAGAATACGTTAATGTGCCGGAGGTTCAACTGGTCGGGTACACGAGTACGTACACAACAAGGCAAGACAATTAGCCAGTGTATGAATGGTAGCACAGAAGGGGGCCGTATCGACCGAGGCGGTTGGTGATCGACTTCTTAGTCGCCAACCCCCCACCGGCCACCACACAGAGCCAACCTTCAACCAGCAGGTGAGTCACCAATGTTTATCTAGGTGAGTCGCACGTCACATTTCCGCTTACATAGCTAACTAAATTTACGAGTTTTAAAATGTAATAAATTCTATTTGGATTGTTTAAAAAAACTGTTAAACTTATGTTTTGTAATGTATTATATATTCCTATGGTTAATAACCGATCCTGTGTGGTGTACAACACTCATTATACGTAAAGTACTTATATACTCTAGGGTTGTTATGTTTTGCTGCATTTTATAAACTTTTAACAGCTAATTAAATTGTATATTTCATCTATAGACAACCTATACATTTTAAGGTACCAAATATTCAAGTTAGATAATAAATATAAACAGTTCCAAATTTAAATGAACTAAAAATGAATTCAAAATATGCAGCTAAGTTCTTGAGTGACCAAGTTATGGTGTGTATTTGCGAAAAGGTGATAAGGGAGAAATGTGAGTGTTGCTTACATCAAACCATCGGAGCTTATTCGTTCAACAACACACAGGAGGACCGTGTATCTATCTATTCGTTATTATTTGGTCAAAGCACTGATAAGGGTGGGAGAGGGGAATTTCAGACCTCTTGCCGATCCGGATTGTTTGTTTCATCGAGATTGTTTTGGTTGCACGTTGTTTTAATTTTTTTCTCTTCAGGAAATGTATCTCAAGACGCTGATTATGGTTATTTATACTTAACGAGGATTAAACCAACCGGATACCAACTTTAAAAAAATCATACCTTAATTTAAAAATACAAAACCTTACTTCAGAGAAGCATAACCGTTATTTCCCTAGCAGCTGGGAAGTGGAATTTCACGCTAGTAAACAACGAAATCTAAGTGATCTTGGATATTACGAAAAGACGGTATTACTGATCTGTACGTTGTAGGTCTGAGTTCAAAAGAATCTCCGCGTCGGGCATCTTTCAACTTGGCCCGTAAATATATAAACAGTTGATCTCCACCACTGTTAAGGCATTCAAAGCCCAAGCGATTCGTTTCTAAACCAATCGAAGTCGGAAACCGCTGTGAAGATCAGGGATCATGACTTGACATAGCTTTGTAATCTCCCATGTAGTCAAACCTGAAGATGGAAGTCAGATAAGAGATGCCTAGTTTACCCTCATACACGTTATAATGGACCTTAAACACGTACCAGAGCAATCAATCGATCTCAGCTTATGGACGAAAATGTAATAAATACGAGTGATGAGATATTAAACACAACGTTTTCAAATTCTTCTGTGGATTTCAAAAGGGCATTATTTGTCCGATCGAGATATAGGCTGTGAATAAAAAAGCCATATAATTAAAGCCATAACTAACGTAGGTTTTCTGGTTCATTCCTCAAAGTACTTTTGCTAATACATTAAAATTCTTGAAACATTTCAACTGCAACTGAAAATTTTAGCCCGAAAATCTGGTAACTGAATATGGCTCTCAGCGAGGTCGAAACATTTAAAGAACACGATTGTGTTAACGACCATTCGGAGTGGTCGGAACCGGATGTAGATTATGAAATCAGATGAGCATATATATATATATATATATATATATTTATATAGGTACTTCTTAACAAGAGAACTCTTGTGTATTTAGTCCTTAAGTATATATAATACAAAATAGTGAGAGTTGGGATTTTATGTCTGTTTATATATTACTTAACGGACTACTTATTTCTAGTTTTACATTTGGTGCCATGTTAAAAGTATTTGCGTAATGCATTTATTAGATTAATTACATTTCCATAGTTAAATAACATTATTTATTTTATAGGTTTAAAATATTTTTTGCTCGGCCGTTGTAAAAAAGAGACGTATTTTATAAAATACGTAGATAAAACCTCGTAAGAGACATCTATATTATTATTTTACTTTACCTACAATGATAGTATGTGATGATAGTAAATTATGTATGACAGCAAATAATACTTGGATCACCATTAACCATTATACGTTTAAGTATTATTAAATACCAGCTTAATGTTCAAAATGTATTATTATTTATTATATTTTTAACGTTATGGAGACTTGAAGGTGATAGGACACACAGCATCACTAATGGTCTTACAATATTTGATAATTTATTATGTATAATCCTAATATCCAAAAAAGTCTATATTATTATACTCTTTTGAGTGAAATAAGACAGAATTTCCTTGAAAGAAGTAAAGAAGACATACAATTTATGAAATATGTTTTATGAGACGTCAGGATTTTTCACAACTGTTCAATAACACTTATTCGATCTGTGCCGTGCAGTGTTATTAGTGAGTAAGGTCACACAGATCGAAGGTATCATCTATCATCGAGGACAAAAAATAGAACACTTACTTATTGATGTGTGCACTAGTCACGAAGGCCTATAGTCAAATCTACAACCCCAAAACTTTACAGCAGAGCAAAAGCTGCACGTACTAACTTTTTTAGTTCTCTCAAATGTTGAGCATTGTTGATATTTTTGGGTAGGCTCATTTTTGGGAAGACAGAAGCACTTCTCTCACTGAAAAATACAATTAATTATTGTCCTGTGCTGTAACTTGATATTGACATTAACAATTATGCGACAATCATTAATTATAATAGCATGATAAAATTTGTTGTTCACATTTAATAACTGATGTTTAAGTCTCTTAACTATGTTGATATTCATGAGTGCACATGTCCAACCTTACCCAGATTTATTCTTTTTAGTATAATCTTTTACTAAAAATTATTTTTCCTGTTCCATAATGTTATTCACCACGAGCAGTTTTAAATTCTTTATACTATCTCTATCTGAAAATAAATTACCAACTTGAAAGATTTGTGTAAAGATTGCAGTTTAAGTGGTCGGAATAAACCACATAAGAAGAAAATAAAAGAACAAATCAACGCAATGTCTAATTTTATAGAGTAGGTTTAAACATATATACAAGTCTAATATTTCTAACAACACCTTTTTACCTCTGAAAGTTTAGGCTACTTGTATTGAAACGGTTGGGGTATGGGAACTTCCAATATGGCAGGGTTCCCGAGAGTATGGTCTCTGTTGCTAGTGGGCTCTAACAGTTTCACCATTTGACATTTCTGGCTGTTATAAACTTTTGGTAAATGGAAAACCGCTATGAAATAAAATTGATATACACTAAACTCGTTTTCACCTTTCGTCCAAAATTCATAGTCTTTTGTTTCGCCTATGGAACTATTTCGATTCATGCCATTTTCGCTAAGGTTAATGCATTTAAAGATGCTCTGGATTCTTTTAAAGAATGGGAACTCCACTCTTCGACTGTGAAAGTGATCACAAACACAATTTAATTAATTAACGTTCATACACTGTGTCTATAATTTACGTCATTCTTATAAACTCTCATACTTATAACATATGTACGGAGAAACGTTTCCGGTATCGGTATCATTTTTCGTGCAAGAGTAGATAAACACTGTTTTACAAAAACATTCAGGTTTGTGAAAAATTTTAAAGATGCATATATTTTTTATGTTAGTTGCATAGAAAAGAAATCTAGGTTGGCCCTATCGGGTTTAGCGCTCTAGTTTCTAAAGGCACTCTAGAATTATGCTTAATTACACTCTACCCAACACAACGTACATACCAGTTTGGTCCCAATCCATGTACATAGCTATTGAATAACTATCCTTGGATAGGCTACCATTGTCTGTAGATTGTGCACTCCAATACTGATTAACACCATGGACGGCTGAAATTAACGTTATCATGTTTCACCTTTTAATGCTTAATAGCATTACAATTTTACAATTTGAAACATAAAATTCAAGCAATTAAATACAATTGTAAAAAAAATATTAACCAATGGCGGGCCTATTACGGGAAATGTAGAAATATTCAGGTTTCGATTTACACATCGGCTTAAAGTGCTATAATCACGGGGCGGCAGATTTTTTTGGGAGGGGTGTTTTGCAAATTTTGGAGGATAACAAACAGAAATACATATGAACTAAAAAAAGTTCAAAAGAAAGTGATAAAATATATTATAACAAACCGTTTAAAACATAGGAACTTAGATTATAGAGCCGAGTAAGCCTCTAATAGTATCGTTGCTAGAATTATTAAGACTCTGACTGCGGTTCGATAATTATCCTTTTGCTTTGCTGATTACTGTACTTGTACAGTATTACAAGATATTACGTCACTAATGGAAAATGTATCGATTTCTCACTCACGATTATAGTGCAGATTTGATGAAAACGTCGTAGAGAAAGATTGACATGTTCCTTCAACGTGCGGCCATCGAAACAATACCTACTGCACGCTATATACGAGTACTACCTCTATAATCTCCAACACACAGATTTCATAATGTTTGCTAAACCTGTGCAACGATCTTTGCAATAGTTGTGTAGTGAGTATGGGTCCTGTCGATCGCCATTGGACAACTCTGATACGCAATCCACAATGATCACAGTTGCGAAAAAAATTACTTTGATAGTAGTTTTGTAAAATATATAATTACTTTAAAAATATGTTTTGAAACCTTAATTATCAATATTTTTCATTTAATATAAATGTGGCGCCTTCCATAAAATATAAAAACAGTTATTAAAAACTCGTTTATTAAAAGCAGTTTTTAATAAACCATTTAATTTATAGATTTTTTTGAACGATAAACCATATGTAAAAGAATCTTCAAGTGCATGATATATATATATATATATATATATATATATATATATATATATATATATATACACACACACAAGATAACAATATAAATATTTGTATCATCATAACATTGAAATAAAAATATTTATATTGTTATATATATACAAGATAACAATATAAATATTTTTATTTCAATGTTATGATGATAAAAAATTGAAATCAAACTAGCATGATGAGAAAATAAATAACTCTTTGAGGCCTCAAGGCACAGAGATACTGTATGAACAAGGAAACGAGGACGTTAGAAACAAAATCCCTCATCGCTCAGATTTCCATTATTCATTTCATTCATTTATACGAACTGTACACAGCTCTATTGTGTCGGTATGTAATGGTTTAGTGAGTGGCCTGTACATCTCTGTGTACTTAACTCGTACCAAACGTGGAGGCTGGAGGGCACTATTTCGTAAGTACTTTTTAATATCAGGCTAATGTACGTGTGGATTTCTAAGATTCACTTCAGTCCAACTCCTTCTATCAAACTGGATAATGTTTAAAAAGACATTACAATACTGTCTATTGTTTAACGATTTTGATTCCAAACACTTACACTATTTGTCTGTATTATAGCATTTTTTTTAATTTTCAGAACAATAACGAGTTTGAACAAATACAATAACATCACTTTGTTACACTATTGATTGAACTTTGAATCGTCGCTAAAATATTGATCAGTGCCATGCAGTGATTGATTGTATTACCACTACTATTTCCTACTCGATTGTAACTAATGTTCTCTATTAACCCTTTGGACTTTACAATTTAACAGTATTGTTGCATGCATACCCTTAAAGTAAGTAGGTTGTTGTTATTAGTAGTTATTATTATAATGTGCTTGAAATCGATTCCACACAGTAGGCCTACCCTTACTTGGCATATTACTCATTATTAGTACATTCACAGCCAACAGAAGCATGCTAAAACTACGAGTAACTGTAGTTCCAGTCACACAAACTATTGGTTTTGTTAGTAAATCTGTATTTATATGAACACATTGTAAAATGCCCGTTTTAAACGTTTTATGCAGCCCGTTACAGAAATTATAGGTTATGTCTGATAAATTTATTTCGTTGTCATTCAGGAATACCCCTCCTTGAATCTGCCTCTGTATGGCTATTTCTGTTGTGAAACTTAAATAGATCGCTTTCGCACTCTTTATTTTTGAAACGAATCTTAATTGATTGTTATAGCTTTTCAAACCATTCTTTAACTTTCATTTCTGTTGAGACACTGTTGAGGCTGACTTTTAATTTCTGTTGAGAAAAGTGCTATATGTGTAGGGTTTTTACATAATATTCATTCAGATCAGTGCCACTAACGCACTTCTTCGTCACGTGACCTGTAGGCTACACGTCATTGTCCATATGCAGCAAAATGACAAACTGTTTGTGGTATCCGACTTATTAAACATAGTCTACAATTTCGGTGTCGGTAAACTGTGTGTTGGTGGTGATGGTGAGGGGGAGGGGGGAAGTGATGCTCGCTACAACGTAGCGGACCAGTCAATTGGTGAGAGTCAATTAGTGTTGTGTGGTGTAGTCAGCATGCAGCATGGCCGTGTGGTGGTGCCTGCCCTCACCGTGTTACCTGGTTACTGTCGCAGGAGCTGCCCTCGTGCCCCGGACACCCCCCACGATAGAAGAGCTTCTCTGGACCATCCGAGACGCCTGGCCGCCCCCGCCTCCCCGCAGCCTCTCCCTTGACAGGTAAACTTCTCTCTGTCAATTCACATTTTCAGATGTGTTGTGTCTTAGTAACAAATGCATTCTATTTTTGCATACCAGACACAGTTTATTTTTCAAGTAGAGGCACAGCCTTGGCACTGACCCCCGCACCAATATTTGATGAGCCTTTGTAGCTAAAATATGGGCTCAAACAAACTTAAATACAAGAGAATATAAATTTCTTTGTTGCAAAGTTTTTAAACATAGTTTGTGATCACTGTCTAGTCTTAGCATGTAATCTAAGGGAAATCACGTAATTATTGCTAGTTGATTGGAAATCGTGACTGTTTTCCTCGAAGTAATTCCTTCCTTACAATCAATCGTATTATATAACTTTATGTATCCTTGATGTCCTCACCATGATAGTAGTTAGTTGTGAAACACTACACTTTGCATCAATAATGTTACATTTAGTGCAGATGCTATAAATTTAATATGATTCATCGTATAATGAATTCCATTCGATTTCGGACTGGTCTAGAAGTCATAATTCCGAGCAACATCAATCCGAAACAAGTCCAAATCCAAAACTTATTAAACGAATTTAAAAACATTTAATTTGGGTTTAGGTTTTTGTACTTGTAATATGTGAGATAAATTATTGTGAAAATTGCAACAATATTCACAATTATTTTTTTAATTTTCATACGTTTCCCCGAAGATTAAAGTGAGTGTAGGTATAAGTTATTAGTTGAAAGAATGTAAGTAGAACTAGCATGTCCGATGCGGATGGCAGCTCGCAAGGACGTCTGTTGTGAGCTGTGCTGGTGCTAGTTTCCAATCCCAAGAGACACAGCGAGCTTTTGTCTTGATGTCAATGAATGGAGTACCCTGGTAGCCGAGGGTTTAGAGTTTTAAATTACTTATGGCTCCTCACCGTTTTGATGGATTCGAAATTGACGCGCTGACAAACGAATTGTACTTTGCGTAGTTTTAATATCAAGTTATACTTCCTCTGCATCACAATATTGGAGGTACAATACTGAGGACTCCGAGAATATATAGGGTGGGTAACGTCAGTAACCTGTCCTACAGATACTTTCATGAGAATATATTATCAACCAGGACTTCATTAGTCTCAAAGAATAGGTTTTGATCAGGCAACACGCAAAACAAAATATGAATTAAAATACGTACCCAGTGTTAATGTTGACCAAATATAGGAACAGCACGCAGTATAACAATCTGTCGGTCAGAAGCGTAGCCAGAAAGTTTAAAAGGTTACAAATCGCCTATCCCACCATGAAACTTCATAAGAACGCAAGAAATTTAATAAAAGAGAAAAATGGATTGGATAAACAATCCACGATTAAGAAACGTAACATATGCTTAGCATAAGTCACAGTTATGGGATCGTTTCATCCTGCATGAACAAAGCTCTCCGTGCTTCTTTGAATATCCTGGTTACGCCTTTGCTGGCAACTCCGATACCTTAACTTACGATTCGTAGGTTATACGAAATTAAACAATATCTTGTTTTTCTCATCTTCCATATCTCTTTTTTTACATTTCGAATACCTGTACGAAAAAGTAAGGCGATGATGACATAAATAGACATCTCTAAAGTTTCTTCAGGCTGCAATGTAATGAGTTCAGAATAGTAAGTAAATGCTCACGGGACCTTGTAAGCTAACCGCAAGTCTCTTTTACGTAGTGTACACACAGAAGGAGTTCTACCCAACCAGTGAGCCCTAGCCTATATACGTACAGTAGTGTTGTCTGTCTGTCTGTCAGCCTCGAGCAGGGGGGGCCAGCGCATCACATCCACATTTAGACTCCAGATTCCACAGTCAGCTCGCCTCCCGCTCCCGCTTCCCGAGTCTCATCATGCTGACTTCTCGGTACTTGTATCAGTTGTAAGTACCTAACTGTCATTACTCATACCGGCAATGACCACCAGTGTTCGGCTGTGTATGGTAGATACAAGGGGGGTAAACACATTATATGTTGCCTATTTTCGTAAAACATGACAATTTTTTAGTACACATCTAATAGATGTACATTGTACACAATAATAATTATTAACTGTGGAAAGAAGCCTTAATTTTATTTTTGGTTACTGTGTTGATAAGCTTATCTCGCAATCAAGAAGTATCTCTGCACGCACTCGACCAATATTGAATCTGGTCACATACAGCAAACACAGAACACGACATGGCCCAAAACCACTTGAAACTTGGAAAACATATATACATCTTGGAAACAATAAAAACTACTAGGAAGCTTTTATTCGTCATTTTACATAGTCAATCTTAAAGTAGTAGTTATGTGTACTTGAGGTTATAATTAGAACCTCTATTATTTTAAGGAAACCAATCATCACTTTAATCATTTTACATTAACTTGGCATTGCCTCAAAACAACTTGGTGGTTCATTACATGGGCTAAAGAGATAACTTCAGGAGGGAAGGACTTTTATTTTGTCGTTGTATAAATCCGTTGTCACATGGTCTGAAGGTGTCAAAAATATATTCAGTGATAGTATACGGTTTATGTGATGCTTATAGAGATAGGATTTTATTTTTGATTCGAGCAAGTTTCTTTGCTCCAGTTCGCATTAGGCTATAGAGTACTGGTGTTAAGTGTAATCTTCCTCCACGAATAAAGCAAGCGCTTTGCATAAAAGAATAGGAAGCTGAAGAAGTGTTTGAAGCGGAAATCTAAGTCAGCGGATTTTGCTTGATACTTTGGAGAAATTCACATTTCGGATAATAGTTTAAATGTATCAGTGTTTCCCGCCTCTCTTTGCTTCAATTTGGCTACATACAGTAACATCTCAAATAAGTTTTGCTGCTTTCTTTAAACCTGACTTCTGGCGTTCCAACAGAAGAAGACCTGAAGACACCTGAGATTTATCTTCAGCAGCATTTGTTATGAAGTCCTCGCAAAAAGCCACAAGAAATTATTCAATAAAAATGTATTAGTTGTTCTACTGGATTGACCGAGTTTTCTAATAACATCACTGCACAATCTAGAAACATCGTTCTGTAGTATTTTGAATCCTCGGATTTATCTACCGTATTTCCTTCATTGAGAAGAATGACAAATGGTCTTTCTCTCCAACGTGGAATTGTCTGGATTTATAAAATAACGTCATATAGAGTTCTTGGCGGGATATTGGTAACTCTATCGTGACAATAAAAATATATGTATGTACTATGTGTATAAATTATATTATTTTTCCTTTAACTATTGCTAAAAGTTTGAAATATGTTAAAGCATGTTTAAAGACGTTTTACTTTAAGCGCAATGGAATAAACTGAATAATTCGTTCATTCACGATTCTTGTATGCACTTCGAAACTGAAATTTCAACCACCTTTAAAGCGGGCAAGTACAGGCGATTTATTCTTACACCACAAAAAGTGCGTGGATTGAGCTTTACAACGATATAGTATCCAACGCCGGGACTCTTAGGATTCTTTTAAAGCTTTGCATAAATAATCAAGACAGGTACTTTATCGTGTATATTTTATTTTAAAGTTTTTTAACTTTATTAAATGGGAGAACGATTTTCAAATACCCCTATCCTAATTCTAATAATATTATAATGCGAAAGTGCCTTTGTTTGTTGTTTTGCTTTCACGCGCAAATTATTTAACCAATTGTACTGAAATTTTACAAGGACATTCAGTGCAGAGTTAAAGGACAAAATAGTCTAACTTTTACTAGACACTTAAAGACTGTTATGAAACCTATCTTATTTGTCTTTCGACTGAAGTAGGCGTCTCAGAACTGTGTATGTCTTTATCAGGAAAAAGGAAAAATCAACTTAGGAACAAAAAATCTAAGACAGGGGTAAATTACAATGGCCGTAAATATAACCTTTTCAACAAATCTTCTTGATCGTGGCAAGAAGGCAAACTCAACATTAACGTCGAAAATATAATTCACTGGAACCAGAAGTTCTCATATAGGGACGAAGGGACGGGTAACTGCTAGTAATATTATACATCCAACATTGCCTTTGTTTGTTTGTTTTTGCTTTCACGCGTAAACAATTCAACCTATTGTACTGAAGTTTTACATGGACATTCTTACATTCCCTGGGATGAAAATAGGCAAAACCTACGAAATTGCGTGCGGAGCCACGGGTAGCTGATAGTAGTATTATAATTGGGAACTATAAAAAAAGAAACAAACTGAAGGAATATAATATTGCTTACATTATTAGTACTCAGAAGTCTTGTAAGTATAAAGCGGTTATCATGTCAAATTAAAACTGCAGAACCAACCAAAGCAACATATATCAACTATGAACCATTGCAATAATAACGAATGATGAAAATGAAAAATGAAAATGAAATATGCCTTTATTTAAGAGGCGGAGTTAGGGCTCAACCTCACATAATATACAGATATACTATGTACAGTGAATGATCTTAACTAATAACAAATTTTAAATTAAAATAAATGCTTATGAAATTAACCAAAATATATACATACTATTTAATAATTAAAAATAAAATTTATCAGCTTAATATGTAGAAAAATTCAAACAAAGTTAAATTAAAACTTAAATTAACAGATTACTTTTTAAAGAATTTCTCGTTATTACTACATTCATTCTCTCAAACACACAGCCCGACCACAAGCACGCCACGAGCACCGCCACCCGTCACCCCCACAGACCGGCCAGCAACAAGTCCTTGACCTTTGCCCCAAAACGAGCTCGGCCCTCTATAATGCGTATATCATCAGGAAGAGAGTTCCAGAGGCGACATGCCTGAACAGTGAACGACTTACTGAAGAAGTTCGATCGATGAACAGGAATTGACAGTAAGGTGGATCCCCTTCTCGTAGGTCGCTCACTTATATCGGAAATAAATTTGAAATGTTCGGACAGGTAAACAGGTGACTTGTTTTTGATAACTGAATGTAGAGTTGAAAGAATGTGAAGTTGGCGAAGTTGTTGAAGTTTCAGAAGCGATAGCTGTTTGAAAAAATGGAGTCACATGCTCATAACGTCTGAGATTGAAAATAAATCTGATACAATAGTTTTGAGCACGTTGAAGCCTGTCCGAAAGCTCAACAGTCATGTCACTGATCACAGCGTCACAGTAGTTGAAGTGTGGCAGTATGAGAGTTTTTAACCAGCATAACCTTGACACTGAACGGTAGATATAAAGCAAAACGCTTTAAACTGTGAATGCCAGCAAATATTCTATTACACGTTACCGTAACCTGGTCACTCCACTTAAGATTTGAGCTCATAGTAAGACCAAGGTTTTTCAGTTTGTTTTGAAAATTTAGTACGTGGTTATTGAGTTTCAGTTTTGGTGCAACGTTGAAGTCCAAACGGTCGATCAGTCTTGGGTTTCCCAATACCATTGCCTGCGTTTTGTCTTCATTTAATTTCAGCCCATGTTTATTTGCCCAACAAGCAATTGATTCAATGTCGTGATTGAGCAGAACCATAAACGTGTTCACTTCATCAGGCGAACAGTGTACGTAAATTTGTAAATCATCAGCATAAAGATGAAACTTAGAGTCATGATCAGAATGATGGAAGGATCAACGATCAAGGAACCAACAAAAGAGTTCCTTGATTGGTTTAGTTAAACCCTACAAATAAAATAAAGCCATGCCCAATGGTTGATCTTATCACATTTTGCCAAGAATTTCCCTATATTTTGGACTACTGTACATCGTATTGGTCTTAGGACTTTTACTAGGTAGACTAGCCATAAATATACGAAATACTAGCCTCCGCACATAATCAAGGTTGATTATTAGTCACAATTTATTCAGGTAAACAACAATTTTGACTCGAAAACTATGCATACGCTGTAATTTTTTTTTTATTTATTGATTATGGATATCTACTGACTATGTGTATTATTCAGACACTTATTTATCTTAATATATATATATATATATATATATATATATATATATATATATATATATATATATATATATATATATATATACCTAGACAAATATCTTTATTGGAATTGAATACTATCTGGCAGTACAAAAAAATCATCATCTGGAAAAGCATCAATTTACTGGATTTTAGTGAAGTTAAAATCATAATTCCAAAAGAAGTTCATCGTTTCAGAAACATTGTTTTTGTTTGCGTCAATTTTATTTGAATCACTGATCAACGGCATTTTTTATTACAAAGTTTATTTTTTATATTCATTTTATGCTGTAGCCTACTCCCAATTTAAGTGTTTTTTACGGTTACTTACTTTTACGTTTTTCATTACGTTTAAGAGTTTTATATAACGAATATGAAAGTGTATTCATTGAAACAAAGAAATTATAACAATTAGTAGTTATTTTTTAAATAAGTAAATACTAAAAACGCATCGTGTTATTTATTTATACAATATTGTAAATGTTATAAAAATCACAGTTTGAATCTTAAACAATACAGTAAGAACGTCAAGAAATAATTAATGTTAAAACCATACATTTTTCGAAACTGAAGCTGCCGGCCTTTTATAAGTGTAGGATGTTTGTGATTCGAACTATTCCTTTTCACAACAATAACTTCATAATTAATTGTGGCAATCATGTCGAAATGATCTCACAATAAAATATATGTTTTAACTAATTACGCTGTACTGTACAAAATACGTAAAACCCTTAAAAGATATCTCAATATACAAAAAAATTGTGAATAATCCAACAACTTTAACGTATGCATGTACTTGGTATTACGCCAATGTATAGCGTACAATCAAATAAAAACGAACAGAAAAAACCTTTTTTTTACCTAATAGCACTTATTAAATAAATGCTACATCCTACACTAAACATAACATTCCTTAAAGTACAGTGATTCACTGTAAAATACGTAGATAAGTTGGAACTATTCGTCATCGTTAAAAATAAACTAATCAGTCTCGCAGTGACGTGAATGGAGCGAATTGCCAAACATAGAAAACATTGTCTGCTCGTGACAGCCAAGCTCTTGCCCAGACATAGAGGCCACTTGCTGTCCGTAATAGGCAAGCCATTACCCAAACATAGAGGTTACTTACTTCCCGCGACTACAATCAATCACTAATTTCTAACATTAACAGCAGCAGTACAATAAGGACTATTCAGGGGCGGATTTCCCACTAGGCACTCTAGGCCAGTGCTGGCCCGAACTGTCGGCGGTGCACAGTGGGGCTTATTGACTCAAACCATTGTTTAACTAGATAGAATATCTTAGGCGCATTATATACGAGTCTATGCTTTATAGCATATGTACACACCTTTTTATAATATGAGGAAAAAGTAGTAATATAACACATTGTAAGGACACCAAACCACATCTAAGGTGATGAGTGGTATGTTAACTTCCTATTCCATAAAACATCTAGGCCCGCTGGGCCCCGCACTGTACACAGAGGTCATTACTATGTGATCGTGCAATGGAGCGAAGCTTTCGGCGCGCGCAGTGAAAAACCTGCAAGCCTTTTACGAAGTGTTTGGTAAAATATTATTAAGTTGCTGGGCTCGTGCTTGTGGACGGAAGGTGAGAAATACGTTTCAGAAGCACAAGGAGAGTACTTAACGGTTCCTGAAGATAGTCAAGACTTGGCTTAATGGAACGATTAACTTCTTGAGTAAAGGAGAGCAGCGAAATAAAAAGAAAATAACATCAAACCTTTTTACCAAACAATATTTTATTTGCGCAAATATAAAAAAATCTAATAATTATTAATTTATGTGTTCAAAAATAATATATTTTTACAATCTAAGGTAATAAATAAAATAATTTCAAAAATAATAATGAAGTTGAGTTGTTTTATAAATATTAAGTCTTTATTAAGAGTTGTAAAAATTGATTTATCGAGGTAAATATTGTACTTTATACGTAGCATTTACAATTTTGGGAAAGTATAATTCTTTCCAAATGTTGTACAAACATTCCGATTCCATATTCCAAAATTCTAAATTCCGATAAAAAGTCAACTATATTGTGGTCCTCATTTGAGTATATTTTGGGATTTTTAATCTTTATAACGTTAGGTCAGTTAGGTGTTTTCTAAACTTGTGAACAAGAACACTAGGGCTCCCTTTCAAATACAAGTATATAAGTGACAAAGGAAAGTTTATATAACTATTATATATATATATATATAATATAATATTATATATATAATATTTTATATTATATATATATATATATATATATATAATATTATGTGTTGATGTTTTATTTTTATTCTGTTCTTATAGCCCTATTTATATAATTTTTGTAATTTCCTGAAGACGGCTTAAGCCGAAATATAGAAAATGTTTATTACAATAATTGAAGAATTCTTATTGAAGATTAATATATATATAAGTAGATAGTAATATGGGGTTCCTGGCGCACTTTCGGAGCCGACCGAAAAGCAATGTAAAATACTGTTCAATGTACCATAAAGGAAGCTGAGAAATAACACAGGCAAATCTCAATGAAAAATTAACGAATCTACAGTCGTTCGTCTCCAAAAGCGATCGGTACATTACTATCTACTCTGTGGAATGAAAAATTAACCAAAATCTACAGCTGTTTGCTTCTACTTTCTTAAGCTGTGCTTTGTAAAATGTTGTCAAATCTGCTACGAATAAAGGAAAAAATCTTCGAAATCTTAATAAAATTTAATCAATTTAAAACATTTTTACTAAAAACATACTGTACTTTAATAAAAAACTTTTCTACTAAATAAACAACATGAACTCACCAAGCTCTCTTCAGTTTTCTAGCATTTCAAAAAACTTACAAAGAAAGACAATTTTAACAAGTTCAACGAATTACCAAAACATTTTAAAGAACAGTTGATACTTTCCTTAAATGATACAGAATTCAAAGAACTTGTAAAGTCTTTTGCAGAAAAAATGTCTAATGGAGTGTTTTACTATCGGCAAAAAAAACTAAAAAAGTAAGGGATTACATATTTAATATAATTACGAAAGATATTGAAAAGAAAGTAAAAAATAAACAAACAGAGAGTTTTCATCGTTTTTTTTATGACATTTTTCCCATATTATACGTCCTTTTCAAGATAATCAAGACTTAATTGATGAATTTCTTAGGAATTTTTGTGAGTATCAAGATTTATCAACACAATTCATTAAAGAGCATTATAGAATTTTTCTTATAGAATATAGCCACATTTTGTGTGAAACAAAAGTATTACTGTAGATAATATTCCATGTGATTCCTATGAAGAAAGACACCAACTATGGTTATCAAAACAGTACTATGACGTGGGGAGGGACTGCAAGTTTTAGAGTTAAAGACTTTATTCTACAAAGTTAATTGTTATAATTTCTTTATCTTTTATAGTCTTTTTTTCCGGTAACAATCAAGTGTAATTTTTCATTTTTGTTTAATTCTTTAATCTTTTTTCATCCAAAACAGTCATAAAATCTGTTCGGCAAGTGTACTTTACAATCTTCCAACTCGGCAATTATTGTAAACCCGAATTTATCTTTCATTTTCTCCAAATTCAAGATTCTATGTTTCTTCCTTTCTTCCAATTCATTTAACTTCTTATACTCTTTGAATTTACATTCACCAATATCATTTAACTCTTTCAAGAACTCCATTTAAAATAGAAAAAATTCAAAGTCAAAAAGTGCAAAACCATTTCTCGGTCGACCTTTTCTCCTCCCTCTGTCTCTTTTCTCTCTCCCTCTCTTTTTATGCCTATGACACGATCACTTCTGCCGTTTATAGGCTAGGATCTATATTCAGGCTAGAGAGAGAGAGAAGAGCGAGATACGGATAGAGAAATGGTTCCGGAATACGATCTGAATACTTCTGAACTTGGTGTTTTCTCCGCTATGGCCACTCGCATTGAAACAGTTTCAGAAGTAAACTTCCTAACCGACCAAACCGAATTCGCGGACATATATACTCAGCAACACAATAAAACAGCCCATCGAGAAGTAAAAATTTAAGAAATTAATTTAAAATATAATTTGAAAATTACAAGTAACAAAATGTACGCATATTTTAAAATAGGTAAAATTATCTAACATTTTTGAAAAAGAAAATGTTATAATAGTAAAACGGGAACACAATTTTTATTCTTAAAAGCAAATCTGCATTACCGACATTTTAGTTCCGAAAGATTGCGCTGTGTGTATCAATGACAGTCGAGGTGTGCTACTACAGACCGACCATCACGATAATCGCTTCGCCTGCGTCATATCCGTAGTGATATCACGCCGTGAGAGGCGCAATCGTTGGTTTACAAGCACCATTTAGTTAAATAAATTTTTCTATCTAAATGGAGCGCGAAAAAATATCATGTCCGTTCTGCAAAAAAGAAATTTTAAGAAAAACTATGATCGCCATTATAATTCTAAAAGTCATGAAAAAAACAAGCAAATTTACAATAATGAACTAAATTATTTAAGACAGTGGGCTAGAGAAAATAAAATTGCCGATCACGAAAACATGTTTAATATTGAGAAATTACGTGAATTAAAGAGAAATTTCAAAGTTGAAAAGAAAAATCTCGACCTATTTAATGATGAAAAACTTCATTCAATAGCTGAAAAGTTGGCTATCGGTACTAACGATAAAACCAAGTCTGAAATGATCGAAGAAATTGATAAAACTCTAAAGTAAAATCCGAAAATATCATTGATGTAGAAGTTTTATCCTCAATACACGGTCTTTTCAAGCAATACATTTTAAAACAAACTTGAACGACAATTCCATGTCAATTTACAAATATCTTTCAATTATGCGGTCAGAAATTAAAAGTTTAATCGAGAAATTTCAAGAAAATGTTAAAAATATGAAGGGCTATCTCTCTTTGGAATGTGAATACGAACGAACTTTAGTGAATGGTGAAACCGCAAACATGTCTAATGTATTTTACTATCAAAGCAGACGAAATCTTTGACGTAAACGACTTTATTACTAAGCAATTTAATAAATTAACACATCGAGAACAAACGAATAATCCAAATAAAGGTTCCGGATGGACATTTAAAAGTTGTAAACAACTAGTTTTGAGCCTTAACAAACACGAAATGATGAATGCAGGATCATACATCGATTTACCAAAGAATATCAAAGATAAAAAGCTTGTATAAATATAAAAAATAGAGATGATTTTTGCTTTATTTACTCAATAAGATGTGCTATTGAAAAACCAGAAAGAGACTGTGAACGTGTAAAGCAATACGAAAAAATTTGTGAATGACGAAATATTTTTCAGGTTTTGAGTATCCAATGTCTCTGAAAGATATACAAATATTTGAAAAACGAAGCTACAATTCCAAGTATAAGTATCCAACAATGTCTATCAATGTCTACAGTTTTGATGAAAATATTAACATTGTTCCGTTACAAATTTCTGAAAAATATGACGCTGAAAACAAACATTGATTTATTGTATGTTAAACAAGATGATAAATCTCATTATGTTTTGATAACCGATTTAAATAAGCTTGTTTCTTCGCAGTTGTCTAAACATAAAGAAAAGAAAATTTTTGTGTAGAAGATGTTTAAGCCATTTTTACAAATCTGGAGATTTAACAGATCACTTAGAAATTTGTAAAAATCATGAAGTTTGTAAGCCAATTATGCCATTTCCAGGTCAAACAACTAAATTTACTAATTATCAAAAGAAATTTAACCATCCGTAACGTAATTTATATGGACTTTGAGAGCATATTAGAAAAAATTTCCGACATGCAAGAACAATCCACAAAGATCGACTACAACCAAGATTCAGAGGCACATTCCTTATGGTTTTACTCTATATTTAGTGTCGAATGTGACCAATCGCATGTACAAACCGATATGTTATCGTGCCAAAAATGAAGAAGATTTGAAAAACGTCCCGACAAAATTGTTTGAAGAACTCAATAAATTATCGAAATACATAGCGAAAAAAATATAATTCTAAGAACATGAAACCTATGAAATTGACAGAAGAAGAAGAAATTTCGTATCAAAATTCAAACGTTTGTCATATCTGTGAATGGTCTGCTTATGATGTTGTGTCAATTCAGTATGGTTTTACTCCTGATAGTTGGAAAGATAAGAGTTATAATAAAGTGAGAGATCATTGTCATTTAAACCGCAAGTTTCGAGGCGCAGCTCATGCATGTGCAATCTAAATTTTGAAATTTCCTCAGAATATTCCCGTTTTCTGCCACAATATGTCAAATTACGATACTCATTTGTACATAAAAGAATTGGCTAAACAATATGGAAATGTTGATTTGATTGCAAAACACGATGAAAAATATATAAATTATTCTGTAAATTCTGGATATGGCTATGAATTCGAAGGTGATAAGCCAAGAAAATTCATCAAGTTTTCGTTTGTAGACCACGTTCAGATTCATGGCCTCGTCTATAGAAAAGTTAGCGAAAAATTTAAAGAAAGAAGACTTCAAACATACAAATCATTTTATACAGGATGGACTGAATGAAAATTATAGAAAGACAGCCAAATGACGAAGAAGAAATCTTTAAAATTCTATCTGGAAAAGGAATATTTCCCTATGAATTTATCGATAGTATTGAAAAACTTGATTACACAGAAGAATTAAGAATTCAAGATTTCTATTCACTTTTGACAGATGAGTGAAGCATATCTGAGAAAGATTATCAACACTACTTGAGCGTTTGGAACAAATTAAAAGAGAAAAATCTTGGAAATTACTCTGATTTGTACAATATCCAAGATGTTTTTAATTGCTTTGCTGATATATTCGAAAATTTCAGAAACATTTGCCTTAATTGTTATAAACTCGATCCGGCACACTATCTAACAGCTCCCAGTCTCGCATGGGACGCAAATGTTAAAATTAACGAAAATTGAGCTTCAGCTAATTAACGATTATAATATGTAATTTGATGATTGAAAAAGGCATTCGCGGGGGCATTTCTCAGTGTATTAAACGATATGTGAAAGCAAATAACAAATATTTGAAAGATTTCGATAAGACAAAGCCCGAAAACTATTTGTTTATACGTTGATGCTAATAACCTTTATGGGTATGGCCTAATGCAAAAACTGCCGTTTAGTGATATCAAGTGGATGGATCCAAAAAACGTACACAACTGCAGAATGGAAAGAAAACAATTTTGGAACTCACTGGCGACGAAGATTATGGCTATATTCTCGAAGTTGATCTTGGATATCCAACGAATTTACACGAACATCACAAGGAATTTAACCTCTTGCTCCAGAACATTTTAAAAACAAAACTTTGCACAACTCTACTGGATAAAACTGAATACGTTGTTCATTCGAGAAATTTGAAGTTCTATTTGGAACAAGGTATGATTTTGAAACATGTGAATAGAGTTATTGCATTCGATCAGAAGCCTTTTATGAAAGAGTTACATTGATTTTAATACTAATATGAGGACCAAAGCTACAAGTGACTTTGAGAAGGATTTTTATAAGCTGATGAACAACTCAGTTTTTGGAAAAAGTATGGAAAATGTGCGAAATAGATGCGATATTAGACTAGGAAATGAAGAATTTTCAATGAAACAGGCCAAGAAAACGAACTTCAAAAGCTTCACTATCTTTGACGACAACTGTATAGCGAGTCACATGTATAAACAAAAGGTTAAATTTAACAAACCGATCTACATAGGATTTTCAGTTCTTGACCTATCAAAATTGCTAATGTACGAGTTTTATTACGATAAATTAAAGAGGTTTGATCCAGATTTGAATCTGTGTTACATGGATACAGACAGTTATTTTCTAGAATTGAAACGTGATCCTTTTAAAATTATTAAAGAAAATATAGATGACTTTGATACAAGTGATTATCCAAAAGATCATGAATGTTTCACTACTAAAAATAAGAAGGTAATAGGGAAATTCAAAGATGAGTTAAATAGCGAAGTTTTAGAAGAATTTTGTGGTTTAAGGTCTAAGATGTACTCGTACAAATATCTAGATAAAAACCCAGTTAGGTGTAAAGGAATTAAGAGAAGCGTTGTAAATAAAACAATAAATATCGAAAACTTGAAGAGATGTTTGTTCGAAGATAAAGAAGAATTTAGGGAGATGACAGTCATCAAAAGTTATAAACATGAGTTGTACACTGTTACCATAAACAAGCTGGCACTGAACGCTAAAGATGATAAGAGAATTGTCCTAGAAAATAAGATCGATACAGTACCGTATGGCTATAAAAATGAAGCAAAATCTGATATATTAGACGAATTAAATAAACTTGGAAACTTTGATATGTAAATGGAAGATGATTTAATTCACTGTCACAAGTGTAAAAAGAAAACGAAAAATATAGATTCAAAAATCGTTCAAACTCAAAATGGATTGTATAGAATTGCTGCAAAATGTTCAAAATGTAAGACAAACAAGAGTAAGTTTATAAAGAATCCAAATCCAAAACCTGTTAAGCAAGAATTGAAGACTAAAGATGAGATAGAGATTGAAGCTCGAGAAATTCATGCACCAGTACGAAAAAAGTTTAAAAAGAGAAAAATTATAACATTAGGAATTGACGATTTATGGGCAGCAGATTTAGTTATAATGTCTAACTATTCAGATCAAAATGATGGATTTAAGTATATGTTAAATGTTATTGATACTTTCTCAAAATATGCTTGGTCAAGAGCTATCAAAAGAAAAAACGGCAAGGATATTTCAAAAGCTTTCGAAGATATAGTAAAAGATGCCATAAGGATCAATCACAAACCTCCTAACCTACTTCATACAGATAAGGGTTTAGAGTTTAAAAATAAAGAATTTAACGATGTTTTGAGGAAATACAACATTAAGATTTATCATACTGAAAACGAAGAGAAATCAAGTATTGTAGAGAGATATAACAGAACTCAAAATGAAAGAATGAAGGTTCTTTTTGAGATTAATAAAAACTTTAAATGGATCGATATTCTTCAAGAAATCGTAAAGAAATATAACGATACTGTTCATAGCACAATCAAAATGAAGCCTAAAGACGTAGATAAAGATGCAGAAAAAGAGTTATTAGAGTCGGTTTTCAAGTATGTTCCACCTGAAATTCACACGAAAACTAAATTTAAAGTCAATGATCATGTAAGAATTGTTAGTAAAAAACAAACATTTTCGAACAAATATAAGAACAATTGGTCAAGAGAAATCTTTGTGATTTATCAAATTAATAACACAGATCCTGTAACTTATAGTATAAAAGATTTAAATAATGAAGAAATAACCGGAAAGTTTTATGAATATGAATTGAAGAAGTCAAAACTGTAATATAAATTTTCTATATATAAATGGCGCATCAAAAGAAATGTACAAAGTGCAAAGAATTTAAAGATTTAAATGAATTTTATAAAGATAAAAATAGGAAAGATGGAATGCATTATAATTGCAAAGATTGTGAAAGGGAATATCATAAAGAATTATATGATAAAATAGAAAAATTAACTTTGGAAGATAAAGAATGTCTTAAATGTAAAGAAACTAAAAAAATTTCAGAGTTTAATAGTGATCACTATAGTAGAGATAAGAAAGACTCATATTGTAAAGATTGTGTAAAGAAGAATCTTCATAGATTATATTATGAAGATACTCAATGTGAATGTGGAAGAACTATAAAATGGTTAAATAATTATCAAAAACATTTACAAACAAAATATCATAATTCAAGAGTTTAACATTTTCATCGTGTAATAATTTTTTCTATATAAATGGAGTCTCAAAAGAAATGTACAAAGTGTCAAGAAGAGAATAGAAAAGACTGTTATTGTAAGGAATTATACGATAAAATGAACAAATTAACTTTAGAAGAGAAAAAGTGTTACTTTTGTAAAGAAATTAAAAATATTTCTGAATTTAATAACTGGCAGTATAGTAAAGATAGAAAAGATGCTTTTTGCAAAGATTGTGCTAAAAAAATTTTCAGCGAAAGTTATAAAAACGAAATGCCTTGTGAATATGAAAAAAAAATTCTACGATGGTTACCTAGTTATGCTAAACATTTACAAACAAAATATAATAAATCGAGAGTTTAACATTTTCATCGTGTAATTTAGATATTCTATAAATCAGTCGAGATTCTGCCATATTTGTAGTAAAATGATTTCCGTTGTATAAAATATTCAAAGATTCTTTCATTTGGTTGTAGAGATTTATACTATTTGGATCTCCTTGTCTTAATAAAATTTCCATTTCTGGGTAATCAATTTCAAGTTCTTTCAATCTTTTCGGTATTTCTCTCTTTTGAGCTCTGATAACGTAATAAGGATATTCCCACATGTGATTCTTCTTAATTAATACAAAAACATGGTGTTTTTTCTTAGCAAAATCTTTACAAACAAGGTCTGGTTTCATTAAGTCAATTTTTACACTTTGTTTTGCGATTATTTCCGTTTTTATTTCATCTTTAATTTGCAAGTGTTTAACTTCGTCCTCTAAATATTTAATCTTGTTTTCAAGTTTGTACTCACCAAATTTACGAATACTTGGCAAAACTTCTTTTGTAACCCAATTTTTGAAGATTTTTGCCTCTTTTTTATGTGATCTCAAAATTAAAGAATAAAGTCCAGATTCATTGATAAAAACAGTGTCAGGATGAAGATTGTTAAGGGGCCATTCGAATAGCCCCTTGTTTTTTAAGTAAAAATATTGAATTTTGTCATCATCATCAACATTTAATTTAATTGCGTTTTTTGTTTTTTCATAACCTAATATTTCACAAACATCTTTAGCCTTAAACCAGATTACATTGATTTCGTCTACAATCGTTACAATGTCTTTATTATTGAATATAAGTTGATTATTTATTGGATCTACAACTGTCTCCATTTAGATAGAAAAGAAATTTAACTAGTAATTTTTATTTTGAGAATAAAGCCCAGATTCATTAATGAAAACAGTGTTTTTTTTGAAAGTTTGAAGGCGGGGGCGAATCACCCCTACCTTCAGAATGTATGTTTTCGAAGCTTTTTTTATATTTTGGGGTCCATTTTAATCCTTTTTCAATCTTAAATATATTGTTGTTTTACTCTCATTATTTAATAAATTTCCCTCAGAGTCTTGTATAGTTAGAACGATTTTTTGAATTCTTTTAATATTTTTTCTAATTGGAATATAATCGATTTCATTCGGTTTTTCACTGATTTTTGATCCATAAGCAACATTTGGGAAAAATGTGTACAAAATTTCAGATTCTTTGTGTAAATGTTCGGTATGATTTTCAAAACTAGGTTCAACGAGATTGCAGTGCACTTCAATTACATCGAACGGTCTAAATTTTGGCGTTTTATTTCCTAAATATACCTGATTTGGCTCAATAGTTTCTTGAACAAACCCTAACAAATCTACAATAATTGCTGAAAACATTATTCTTACTGGTGATTTTATTTGAATTTTATTATAAAGATAATTTTTTTGCATTTCAAACTTGTTTTCGTCAAAGTTTAAAGATTTATCTGATTGTTTGAATGTTTTCAGATAATTTTTAAGGGAATTTTTTATTTGATCGAAAGTATAATATCCTTTGTTTAAACCATAGTATTTTGTTATGTTTTTCTCACTAAATCCTATGCAATAAGGAGAACTTTCACTAATATTTATTACAAAATTGTCAGAATAAAAACCGCTTAAACCGATAAAATAATTTGATTCTTCCTCTAAGTGTATAGGATGTTCCAAGTTTAAAACTAATTTAGAGCTTTCTGAAGTCAACTTGAACAGCTTCATTTTCGCAAGCGTTGCTTCAAGATGAAAATCTTCTATTTAAATGGAGAAATTTTTAAAACAAAAAGATCAGATAAAACTTCAAACGTTTGAAGAAAATAAGAAAGATCAACCAATCAGATTGTTAATTGTTGGTTCAAGTGGATGTGGAAAAACAACTTTATTATTGAATTTTATCTACAATAGGTTGATTCCTTATTCCAATTTGTACGTCTTTAGTAAATCTTTAGAACAAGACGCCTATAAAAAATTACAAGAAAGATTTGAAAATATTGAGAAAAACTTAAACAAAAAAATATCACATTTTTATAATGCTTCTGAGGACATAGTTCCGTTAAGCGAATGTAAACCCAATTCGTTAATCGTTTTTGATGATTGTATTTTGGAAAATCAGGACGTTATTAAGGAATATTTCGTAATGTCTCGTCACAAAAACATATCTTGTATCTATCTTTCCCAATGCTTTTCAAAGGTTGATAAACAAGTTATAAGAAATAACCTGAATATGTTGTGTATTTTTAAGCAAGATGATCACTATTCGAGAAAGATTTATAACAATTATGTGGGATCTGATATGAGTTTTAACCACTTTATTGAGTTATGTGATAAAATTTGGAAGGAAGACTACGGATTTTTAACTATTAATCTAACTTTGAAGCCTAAAAATGGCAAATATTTGAATAAATTTTCCAATATAAACGTGTGATAATCTAGTTGTTTTCATGTTTTTACGTTCACGTTCCACGTTCACGTTCATGTTTCACGTTCATGTTTCACGTTCATGTTTCACGTTCACGTTTTACGTTCCACGTTCACGTTTTACGTTCCGTGTTCTCGTTTCGTGTTCACGTTTCCACGTTCCACGTTCACGTTTTACGTTCCGTGTTCACGTTTCGTGTTCTCGTTTTCACGTTTCGTGTTCACGTTTCCACGTTCCACGTTCACGTTTTACGTTCCGTGTTCACGTTTTACGTTCCACGTTCACGTTTTTTACGTTCCACGTTCACGTTTCAAAATTTTCCTAAATAAATGGCGAACGTAACTTCAGAAGAAGCAAAAAAACTTGATCAAATAGAAAAGAAATTAATCAAAGAATTTAAAGAACAGATTCGAATTGATGAAAAAGAACAAGAATTTATTCAAAAAATTAATCAACCTGTAACATCTGCAATAAAAAATGTTGAGGGCAAAATTGAAAATGTTTTAAGCGATAATCAAAATTTGATGAATTTGGTTCCAGTTGTACGACAATTTGCTGATATTTCGATACCAGAATCTGAGTTTGAATTGCCAAAATTTACCATCTTCAACACCATTTAGACCTCGAATCATTGAAGACTCTACCATAGTTGAACCAATAAGTCCTGGAACAACGGATATAATAATTGGTGAAATTGGTAAAAAATTTCTTCCCTAGAGCAAAGGATGATAAATTTTGGGTTTGTATTGGGACAGAAAAAGAAAAGTTTTAATGATTGGAAATTTGCCCGTGAATTTTGAGCATAATGATATCATTATTAATGAAAAAACATATGAAGGAACTCAAGGTTTATGGAGATTATTAAACAGGCACTGATGTTCAAAAGACGGTTTTATATTCTGAATAAAGACTTGAAAAAAGTATACAGAAATAGTATGGAATCTGATTCAATTTACAAAAAAAATGATCCATCAACTAAGAAACCAAAGTCAAGTAAAGGTAAAAAAATATTCTCAATTTGATTAAACCAATTTGGGAAAAAAGAATCGAAGGATCAGGTGTGAGAAAATTATCAGTGATAATAAGATTGAGTACAGATATATCGACGATTTGACAAAACTCCGATGGAATTATTAATTTATATTTATGCTCAAGAGAAGGCTGGAAACAACAATTTTTTGAACGAAAAGAAAGCGATATTAAAGATTTTATTTCGAACAAACTTGATGAAATGATTGAAAAACCTGATTGGAATTAAATATTTAAAACGAGTTTTGCCGGCAATAAGTTCATCTATGATTGAGGGTAGTGGACTTTTTGAATGATTTTATCAACAATTTACCTTTTGAATTACACGTACCAACTTATCAGTATCTGGGCCTGGCACAAAACTCGAAAAAAGACTAAAAAGAGGAGATCCTGGTATAAAATAAATTAGATCAAGCTGCTATGGAACACGATATTTTTTTTATGCAAAACATAGAGACACAAATTCCAGACATATCGCAGATAAAGTTTTGCAAGATAATGCAATGGATAGATTTTTTATCAAAAGATGCTAGTTTAGGTGAAAGATTTGTTGCGCTTCCAACAGCTGGAGCAATGTTTTTGAAGAGAAAACTAGGAATGGGAATCGAAGAGAACTTGAAATTTTAACTATATAAATGGAGGTGAATGTAAATTTTCAGCAAAAATCAGGAAAGAAAAAATAAAATCCGCTTTTAAGAAGAAAATACCCGTTAGTATTCAATTTAAAATAGATCAACTAAGAAATGGCGAAGATAAGATATTTTTAAACAAATAGACAATACAATAAACTCGAAAAACATAAGAAAAACAATAAAGGAACCAGAATAGAATTTTCTTATAATCAGTTGAAAGAACTCAAAAATGGTGGAACTTTTGAAAGATTTATTAGATTTTGGAGAAAATATTCCAGTTGTTAAAAATGTTGTTCCTTATGTATCGTAAAAGCTGCTCCAATCGTTAAAAAAGATGTGATTCCTATTGTTCGAAACATTTTAAATTGGTTAGATAAAGAGTTGGAAGATGTTACAAGGATCTGGATTAGATGAAAAAACTTTGAATTACGTGAAATCAAACATTGAAAAAAAAATTTAAAACCTTTAACATTCGGGGAATTGGAAGAAATCTGCAAAAATATTAAACATTTTAGAGGAAAATCTTCATGAGGAGATACATTACCTGAAAAAGTTAAGAAATTTGAATGTGGAATTGTGAATTTAGACTCGATTTTGGGAAGTGGAACGCATTGATTTGTTATTATAAAAATGATAAGGAATGCATGTTATTTTGATTCGTATGGAAGAATTGAGGACAAACCACCTATAGAATTGATCAAATATTTGAAAAAATCAAGCGTCTACTACAATGATTCTCAGATTCAAGACTATAAAGATCCCCCAATTTGTGGTCATTTATGTGTTTTTGTTTTGAATGAACTGAGTACTGGTAAAGATTTTAAAGAAGTTGTTAACAAATTATTACTTAATAAATATGGATTCACAAAATATTTTTGACGTATTTGGAACACAAATTATTCAAAATGTAGATAATAGTTTCAATTTTGATAGTTTTTGAGAAATGAGTTTGATAACAAGTTAGAAAAATTTATTACAAAACCTTCCAGATTCAGATATTTTTGCTGTCGAGATTGAAGATTTTAAAGCAGAATATGAATAACAAACTTGCAAATTTCATGAGTTCAAATGAAGTTGCTGATAAAAATAAAAACATTGTGGAAAAAGAAGTTGATGATGGTGTAAAAAAATTATTTAACCAATTTAATGTCTCACATCGAAAAAGCTGATGAAATTACTGAAGCAATCAAAGTTGAAAAGAATTATGTTAGTTTGGCTAATAAGAAAAGAATTGTCGGTGTTTCGACCTGGTATTGACAAACATGATGTTGTTGTTAAAGAACAAATTTTAAAACCTCTAAAATTATCAGAAAAACATCGATATTGTTGATTTACATGATCCGAATGTTTAAAAATGCCTTAGATTTTAAAGGAAAAAGAATTAGCGGTGTTAGTAAAGGAATTAATCCATTTGATTGTTGTTGTAATGATTCAATTAGAAGATCCTATTAAAATGTTTAATGAACTAAAACAAAATTATGAGAATCATAATAACAGCATGTAAAGATTTTACAACAGAAGTCTATGAAAAACTTGAAGCGAGAAAGTAAAAGATCTATAAAAATTGTGATGAAAAATTTACAAATTTTGAGGAAAATTTCAATCTATATAAAGGCGATCTTTATGGAAAAATAACAAACTTTTTGGAACATTTCGCTAAATTTCAAGAGGGTTTTAATGAAACCGATAGAAAAAATGGTGAAGTTTTTTAAAAGAGTAGTTACTAATCAATCTTTACTTTCATGATAAATTAATTAAACTAGAAGAAAAACTTTGGCGAAATTAATGAAAAAGTTATAAAAAATAAGCAGTCTTTTGATAAGTTTAGTTTAGATGCCACAAAAACTTTTGAGAATATTTGATCATAAACTCTTGAATACAACGATTTATATCTCGATAAAGTAAATAAACTTAGAAGAAAACTTTAATAAATTTAAAGAAGATGTTAATAAAACTTTTGAAAATATTGATAACAGATTTAAATGGATTAGGCGGCTATGATGACTAATTTTCCTTATATAAATGGCGCTCATATATTGTGTGAGATGTAAAGAAAAAAACTGCAACAAATGATATAAAATATTACGCAAATATCAATGGGAGTTAAGAGAATTTTCTGGAAAATGTGCTGAATGTAACGCACTAAAAAGAGCCAATTTATAAAAACTTGATTTTGAAATTTTTTCCTAATAAATAGAGATGGCGGGACATTACATTGCTTTCGATCTTTTTATCATGCAACACGAAAGAGATTTGAAAAAAGAACATTGGGATGACATTTCTCAAAAATATGAATTATCCGAAGATATGATGAGATTATACGTAAACAAATTGAATTGGTATAACATTGCTAAATATCAAACTTTATCATCAGAGTTCATTCAAGAAAATATACATTATCAATTAAAAGATCATATGTCTGTTCTTTGTCTCTATCAACACTTGAGTATAAAGTTTTTGGATGAAAATAAAGATACAGTTGATTGGAACACATATTATAGATAGCGGTTACTATCCTGTGCAAATTTTTATTGAAATATGTGACCGAGATCGCAAAATTTAAGGAAGAGAATCATGAATATGACGAAGTAGATCATTAAAAATGACTCTAATCTTTTTAATTATTTTACTAAAATTTATATCTTTTCTTATAAAAACGTACATTAGATCGATGAAAAATGATACACGATGTTTAAAATTTCTAAATTTTCTCTTATTAAATGGCGGACTACAGAAAATATGCTAGTGATATTGAAAGGGCGGAGTTTAAAAATTTCTATCCAATTAGTAAACAACATTTGAATGAACCGAATAAAAGAACTGAGTTTAATATTGATTTTGGAGATAACTTTTGCTCGTCTAACTTCCAGTTTTTATATTTCTGGAACTTTAACAAAAACAAGATGGTCAAGCATATCTTGGAACTGATAATGTTAGATTAAATCGATAATTTTATACCGTTTTTTATTTTCTAAGATTTGAAGTAAGAAAACACAATAAATTGATAGAAGAAGTCGAAAAACTGTGGCCAATTAAGCACAATTAAAGGAACTATTTCGTATTCAAAAAGTGATGTTATTTCTTTCAAACTTCTAATGGCTTTGAATCAGATTTTAAATTTGGTGTTTTTGAAGCAGCTGGAAATTTATCTCATTTTGGATTAGGATTTTTTGAAAAATGTTACTATTCCGATCTATAAAGGAGGATTTTAATCTAAGTTTTTTATAAGAGCAGAAGACGATGATGTGATTCTGAAAGACTGCAACTGGAAATGTTATGCCTGTTGATGGAAAAATAACAATTACAGATTTTTTTATTAGAGTTCCAATGATTGATTATAAAACCACGAGTAAAATTAGGTTGATTGATTGAAATTACAAAAAGTCAAAACATTATGTTTAATTTTTCTAGATTGGCAATGTATTGACCAAAAAGGTATTTCCGGAACAACTTATTCGTTCGATATCACAAATATTTATAGAAATATCTTCAATCCAAGTTCGTTATCATAGGTTTTCCAAACAGATAGACAGAATAATCAAGAAAAAAATCCTTCAAAGTTTGATAGTTTGGATGTAAAAAATATCAGAGTAAAATTGAACGGTTCTTATTATCCAGATGAATTACAAAATTTAAACATTTTCCGGAGGTCTTTTCAGAATCATGTATCAGATGTATCAAGATTTTAAGAAAGTTTACTGTAATAATAAGGAAATGTATTACAATCCTAAAGAATTTTTAGCGAATAGACCTATTTATGTCATTGATACAACAAAGAGTTTGACAAATATTTCTGGTTCAAAGAACGATTATAATTATCAATATGGATTTTCAAAAAGCTGTTACAAACCGCGATTTGTTATGTTGTTGTTGTCTCTGAGAAATTTTTTAGCCTATGATGTGATTAAGAACGATTATTAGAGAAATTTCAGTAGTTAATGATGTTTCATATTATTCTCTTTCATTCCTTCTAATATTTCAAAAATATATACTCCTTTCGCCACTGAAAAATCCCGATTTCTCCCGTAATAATCTTTATAATCGTACACATAATATCCTAAATAGTTGTTACAATAGAATGAAATTATTTCTATTTAACTCTGTTGTAGAAATGTAAAACACAAACATTTGCGCTGAAAAATTTATATCTCGGCAGACTTAGTTCCATAATCTCCCATTTATAAAAAAAATCTTTTTGTTTTAAATGGAAGAGTATAATGCCAACTGTTACAAGTGTTCTAATAGAGGAGAAAATTATCGATAAAAGATATTTAGTTTTGTAGAGGTTGTAATTTAATTTTGTTAGAAAGACCTAAACCTAAGAAATTTCGAAATAAATTAACACATTTGAATAACCTGCTTACAAAATTGCAATATGGAGACAAGAAGCAAACAAAATTTGTTACAGAATTTAGAAAACAGAATAAAAATTTTTACTTATCTCTTGGAACCATTGACAAAATTATTTTCCTTTTCAAAGAATACATTAGGTTTGTAGGTATCGATACACACGTTTATTATGAAAAGATATTACCTGTATTTTTTCATTATCTGGATGTTGAATTTGTTTATGATTTTGAACCAGAAATCCTCGATGATTTTTATAGTACATTTGGAGAAATTAAACGAAGAACCTCTTAAAAAGAATTGCGGTTTAACTCACATTCTCCCCGACTTCTCGAGTGAAGGTTAGCGAATTTCATTTTTTCCGTCTTTAAAATTTTTTCTATTTAAATGGAGTTCTTGAAGGAGTTAAATGATATTGGTGAATGTAAATTCAAAGAGTATAAAGAAGTTAAATGAATTGGAAGAAAGGAAGAAACATAGAATCTTGAATTTGGAGAAAATGAAAGATAAAATTCGGGTTTACAATAATTGCCGAGTTGGAAGATTGTAAAGTACACTTGCCGAACAGATTTTTTGACTGTTTTGGATGAAAAAAAGATTAAAGAATAAACAAAAATGAAAAATTACACTTGATTGTTACCGGAAAAAAGACTATAAAAGATAAAGAAATTAATAACAATTAACTTTGTAGAATAAAGTCTTAACTCTAAAACTTGCAGTCCCTCCCCACGTCATAGTTAATGTTTTGATAACCATAGTTGGTGTCCTTTCTTCATAGGAATCACATGGAAATTATTAATCTACAGTAATACCTTTTGTTTCACACAAAATGTGGCTATATTCTATAAGAAAAATTCTATAATGCTCTTTAATGAATTGTGTTGATAAATCTTGATACTCACAAAAAAATTCCTAAGAAATTCAATCAATTAAGTCTTGATTATCTTGAAAGACGTATAATATGGGAAAAATGTCATAAAAAAAACGATGAAAACTCTCTGTTTGTTTATTTTTTACTTTCTTTTCAATATCTTTCGTAATTATATTTAAATATGTAATCCCTTACTTTTTTAGTTTTTTTGCCGATAGTAAAAACACTCCATTAGACATTTTTTCTGCAAAAGGACTTTACAAGTTCTTTGAATTCTGTATCATTTAAGGAAAGTATCAACTGTTCTTTAAAATGTTTTGGTAATTCGTTGAACTTGGTTAAAATTGTCTTTCTTTGTAAGTTTTTGAAATGCTAGAAACTGAAGAGAGCTTGGGTGAGTTCATGTTGTTTTATTTAGTAGAAAAGTTTTTTTATTAAAGTACAGTATGTTTTTAGTAAAAATGTTTTAAATTGATTAAATTTTATTAAGATTTCGAAGATTTTTCCTTTATTCGTAGCAGATTTGACAACATTTTACAAAGCACAGCTTAAGAAAGTAGAAGCAAACAGCTGTAGATTTGGTTAATTTTTCATTCCACAGAGTAGATAGTAATGTACCGATCGCTTTTGGAGACGAACGACTGTAGATTCGGTTAATTTTTCATTGAGATTTGCTGTGTTATTTCTCAGCTTCCTTTATGGTAAATTGAACAGTATTTTACATTGCTTTTCGGTCGGCTCCGAAAGTGCGCCAGGAACCCCATATTACTATCTACTTATATACATATATACAGGACCACCAAGTGCCTCGTTTCCGTAAATATATATATATATATATACGGATATATATATATCAGTCACAAATAACTTTACCTATCGTGGTTCATTCATTTTCCTCGTTTGATTAATTTTCGCTCCTTTTTAGTAATTGAAGGTAATACTGTACAACAGTATTAATTGTAAACAGTTTTGCACTATTAAATGTGAAAATTTAACAGCTAGTCAGTTTCTTATTTACAGTGCTTAATTTCTAAGCCATCTATTGATCACAGCTCGGTTGCCCGTTTGAGGTCGGGGTTGCGGCATTGTACTCTACTAATAAAGACCTTTAATTTGATATGTATATCTATCTACCTATGCTTACATTTTAGATTTTCTTCTGACTCCCTTTGGCCCAAAAGTTGTCAACTTTTGGTTTGACGGTCCGTCAACCTGAGGAAGCAGCAGGTCAATGGATATATATGTTAAATTAGACTTTTATGTCCAGTAACTTTATACCAAGTTTTCTTTGCTCTATGTTAAATCTTTTAAAAATATTTAACCGCCCCGGGACATTTTTAACATATTGTATGTGTTTACATATTGTATATGTATGCATATACATATATAGCATTAAAGATTCAACCCTAAAAGTGTGTTAACAATTACGTCTTACAACAATGGAGTGGAGTAAAATGATGACAAATGTCTACAATTCGTTATCAAAGTTCTAAATTCTTAAATTATATACTGTTTATTATTATTTTTTGTTGTACATTTTAGCTGATTTCACCTAGTTACATGTTTTATATTTTTGAAACTGTGCCCATACGACATCTTCCTAACTAAAACTTGTGTATTATATTAATCAGTGAGAGTGATTTTACAACTTGAGGCATATAATTTAATTACAATGAATATTGGTAACGTGTTAATCTATTAAAAACTGTTTAAACATGGTTATACATCATTTATATTCATTGAAATAGGGTTATTTTTGTTTAAACAAATTATTTTTGTTTGAAACCTTAAATACCAAGTATTAAACAATTATTTTGGTTACTGAGATTTTTGACAGCATAAAGTGAGTGCGACTCTACTTGCGGCGGCGGTGAAAACGGCAGTCAAAGGGCGCTCGCTTTACAATCTTGCTCGTAAACCAAAAACATAATTAATGCAATTCATTTTCTAACATTTCGATTCATAGGTGCAAATTTTTATTACTTTACTGTATCAGGTATATTTTGAGCTGTAAATTTAACATGTTGCAACAAGCGTTGTCTTGCTGGCAACACTGTCTGTCAAACAGATCTCATATTTTTGATATTCACGTTCAGTAATGTTTAGTGTTTGTCAAATAGATATTATATGGTTGACGTGTAGTAGTGTTTAGCGTCGTCGTTTTTTAATGAGCCATGCTTACCCCAACGTTTAGTTTCATGTTAATATATATTTTCTTTTTCTTTCCTGTTAATAATAATAATGAGTTATAAAGTAAGTGGTTCGAGCTATCGGAAACTTGCAAGTGAAAAGAAAGAAAAAGAAACTAACCTGTCAAAGACTTATAAAAAGGTGGACAGTATTTTTAAACTCTTGAAAGAAATCCAGGAAAAGTGGAGAAGGCTTAAGCACTTTAAGCCCACATAATGGATTATACAGGGTTAACAGACTTATGTTTGGTTTGAAGATTGATCTTTCCATTTGGCAATGATTCGTGGACAAAATATTACAAGGAATTTCCAATGTGTAGTGCTTCTTTGAATATATTGTTAAAGAAAGTTCTGCAGATGATCTTCATTCGAAACGTAACACTGTACTTGAACGTCTGAGAAACAACTTCAACTAACCAAGACAAGTGTAGACAAAGATGAGACGTTCTCCTCGAACCTGGATTACCAAATTGACATGTGCTGAAGCAAGGAAAGGGTCGAACTCGGCTATTAATTCTAGTGACACCATATACACCAGACAACGGTAGGAAGTTGCCTGGGTCCTCTCCTCTTCACTTTGTACACATCAGATCTGGACAACTATGTGCACTAATCCACAGTGCACATGTATGCCGATGACTGCCAGTTGCATATGCCCTTTGGGTTGAATGGGTTGGAGGAGGCTATTGCTGGAGTCAGTTCAGAATTGAAGAGCATACAGGTGTTGTCGGGAGTATATGGTCATAAGATGAACGCTAATAAATGCATTGTTCTCTACATAGCACTAACAGCTCAGCTGCAGTGTATCAAAGAGAACAACGTGCAAATCAGGATTGGTAAAGAGAACTGTAATGTATTGAATTACAATAATAATTATATAATTAATTATTATACATATTATAAATTGTTACTGGCAAGTTAAAGCCACAGCCAAAAGACCAACTGTAGACCAACTGTATGATCTATGATGCTGTGACGTCATATGGGGTGATTAGTTTGAATAAATGCCAATTGGCTGTTCTCATCACGCCACCAGATCGTACCACCTACCACTTCCAGTGTCCTGCCCTTGTCTCTCTCTCTGTTACCCTCCAAACCTTAACCGAGCACAGTCGATGATGTAAACTAATTCAGTCTTTTATTCCGATTCCCCGTAACCCGTACACAACAATTGGCGACGAGGTATTAATGCGATCCCGCGAGTGCAATGCAACCTGTTCGATTGTGCGTTAAATAATTTCTCCGAAAATTATAGTGGGAGGAAGTGTGTTCTGTAGTTTGGCGTCACGTGAACTCAAAATCGGTACATTTTGATGTTGGAAGACAAGGTCGTAAATTAGAAACATTTCGTCTTTATTTAGTGAAAACAGTAAAAATGGCGGGAATTATTGGCGGAATCGGTGACTTCGACAACAGTGCAGAAACTTGGAATTCGTATGTTGAACGATTTGAATTATTCGTTGACTGTAACAGTATAGTGACGACAAAAAGGTTAGTACGTTATAACAGTCGTGGGTGTGAAAACGTACAGTTTGTTACGAGATTTATGTACGCCGGAAAAAACCTTCAGTTGAAAAAGTTTGATGAATTAGTGAAGTTAATTCAGGACCCATTGTACCCGAAGCCATCATTCATAGCTGAAAGGTACAAAATTCAGCAAAAGGAATCAACATGGAAGGAGAATCAGTCGCAGAAGTACATCGCCAGCCTCAAGAAATTGTCTGCATACTGCGAGTTTGGCGCATCCCTCAACGACTATCTCAGAGACAGACTGGTGAGCGGCATCAGGAGTGAGTCGACCAAGCAGAGGCTGTTGGGAGAGACCACCCTAACCTTCGACCAGGCTGTGAAAAATCGTCTGGCTCAGTGGAAGCGGCGGAGAAGAACTGCGGCGGGCATTGACAGTGAACGGCGGCAGCCGGGTCCAGCGGATGGCAGCGCATCACCACCCACATGTGAGAGTCGGGCGGCAGCGGTGGCAGCGCGAGCTACAACGCAAGGCACGAAGTCAAGGTGCAGTGTACGTGCTGTGGGCAGTGTGGTCACTATAGGAAGCAGTGCAAATTGTTTGGTGTTGTGTGTCACAAATGTGGTAAAAGAAATCACATATCTAAGGTATGTCGATCTACTGAAAATTAGTAAGTTACAGACAATCAGCTTTCGAAAGTTAAGAAAGGTATATCTTATCAGTCTAATTTTCAAAACAAGAAAAAACAAAGATTATAAGATACATAATTTTGTAAATGATAGTTCAGAACTGTCAGATTCAAATAATTCTAAGAATTATGTTCAGAGTGATGAAAATCTTGAGAGTTATGTCGAGGACATACAGAATGTATTTAAAGTAAATGAAACTCAACCGTAAAAGAATTAGAGTTGACCCAATTAAGATTAAAGTCTAGTGCCAAGGGTCGAGAAACCATATTTGAAGTTGATACTGGAGCTAGTGTCACAGTGTGTAGTGAGGATTTTTATGAAAATAATTTTAGTTCTTGTAAATTGTTAGAAACGACCTAACTTTGAGTTCGTACACTAATGAACCTATTATACTGTGGGCAAAGTTAATGTTGATGTTTGCTATGAGAAAAATACATAAATGCTAGATTTGTATGTGATTAGAGGAGGTTCACATCCTTTAATGGGTCGTGATTGGCTTAAAGTTACTGGGAGTTTGACATTTCGTTTAAAAATAACTTGTGTGTTATAAACAGACCTATAGATAACAAGGCTAATTTTACGAGACAATGACGTCCGAGCTAACTAATCAATTTCCAGAAGTGTTCACTGAGAAAACTAGGTCAGTATACAGGCGAACAGTAAAAACTAAATCTAAAAGAAAATGCTAGACCTAGGTATTTTAAGCCAAGACCGATACCATTCTCATTGAAAAGTAAGGCTAGAAAAAAGAACTACAACGCTTAGTTGACGAACAAGTGTTAATTCCAGTAAGCAGCTCGGAATGGGGAACGCCCATTGTACCAGTATTAAAAAGAACGGTGAAATTAGGCTATGTGGAGACTTTAAAGTTACTCTAAATCAGTATCTAGAAGTAGACAAGTACCCTATACCTAGAATAGAAGATTTATTTGCAAATTTACAGCATGGAGAACGTTTCTCTAAAATAGATCTTAGTCAAGCCTATATGCAATTAAAGTTAGACAGTGAGTCACAAAAATTATGTACAATTAGCACGCATAAGGGTCTTTTCTCATATTGTAGAATGCCTTATGGGAATCTCATCAGCCCCAGGCATATTTCAAAGAGTTATTGAACAATCTTTGCATTAATTTAGAAGGCATATCAGTGTTCATGGATGATATTCTTATCACCGCACCTAATAAACGAAACTCATGTAAGTAGGTTGCAAGAGGTTTGTAAACGCCTGAGTGAAAAAGGATTTAAAGTTAATTAGCTTATTTGGACCGAAAAAGGGTTTACCTGTTTCGCAGCAAGCCGATTACAAAGATACGCATTATTTTTAAGTGGATACAATTTTGATGTACAGTATGTAAGGTCAGAAAAAGCATGGTAACGCAGACGCATTATCACGCTTACCATTAAGCACTAAACACGTTGTAAATAATAACAATGAACCAAGGTGGAAAGGTACCTATTTACACTGTATCGCTGAAAGTTCAGTACCTTTAACTTTGAAGATGTAAAAGCTGAAACCCAAAATGATCCTATTATAAAACAAATACATAACTATGTGATGTACGGATGGCCAAAATTTTTTTGTCAGGAGAGGAATTAGGGAATTGTTACCTTATTTCCAAAGGAAGGACGAGCT
This sequence comes from Homalodisca vitripennis, assembly GCF_021130785.1. Lineage (NCBI taxonomy): Eukaryota > Metazoa > Arthropoda > Insecta > Hemiptera > Cicadellidae > Homalodisca > Homalodisca vitripennis. Next base: position 155,762,699 of record NC_060210.1, on the reverse strand, counting down.
AACAGTTGAGCATGGCATTGTTATGTGGGGATATAGAATTGTTGTTCCTAACAAGTTGCGTAGCTACATATTAAATGAGTTACACGCGAGTCACTTGGGAATTGTAAAAATGAAGTCAGTAGCAAGATCCTATATTTGGTGGCCAAATATAGATGAAAACATTGAAAGGCTAGCGAACAATTGCTCTTCCTGTCTTTTGGAAACGTTTCTAGTCCTAGTAAGAGTAAATTACATGTTTGGCACTATCCATCTATGCCATGGGAAAGATTGCATATTGATTACTTGGGTCCTTTCAAAGATAAGACCTACTTGGTAGTAATTGATGCTTACACTAAGTGGTTGGAGAGTATTTGAAGTAGGCTCTACTTCAGCTAAGCTAGCTATAGAAAGTTAAGAGAACTATTTTATAGATTTGGATTACCTGTCACTATCCATAGTGATAATGGACCACCATTTACCTCATTTGAATTTAAAAATTTCATGCAACTTAATGGTATAAGACATACATTTTCACCAGCTTTTCATCCTCAGTCTAATGGTCAGGCTGAGAACTCAGTTAAGTATGCTAAACTTAAAATAAGATTGGCTTTTCAAGAAAATATTGATTACTAAAGTAGCCTTGAATAGGATGTTATTTGATTACAGAAACTCCGTTCATAGCACTACTAACGAGACACCTGCCAAATTAATGTTTAAATAGACCACTAAGATGCAGGCTAGATTTACTCAGACCTAATATAGCCAGAACTGTGCAATTAAAACAGGACAAACAAAAGAATATTTTGGCGGTAGAAAAACGAGAATTCTATTTCCTAATCAATCTGTATTAGTGAGAGATTATCGCTCTAAAGACAAATGGATAGAGGGCATTGTAATTAAAACAGTTAAATAATGTGATGTATTCTGTTATGACAAAAAAACTGGTCTAATTTGGAGTAGACATATTGATCAGCTGATAGGACTACACAGTAGTATTGTTGACAGTGACAGTCAAATTCCACCATTCAGGACCGTACAGTTGCGGAGCGTGAGACAGGCGCTCAGTGTCCGCCAACTCCAAGCCAGTCAGAATTAGTAACACTGACCTCACTAGATCAGCTCCCTGATCATACAACAGATACCCAACTCGTATTAGGAAACCTGTAGAGAAAATTAAACTTGTAAATAACTTACAGTACTTAAGGGATGACATTTAATAATGATATGTGTTATTTATATTTATATGTGTTTATTATAATATTTATTATTACACTTGTATTGTTTAATTTATCTATGACTTGTGTGAATTCAATTTATTTTGAAATTTGGAAGGGAGGAAATAAATGTTAATTGTATTGAATTATAATAATAATTATTATACATATTATAAATTGTTACTGGCAAGTTAAAGCCACAGCCAAAGACCAACTGTATGATCTATGATGCTGTGACGTCATATGGGGGTGATTAGTTTGAATAAATGCCATTGGCTGTTCTCATCACGCCACCAGATCGTACCACCTACCACTTCCAGTGTCCTGCCCTTGTCTCTCTCTCTGTTACCCTCCAACCTTAACCGAGCACAGTCGATGATGTAAAACTAATTCAGTCTTTTATTCCGATTCCCGTAACCGTACACAACAAGAACTTGAGCGTAAATGACACTGTAAATATGCTTGGCGTTGTGCTGGACAGTAGTCTATATTTTTATGACCATGTGACGTGTGTTTCTCAGAGAGCACTGAGGCTCTGACAGGCATGTATATGCTGAGATCCATCCTTTCAGAGTCCGCTAAGCTGCGTTTTGTCCTATCTCTCGTGATGTCAATGTTTTTATTACTGTTTTCCTGTATACGGCAATAGCATATCAAAGGAAGACGCAGAAAGAATTCTAGAGTGCAAAACACGAATTCGATTTGTATACGGTATCTGTAGATGAGAACACGTATCAACCTTTCGAGATGCTGCAGGACTCATGACTATGGATGCCGTGTGTAGGATGCAGACTTGCTGCCTAATAAACAATGTGCTGTTCCAGCAGGAGTCGCGTTACCTGGCAGAAAAACTATGCAGTCACGGCGAGATCGTTTGCCGCAGCACTCGGAAAAATGACCAAATTCACTTCAATGAGTGTAGAGATATGAGATTTTAGAGATTGGTCGAGGGAGGGGGTTTCTCCACTTCGATTCAAAGTTGTGCGACGTTCTACTACGTCACCTTAAATTGCTCAAAGCTCGCCATTTTAAAGTTAAGGTCAAGAAACATCTATTTTCACTTTAGTAATCGTTTTTGTTTTGGTAATCTTCCCGAGTAAGTTTTAGCCTGTAAAATATATTCTATTGTGTCATTGACGTGAGTTATTATGAAAAACATACGTATCTGAACTGAACTCAACCATGGAAGATGGGGTGGTTCCCTTCAGAGCAGTTTCTGAAACAAATGTCCCAATGACTGCTGGGGGGCAAAGCATCAATGAAATACAGCAATAAATACTGGGGGATAATGAATAATGCTGAAGTATAGTTAAAGTCGATAACAAGAAGATGAAGATGTACGGCAAGTCCACATGAGTGAAGCGCCTAGTGCGTCCAGCACTGCACTGGAGCGTCTCAAGTTGTGCAGTGGAGTAGGACCCTCACGAGAAAACTCCGAGGAATCAGCCGAGTCTGCTCCTTAATGTAGTCGCCAAGTGTCGGGATGCCAAGGGAGCGCACCATGACAGTGTTCCGAACAAAGGAAGAGGTTCCAGATAGGAAACGGACAGCCCTGTGTTGAAATTATTCGAGCTGTTTCCTGGGGGTAGCGGCTAGCTAGTTGTATACCACACAGGGCCGGAGTAGGTGTTGTATGGCCGTATGATCGAGGTATAAAGGAGCAGCTTGGTGGAGGTGGTAAACGGTGGAGATCGGCGAAGAAGTGGAGCAAGAGACATGTGAGCAGCCCGGCCAATCTGGATTCTGCGGGTTGCAGCAACCTTTGTCGAGAGCCGCTTGGTCAGCACCATCCCGAGGTGCCTTGTCGTCGTAGTCCATCGGAGTCTGTCACCCTGGATAGTAAGGACTTCCCGAAGAACCGAACCATAGTCCTTCCAGGTGAAGCATATCACCTCACATTTGTCCGTGTTGATCTTGATTCTACAACAAGTGAACCACGAAGACAGCAGATCTATTTGACGCTACCAGATCGACTGGACCATAAAGAGGGCGTCTGCGTAGAGGGCCGCGAAGGTCATTGACGACAAAGGCATGTCATTGGTATACCGCAAAAACAGGATTGTCCAAGAACTGATCTTTGTGACACACTAGCAGTCACTGGTCATACGGAGGAAGTGCACGTCCTAACAGAGACCGATCCAGCATCCAATAAGGAAGGAGCGAAGCAGTCCGAACTGACGTGGCAGAGTACTGCGAGACAACTTGTATAGGAGACCTTCGTGCCACACTCTGTCTAAAGCCTTACTTAAGTCCAGGCTAACTGCAGTGGTGAAGAGACAGTTATTAAAGTTGTCAACAAGTGCAGTGACAAGGGAGCTGTTTAAGGGCTGCAGAACCAAGATTATCGGGACCAGCAGCTTTCCGAGGACGCAGCCTGGAGACGGAGGCGGCAACTTTAGCAAGAGTGGCGGTTGGAAGTTCACCGACGTCTATAATGATTAATCATTATACTATTAAGTTTTTTGTCCTTTAAAAATAAGCATGTTATAGTATTTATTAGCATAATCATTACATTATAACATTCAACAAGTTATTTACTATTTGAACTATTGCTTATATGAACATTAGATATGTTCAGCACTTTAATGTACTGATTTTTAACATTCTCACATATAAAAAATGAATAAAATATAATCAAAATAAAATATATTCTCAGACACTGTTAATAGTAGATGAAAGGTAAAAATCATTTCTGGCCCATGTCTGTTACAATGTGAACATTTAAAACCATACAAACTGTATTTAAACAGGCATTAATTTCTCCTAATCTGTAGCCAGTGACAAACCACTGATACCAAACTATGCATGTTATATTGTCAAACCAATAAAGACATTTACTTGACTTTTTCCCTCTCATAAAATAAATAAATGAAATTTAAATATAGTATATACTATATATCCCATTATGCATTAGACACCATATTGAACGCCCTTTCAAAACTAAAATAAAGTGTGGCAAGAAAATTTAAATCATCCCACTTACTTGTTTGCTTCACACTAAAAATGTAATTAAATAACAAAAATACGTTTACATTTGTACTATCAGTATAATTTAATATTAAAACCTTTGAAAACATAGAAATATTATTTTGAAATGCATTGTTGAATCAAGATTTTAGATTATTACATCAATATTCTAAAAAGTTCATTACATTATCAAGATTTAATATTTAGTAAATTTATTTATAAACTACAAAATGATGTTAGTAATGATACAAACAAACAATGATACAAAATTATGTTAGTAAATATAGAAATGTTTAGAAAATTAAATTTACTACTCAATTTTTTTCTTTATTTATAATAGGAAATATATTTACTCATGTACTCAAATAGTTTGTGAAAACTGTGAGCAAACTAACGGATTATTTTCTTGCTACTAATGTTCTAGTATTTAAAAGTATGAATTATAGTTATCATATTATATAGTATTTTTCATAATATATATTAAGTTCAGATTAGTAGGATTTGATTAGTTTCCAATTGTGTCCTATAGTGTATTGTTCTAATATTTCTCCCCCAGAACTAATCATATTCTCTAGCATATATATATATATATATACAAATATTTCTCGTTGTTATTTAAATAATGAATGGCATTCTCTGCCTAGAACTTATGTTTAAAATGTTGTATTTATCTATTGAACATGTAAACAATTGATTTTCTGTTTTCTTTCTGTTTTAAACAGTGTATTGATATTTATAAATATAGATAATGTCCTATGATGGTAGTATTGTTTAAGTTGCAAATGAAATTAACCTTAATAAACTTACAAATGTGTGTACTGTCACAATTTTGACAAACCCTACACTTAATGTTTCATTACATTTTGTTTCATTATTTTCAAATGTTTCTCAATTTTATAGTTTGAAATACATTTACTAACAAACTGCTTATTTTTTCAGTGAGAAAAGAGACAGACCGAAAGCACCAACACTAGAGATGGGAACAGGAAACAAACTCAATGGGCAGTCAGCTCCTAAGATGGGTCTTCCTTATAGACGCTACTCAGTACCTGAAACCGTGATGAGAAAGTACTCTCTGAGTCGAGCGCAGACTTCAGCGTCTGATGTCGTAACAGTGCCCACACCATCAGTGCCCAGCATCGGCACCAGCCAAGACAGTGGGGGTACAAACACAAAGCGAATGTCCCACAAGGCCTGCCAGACCACCCCACCTGATAGCTTTGACTGTACCAAGACTAGTGTTGATAACATTCAACTTCCACACGGTCAGGAAGTAGCCATCCCTACTGTCAATATTATCCCTTCAGTTGATTTCAGTACAAAATTAGAAAATGAAGAAGTATTTTCAAAACATAGTTCAAATTCCAATGAGTTTAGCCAAAGTGAGGAAATTTCAGATAGCCATGGTTGTGTAAGCCAAGTGTACAGAAGTGAAATCAGTCTACCTGGTGCAGTTGCAGAGACGTCAATGTTCCTTACTGTTCCAGAACTTTTATTAGATCCTCATGACTGTCCAAAAGTTAACAGCGATGAAGAGGATTTTAATAGTGCCACTGTACAATTTCATGACACCAAAAATATTTGTGGGGTTGAGTCAGATGAGAAAAGGTATTTAGATATAAGTGAAATTTTAAATGATGAGAACTTCAAAAAAATGTTATCGCAACAAACAAAAGAGCAAAGGAAAAGTTTTCTTCAATCCAAATCTAAATCAGTCCCAGAATCCTCAGAACCTCCACAAAGAATAAATCGAAGTGGATCGGCGGGAGGAGAAACTCACACTGATGTAATGGTCAGTGCAGAAGATCGAAATAGTGACGACATATCTGTAGAAGGGACCCCAACGCCAGCCCTCACTTGTCACACATTTGACTCCCAAAGAAACACAAGTGAGTGTTACATAACTGACTGTGATATGTGCACAGCAGAGGGCAGAAAGTGTTGCAGTCTGGATGATTCCGGATCACAATCTTGTAGTTTCACCAGTCCCGAAATGATTACAACAAATGAACTAAAATCCTCGTCTGATTACACTACCAGCTCGATGACTCTTGATCAAACTGTAAGCGACCGAACAATATCCACTCAAGACTCTACAGTCAGTTTGACATCAATAACACCAGAAAGTGGAGAATCCAAAGGAAACATCAACATTTCACCTATTTTAGTAATAAACTCTGAGACAATAATAGTAGATACAATATCTCCTAGAAACAAAACAAAAGATAGAGAGATATTTCATCCTTCTGAATCAAGTCCAAGTGATAGTTCCAAATCTGATTCCCAACCAGCTGAATTACATTTCTCTGATTCATTTCCAGCCATAATAAGCTGTGAAAGTGCTATTGTATCCAAAATACAAGATAATAATTTACTGAAATGTGAAAAGTTAGACGGTATTGA